>NC_053397.1:1444945-1779138 GCF_905171765.1 Bufo bufo | reverse complement strand
CTATGGACTCTATACTGTAAGAGCAGTGAGACTATGGACTCTTTACTGTAAGAGCAGTGAGACTATGGACTCTTTACTGTAAGAGCAGTGAGACTATGGACTCTTTACGGTAAGAGCAGTGAGACTATGGACTCTATACTGTAAGAGCAGTGAGACTATGGACTTTACTGTAAGAGCAGTGAGACTATGGACTCTTTACTGTAAGAGCAGTGAGACTATGGACTCTTTACGGTAAGAGCAGTGAGACTATGGACTCTTTACTGTAAGAGCAGTGAGACTATAGACTCTTTACTGTAAGAGCAGTGAGACTATGGACTCTTTACTGTAAGAGCAGTGAGACTATGGACTCTTTACTGTAAGAGCAGTCAGACTATGGACTCTATACTGTAAGAGCAGTGAGACTATGGACTCTTTACTGTAAGAGCAGTGAGACTATGGACTCTTTACGGTAAGAGCAGTGAGACTATGGACTCTTTACTGTAAGAGCAGTGAGACTATAGACTCTTTACTGTAAGAGCAGTGAGACTATGGACTCTTTACTGTAAGAGCAGTGAGACTATGGACTCTTTACTGTAAGAGCAGTCAGACTATGGACTCTGTACGGTAAGAGCAGTGAGAATATGGACTCTATACTGTAAGAGCAGTGAGACTATGGACTCTTTACTGTAAGAGCAGTGAGACTATGGACTCTTTACTGTAAGAGCAGTGAGACTATGGACTCTTTACTGTAAGAGCAGTGAGACTATGGACTCTATACTGTAAGAGCAGGGAGACTGTGGACTCTTTACTGTAAGAGCAGTGAGACTATGGACTCTTTACTGTAAGAGCAGTGAGACTATGGAACTCTCTCCCTGAGGGGGTGGTGATGGTGAATTCACTATAAGTTCAGGAGGGGCCTGGATGTATTTCTGGAGCGTAATAATATTACAGGCTATAGCTACTAGAGAGGGGTCATTGATCCAGGGAGTTATTCTGATTGTAGTTGGGAAAGAATTTTTTATTCCCCTAAAGTGGGGAAAATTGGCTTCTACCTCACAGGTTTTTTTTGCCTTTCTCTGGATCAACTTGCAGGATGACAGGCCGAACTGGATGGATAGATGTCTTTTTTCGGCCTTATGTACTATGTTACTATGTTACTCCATGTGTGGTCTGACTAGTGATGTGTAAAGTGGCAGGTGTCACGGCCTTTGGTGTGCGCCGTGACATTGTTGCCACACTTGCTGTTGCCTGCAGCAACGAGTTGCTTTTTATGCTTGTGAGTGCACTTCCCCTTTAAGTAGTTTCCTCCTTCTGTCTGGTGGTCGTGGGGTAACGTCTTCCTGGGCGTGGTCTCTAGGATCTATTTATCCTTGTGTTTTGAGCCTGAGATCTAGTTTTGTCTCCTTGGTGTGTGTTGGAGTGTTGATGTTCCTGGATTCCATCTGTCCAGTCTGTGGGCCATCCTAGTTGAACATCAATGTCACCAGGGGCGTAGCTATAGGGGGTGCAGAGGTAGCAGTCACTGAGGGGCCCAAAGACCCTTGTGCCACATAAGACACTGGCATTATACAAAGTGCATACTGCTCAATTTACACCTCTGGCTGGAGGGAAGGGGTTAGGTTAAGCATTTGGCATGAGGGGCGCCCTTTCAATGTTTGCCTCAGGCAGCAGGAAGGATATGTGCTCCCCTGCCCCTGGCCAACAAGCACTGAGGGACGGGGGCCTAAGCTGAACTCTTGCCCCAGGGCCCATGAGCTTTTAGCTACGCCCCTGAATGTCACCCCCTTGTTTCTATGTTCTATCCCCTACCCTTACCTGTTGTTGTGTCTGGTGTAGGTTTATGTTATGCCTGGCATGGTTGCTAGACATCCCCTTGTCTGTCTATGCCTCCGGAAGGGGGACCCATTGGTTTCCTGGAGGGGTGAACCTAAGGCCCCTTTCACACGGGCAAGATTTCTGCGCGGGTGCAATGCGTGAGGTGAACGCATCCCTTATAACATGGTTATAAGGGTAAATAATAGCATTCTTAATACAGAATGCTAAGTAAAATAGGGCTGGAAGGGTTAAAAATAATTTAATTTAACTCACCTCATCCACTTGTTCGCGCAGCCCGGCTTCTCTTCTTTTTTCTTCTTTGATGAAAAGGACCTGTGGTGACGTCACTGCGCTCATCACATGGTCCATCACATGATCCATCACCATGGTGATCGCAGTGACGTCACCACAGGTCCTTTTCCTCAAAGAAGAAGACAGAAGAGAAGCCGGGCTGCGCGAACAAGTGGATGAGGTGAGTTAAATTATTATTTTATAATTTTTTTAACTCCTCCATCCTTATTTTACTTAGCATTCTGTATGAAGAATGCTATTACTTTCCTGTGTAACCATGTTATAAGGGAAAATAATAAAATCTACACAGCACCGATCCCCGAACTTCTGTGAAGAAGCCTGGGTTCGGGTCTGGGTACCAAACATGCCGATTTTTCTCATGCGCGTGCAAAACGCATTGAAACGCTTTGCACTCGCGGAGAAAAATCCTGCATTTTCCCGCAACGCACCCGCATCTGTTCCCGCACATCACCCGCAACGCCCGTGTGAACCCTGCCTAAAGTTTAGGAGCAGTCTTGCCTGGAGCCAGCTTGCATCCGGTGTTTGAAGGAGTTTCAAGGTTGTTTGGTTGTCGTTGTTCCACTGTACTAAAATGGCCCCACAGTCACCAGATCTCAACCCAATAGAGCGTCTTTGGGATGTGGTGGATCGGATGTCCTGGATGTGCATCCCTCAAATCTCCATCTCCTATCAATATGGGCCAACATTTCTAAAGAATCAGCACCTTGTGGAATCAATGCCACATAGAATTAAGGCCGTTCTGAAGGCAACAGGGGGTCCAACACCGTATTAGTATGGGGGCACTAATAATTCTTTAGGTGAGTGTATATACAGGGAGTACAGAATTATTAGGCAAGTTGTATTTTTGAGGATTAATTTTATTATTGAACAACAACCATGTTCTCAATGAACCCAAAAAACTCATTAATATCAAAGCTGAATATTTTTGGAAGTAGTTTTTAGTTTGTTTTTAGTTTTAGCTATTTTAGGGGGATATCTGTGTGTGCAGGTGACTATTACTGTGCATAATTATTAGGCAACTTAACAAAAAACAAATATATACCCATTTCAATTATTTATTTTTACCAGTGAAACCAATATAACATCTCAACATTCACAAATATACATTTCTGACATTCAAAAACAAAACAAAAACAAATCAGTGACCAATATAGCCACCTTTCTTTGCAAGGACACTCAAAAGCCTGCCATCCATGGATTCTGTCAGTGTTTTGATCTGTTCACCATCAACATTGCATGCAGCAGCAACCACAGCCTCCCAGACACTGTTCAGAGAGGTGTACTGTTTTCCCTCCTTGTAAATCTCACATTTGATGATGGACCACAGGTTCTCAATGGGGTTCAGATCAGGTGAACAAGGAGGCCATGTCATTAGATTTTCTTCTTTTATACCCTTTCTTGCCAGCCACGCTGTGGAGTACTTGGACGCGTGTGATGGAGCATTGTCCTGCATGAAAATCATGTTTTTCTTGAAGGATGCAGACTTCTTCCTGTACCACTGCTTGAAGAAGGTGTCTTCCAGAAACTGGCAGTAGGACTGGGAGTTGAGCTTGACTCCATCCTCAACCCGAAAAGGCCCCACAAGCTCATCTTTGATGATACCAGCCCAAACCAGTACTCCACCTCCACCTTGCTGGCGTCTGAGTCGGACTGGAGCTCTCTGCCCTTTACCAATCCAGCCACGGGCCCATCCATCTGGCCCATCAAGACTCACTCTCATTTCATCAGTCCATAAAACCTTAGAAAAATCAGTCTTGAGATATTTCTTGGCCCAGTCTTGACGTTTCAGCTTGTGTGTCTTGTTCAGTGGTGGTCGTCTTTCAGCCTTTCTTACCTTGGCCATGTCTGTGAGTATTGCACACCTTGTGCTTTTGGGCACTCCAGTGATGTTGCAGCTCTGAAATATGGCCAAACTGGTGGCAAGTGGCATCTTGGCAGCTGCACGCTTGACTTTTCTCAGTTCATGGGCAGTTATTTTGCGCCTTGGTTTTTCCACACGCTTCTTGCGACCCTGTTGACTATTTTGAATGAAACGCTTGATTGTTCGATGATCACGCTTCAGAAGCTTTGCAATTTTAAGAGCGCTGCATCCCTCTGCAAGATATCTCACTATTTTTGACTTTTCTGAGCCTGTCAAGTCCTTCTTTTGACCCATTTTGCCAAAGGAAAGGAAGTTGCCTAATAATTATGCACACCTAATATAGGGTGTTGATGTCATTAGACCACACCCCTTCTCATTACAGAGATGCACATCACCTAATATGCTTAATTGGTAGTAGGCTTTCGAGCCTATACAGCTTGGAGTAAGACAACATGCATAAAGAGGATGATGTGGGCAAAATACTCATTTGCCTAATAATTCTGCACGCAGTGTATAAAGTGCATATGCATTGGAAAGTGTGCCAGAAAGTGACTTGTGCATATTATGAGCAGCGAAAGAACTAACAAGTAGACTTGCTAAACTACACATGCAGCATGAATGGCAACGTACCAATATGGAAAGAGGTGAAGACAAGGTGGTGGCGCTCTTCAACGTGCGTTTCGCGTGTGATCGCTTCCATGCATAAAGCTGAAACGTCGCATGTTCTACTTGGGTAAATAAAGATTTTTTGTGCTTTTTTACTTCATGGAGTGCTGCCCATTTTTTGATTTTTATATATAGAAAAAAATCCATAGAAAAAAACTGTGGCAGCACTCCCTTTAAGGCTGTATGAGATGTAGGGTGCCCGCGGTGGTCCCTCGATTCAGGACGGAAGACAGCAAAGAAAGTTCGCAGCACTCCTTGAAAGATAAAATGTGACAACGTTTGGGTTCTCTCACAGAACCTTTCTCCAGTCAGGTGAAACATAAAGTGCAATGGTGCCAGTATAAATACATGATAAGGTGTTACCAATTAGTTCATCAACCAATACAAACCTAGTGCACTCCCCTTTGTGGACGTGTTACAATACATATCAATGGAACACAGGCTTCCATATATACTGTGGTATTGTAGCCATACTATCCATTTACCATAATCATAGTGCATATATAAAGTGCAAATAATAAAGTGCATGGTGCAATTAAAAACACTTAACATCTATACCTTGCTAGGGGTTTGTGGAATAAACCAAGGGGATGGCGTCTTAACTCGTGTAGATGCACGCCAATTCTGCGCGTCTAGTCCTCGCCAATGTGCATGTGTCAGCCCTTCCCCTCCTGTTAGGCGGTACATAACCGCTGTACGTCACCCGCAGGCGGAGACCAAGCGCCGTGACGTCTGGTGTACTGCGTCAGCACGCTCCGCGCGCATCACGTGCCCGCAAATCCGCTGTCACAGACACCAGCGTCACTTCACTTGCCTTTTCCACCATTTTACAACAGGGCAATCTTTTGGGCAATGACTCTATCTGACATCCTTCCTGTTACTGCCTACAAACCAAATTAACAGCCCAGCAAGATAAGTTCTTGATTATACTTTCAAGTCATACAACAATATAGAAAATCGTGTTGTGGCGTAATTAATCTGTGTAATTTCCACTGGGTTCACCCAATACAGCATTCTGGACGCACGAGAAACCAGGCAATAGAGGCGGGTACTAGCCCACCATCCCCCCTGTTACCCTAAACTCGACATTTAATCCTTTAGGTTTCAAGGTATCCAAACAAAAAATCCATCTGAGCTCATTTTTCTTTAAAACCGTTAACCTATCCCCTCCTCTTTCTAACGGTTTTACATGATCCAAGATCATGAATCTCAAATCATTTTCTTTATGATTCTTTTCCACAAAGTGCTTTGACACCGGCAGGTCTTTTCTTTTATTTCTGATTGACTTACTCGGATGGAAGAATTCTCCTCCGGCTAGCCTTACCAAACCCCTTTTCCTACCAATAACCAGACAGAAACCTTCTTGCTTTGGCAAAATGACCATTACGGCCAACTTTATTATACACACACAATAATAATAATAACAATAATACCAACAAGCATTTTAACACATCCTTCAACCTTATGAGCCACTGTACCGTAACAAGGATCCTGGAGGGCAACCCAACAAGCGGTATCTTCCTTAAACATCTCTCCTTGTACTTCAAGGTTACCCTTGGCCGCACTCACCGACCCAAGGGCACCAAATCCTTGAAGTATCCATGTATCTCCTCCTGTAGGCCTTTCAGCCCAAACAGGAGCCCCATCCTCGGCAATCACCATCCACATGAGATACAGGCTCCAACATGTCCTGCATCTCTTAAAACCATTGTATTGCTCCCCCAGGATCCCATATCAATCAGCCACCATCACACCTCCATTAATTATACCCTTCTCTACCCAAACAAGGGCGGGAGGGCGGGAAACACTCTAGCTTACACTGGCAACTGCCTCACTAGCTCCACCCATAACCTATATACAGCCCGGGAAATTGCTACTCCTCCCCGTTCACCTGAACCTAACCCCCAACACACTTCCAACCATTAACCCTCTCCTAGCCTGCGGTCTTCCCCCCAAGTCAAGACGCACTCCACTATGTCTGCGCCTCGCTCCGTTGCTATTCTGACTTACTCGGATGGAAGAATTCTCCTCCGGCTAGCCTTACCAAACCCCTTTTCCTACCAATAACCAGACAGAAACCTTCTTGCTTTGGCAAAATGACCATTACGGCCAACTTTATTATACACACACAATAATAATAATAACAATAATACCAACAAGCATTTTAACACATCCTTCAACCTTATGAGCCACTGTACCGTAACAAGGATCCTGGAGGGCAACCCAACAAGCGGTATCTTCCTTAAACATCTCTCCTTGTACTTCAAGGTTACCCTTGGCCGCACTCACCGACCCAAGGGCACCAAATCCTTGAAGTATCCATGTATCTCCTCCTGTAGGCCTTTCAGCCCAAACAGGAGCCCCATCCTCGGCAATCACCATCCACATGAGATACAGGCTCCAACATGTCCTGCATCTCTTAAAACCATTGTATTGCTCCCCCAGGATCCCATATCAATCAGCCACAAGAAGACCACCGGTGACACCTCACCTGTGGGCGTCACGCCACACCCTCAGGGCCGTTTCCAGACCCTCCTGAATACCTAACGCCCACATATCAATCCCGATATCATTAAGATGCACACCATCGGATCTCAAGAATTGAGGCGATGCAGCCTCCAATTCCCGATGTCGAACCACCAGACCACCCTGTCTGCGAACAAAGCGTCCCACCTCCTTATTCAACTTGGCCCGCGCTTTATTGAGCCGCTCAACCGACCTGGCAAACCGCCAACTACTCCTCGCCACCACCTCTGACCACACCACCAGCAACTCCGGAAAATCTGACATCAAACGCAAAACGTCTAACTTAATATCCCGTATCACATCACGGGACCGCCGAACCCCCAAATCATTACCACCCGCATGAAGAACTAAGATATCAGGCGGGCGATCTAACAGTACATTGGTATGGATTTCGGGCAAAACACGCCCCCAGAGGAGCCCCCTCAAACCAATCCACCTGACCAGCAAATCCTCCATCGGAAAACCCAATTGACGACCGTTCCGCCGCACATCCGCTCGCAAGGCCCCCCAGTAGACGTACGAATGCCCGAAAATCCATGCCAAGCAAGGCGCCGCCCCTGCAAAAAACGAACATAGTCAAAAAAAAACAGCACTGCAAAAAACAAATTTAATAAAGAACAGACACAAACCCAACTCCTCCTTGTAACACTATAACAGATGAGGCCTGACATATGATCGAAAACAATCGGACTCCCAACGCCCGATTCGCTTTATAACCTTCTCCCCTAGGCCCCACCTGGAAGCCTCAGTCGCGGCCCCAATCCTGAATGAGTGAGATGCAAAGTCCTTTGCAGGAAGACCCGCGGCAGCCAAACATTTTCTGAAAACAGCCACAAATTGGAAACGCGACAACCGCGAACCATCCCTATGAACCAGCAACGCACCCGGACCGCCAGGACGCAGCTCCAAAAATTCCTTCACACAATGCACTGGACAAAAAACTGACCCCAATAGCGGCCTAAGCCACAAAACCACACCCTTACCATCCTGATCAGTCTTAGACTTGCGGAGCGTACATCTCAAAGCCCCCTCTACAATCCAAACATCCTCCCACAACAAACCACCATCACCCATGCGACTAGCTGCAACCAATTCCGATATACGAAAAGCCCCGAAAAAAGCTAACGCAAAAGCCGCCCTAAACAGACATACTTCATATGCCGACACACAAACAGACTCAGCCACCTTCCATAGCATCTGCAACACATCAAATGAAACCGGCCTACGACTATCCTTCCGTAACGCACTACGACGGTAACCCTTTAAAGCTTGCCGCACCATAAAACATTTAGACACGTCAGCCAGTCCCCGCAGGCGCAACCAGAAGGCAACAGCCGCTACCCTCTTAGATGCAACCGAGAATGACAAACCCGCAGCATAAGACTGACCCACCCAAAAAACCAATAACGTCTGAAAATCCTCTAATGAACTACTGCCCCCACCTACCTGCTCGATCAACTCCTCCCACAACGCCCACACTGATGAATAGGCCGACCACGTACCTCTACTAAGAGACTGCCTAATCAAGTCCGCCGATACCCCAAGGCCACGCTCCAGAGCCACTGGGGGCAAGGCAACCCCTGTAACTCGGCACCCGGCGCCAAGCTGCGGAAACGGTCCCACTGAAAACGAGAAAGGGAATCGGCGAGTGAGTTATCAACTCCAGGAACATGAACCGCAACAAAACATGCATTCAACTGCAAACCCCGCAATACAAGATGCCTCAGTAAATTCAACACCGGAGGCGAGTTCGCCGTTTGGCTATTGATCGCCTGCACCACACCCATATTGTCACAGTAGAAACGAACTCGCCGATTCCTGAGCCAGGTCCCCCACAACTCAGTAGCCAAAACAATCGGAAAAAGCTCCAACAGAGCCAAGTTAGTAAGAAAACCCGCCTCCCTCCATTCAACCGGCCACGCCCCAGCACTCCATTGTCCTCTACAGAAAACACCATATCCACACGAACCTGATGCATCTGAGAACAATTCCAAATCCACATTACTAATCACTGCCTCCATCCACATAGACCGCCCATTGTACTCCGACAGAAACGTCTCCCACACCGCCAAATCATCCTTCACTGCTGCTGGTAAACGCAAGTAGTAAAACGGGGAAGTAACCCCCGCAGTCGCAAGCGCCAAACGACGACAAAAAAAAAAACCCGCCCCATCGGCAATATGCGACACGCAAAGTTCAATTTACCCAGAACCGATTGAACCCGCTTAAGCTGAACCTTCTTTGCCTTCCGTAAGTACACAACCTCATCCAACAAATCCGACACCTTGTTGTCAGGCAAGCGACATTCCATAGCCACACTATCAATTTCGATGCCCAAAAACCTCATAACCGTGGAAGGGCCTTCCGTCTTTTCCGCAGCTAACGGGATACCGAAGCGCGCAGCCACCCTTTCCATGGTATGTAACAAAACAGCACACACTCTGGACCCAGCCGGACCCAAAAACAAAAAATCATCCAGGTAGTGCAAAACCGAACTCCATCCTGCCTCCTGTTTCACCACCCATTCCAGAAAAGAACTAAACGATTCAAACAATGAACACGAAATCGCACAACCCATCGGCAAACAACAATCAACATAATAACTGCCATCCCACTGAAAACCAAGTAAATGCACGCTATCGGGATGAATAGGCAACAAACGAAAAGCGGCCTCAATGTCCGTTTTCGCAAGCAGGGCGCCTCGCCCAAAACGCCGGACCCACCGTACCGCCTCGTCAAAAGACGTGTACGAAACGGAGCATAACTCGTCCGCTATACCATCATTCACTGACCCACCTAACGGATAGGACAAGTGATGAATAAGCCGAAATTTATTAGGCTCCTTCTTAGGGACTAAGCCCAAAGGGGAAACCCACAAATCGGGCAACGGACACACAGAAAAAGGACCCACCACCCTTCCGGCAGAAACCTCACCATCAATCTTATTTCTCACAACTGCCGGACGGCGAAGAGCCGATGACAAATTCCGGGGTGCCCGTTGCGGCCCAACCAATCCGCACGGAATGACAAAACCCTTCGTAAACCCTGCCAACAACAGCTGCGCTACCTCCTTATCTGGATACTTCTTTAAATAGGGCTCCATCTCTTCCACCCTCACCGGCGTCACCCCTCTTCTGCACAACCTCGGGTCCCTTACCTTTGCCGCGCTTGAAACACCGCGACAAACTATGGGAGCCGCCACAACCGGAGCACTCATGCTTGTACCGGCAATCAGACAAGAACCTGCAATGCCCTTCGTTGTACTGCCAGCAACACCCCTTTCTATTACCCCCATGCGACTCAGAGGCCGAGGTGCCCCCGGCCGTTCCACGAAAGGGCTGAGGGCCCATCCTAGGTGCCGCCATCAACCGCATCCACAGACCAATGTCCTTATGGTCCCAACGAATGCTAGGCCTGACCGCCTTCCGCTGCCGGAACTGCTCGTCATACCTAAGCCACGCAACACCCCCATACGTCCGATGCGCCTCACCAATAGCATCCATATAGCAAAAGAGCGCGGAGCAGTGCTCAGGCGCCTTTTCCCCAACTACGCTAGCCAAAATTGCAAAGGCTTGAAGCCAATTTTGAAAAGTACGCGGGATAAGCCTGTACCGCCTCCTCTCTTCCTCCTCTTTCTTACTCTCGTCCGGCTTTCCCCTATCTAAGTTAAATTTTTCCAATGGAAGCAACGAAAAAATTTCAACGTATTCATCCTTCCATATCTTATCCTTCATCTCCTGCTTCAAGTGAGCCCCCAGCGGCCCCTCAAAACACACATAGATCTCCCCTTTCGCTGCATCCGCCAACCGCACGCCATCACCCATGTCACTCCTAACACCCGCAACCGCCCCAGATCCCTGGGTACCAACCGCCACACCGTCTTCCACTGTCCCCATTAAACCCCGCACCGGCCCCTGTTCCAACGAACCCGCTTGCGCCGGAGCCCAGACTGGCACCGGGGACGCAACAGATCCCGTACCCAGCCGTGACAACAATGACATCATGCCTGACAACACCTCCCGCACCAAAACATCAGAACCCCCCGCATTATGAGACACAGCAACCCCACCTCCCCCAACAATAGTCTGACCCGTAGATCTCTCACCTGGCCGTCCCCGGATAGCACCTCCGGCAGCCGCAGAACTCCTCCCAGGTGTCCTCAGTAGCGCATCCATCCTGCACGGCACGGCGTCAACATCCAGCGGAAAGTCCAAAGCGCCTGCCGCCAATTCTTCGTTTGGGCCGACTTCTCCTTCTTCCAATGGTGACATCCCCCCGTCACCCTGCGAATGCAGGTGACCGTCATCCGCTAAATCGACTGCAGCACAGGCCTCATCACCAGGCCGCATATTTTCTCCTCTGTCACCCATCGAAATTTCGGGCCCCACAGCAGGAGGGCTGTGAGCCGCATCCAGCGACAAAATGCCAGGAGACGAAGCAACAGCCACAGTCCCTGCCATGCCGCAATGTCGCCGACCCACCGCCAGGGGGCGCGACGCACACTCACTCCTACCAGCTCCTTCCTGCTCACTGGACCCGGCGCTTGCCTGCCGCCGACCGGAAGCCACCGGCCGCGGCGCAGAAGACCTCTCCTCCCCGACTGATGGAAGGCCCAGGCCGCCGGACCGCCCGACCGTACTGCTCCTCCTCTCCGACGGTAAGGCCGCCATGGTTCGCTCCTCACAACGCCGCACCTGTGAAGAGACACCCGCCTGTCTGCGCTCTCTTCCTCTCACCGCCGGGGAGACCGGGCCGGGGACATCCCGTCCCTCACCCGCTGACCTGCTTCGCGCCGACACACTCCTCCCGCTGCGTCTGGGCGCCAAACCGGGCACAGGCACCGCAGACTGCAGCGGAGGGGCCATAGGGGGGCTTCTAAGGCGACGACGCACCCGAGGTGTAGCCTCTGGACTCAGGCGCTCTGGGGGAACCGACCTCCTGGTCCTGTGTGGACGCGCCGGCAAGGCCGCCGTAGACGGGGGGATCAAAGCAGCCTGTATGGTCTGCTGCAAGCGCTCCGCTCCATGTACCTGAACCGCAGCACGGACCGCTTCCAATAACTCCTCCAGAGACGACATCTTGACCCTAAAACACTCTAGCTTACACTGGCAACTGCCTCACTAGCTCCACCCATAACCTATATACAGCCCGGGAAATTGCTACTCCTCCCCGTTCACCTGAACCTAACCCCCAACACACTTCCAACCATTAACCCTCTCCTAGCCTGCGGTCTTCCCCCCAAGTCAAGACGCACTCCACTATGTCTGCGCCTCGCTCCGTTGCTATTCGGATTGTCTATGGTTGTTTAACCTGGTTTTCAGATCACATGTGGTTTTACCCACATAAATCTTTTTGCAAGGACACCATAGCACGTAGATTACCCATGATGAGTCACATGTGAGGTAATATTTGATGTTGAATGTTTCTCCCGTGAATACTGACCCCTTGTGCATAAGCTTACAGTTCACGCACCCCAAACATGGGAAACATCCTGTACGCCTCGTCTTCAAGAAGGTTTGTCTTAACTGTCTTTTTTCAGGGACTTTGGAATGCACCACTTTGTCCCTAATATTCCCTGCTCTTTTGTATGCCATCATTACACTTCGATTAACCATGAAAAGGGCTTGGTGGCTGTAGCGGAGATGTTGCAGGATTCGGAATATCCTGCGCCTACCCACCAGTTCATTTTGACACTACTGGAGATGTCGCTGAGGAACAATTACTTCCAAAACCATTTATATATATATATATAAAGTATACTGTCCTCTGTAGTATATATACAGTATACTGTACTCTGTAGTATATATACAGTATACTGTCCTCTGTAGTATATATACAGCATACTGTCCTCTGTAGTATATATACAGTATACTGTCCTCTGTAGTATATATACAGTATACTGTCCTCTGTAGTGTATATATACAGTATAGTGTCCTCTGTAGTATATATACAGTATACTGTCCTCTGTAGTATATATATAAAGTATACTGTCCTCTGTAGTATATATATACAGTATACTGTCTTCTGTAGTATATATATACAATATTCTGTCCTCTGTAGTGTGTATGTGTGTATATATATATATAGTATACTGTCCTCTGTAGTATATATACAGCATACTGTCCTCTGTAGTATATATACAGTATACTGTCCTCTGTAGTGTATATATACAGTATACTGTCCTCTGTAGTATATATACAGTATACTGTCCTCTGTAGTATATATACAGTATTCTGTCCTCTGTAGTATATATACAGTATACTGTCCTCTGTAGTATATATACAGTATACTGTCCTCTGTAGTATATATACAGTATACTGTCCTCTGTAGTATATATGCAGTATACTGTCCTCTGTAGTGTATATATATATACAGTATACTGTCCTCTGTAGTATATATATACAGTATACTGTCTTCTGTAGTATATATATAGTATACTGTCCTCTGTAGTGTATATATATATACAGTATACTGTCCTCTGTAGTATATATATACAGTATACTGTCCTCTGTAGTGTATATACAGTATACTGTCCTCTGTAGTATATATATACAGTATACTGTCCTCTGTAGTATATATATACAGTATACTGTCCTCTGTAGTGTATATATATATACAGTATACTGTCCTCTGTAGTATATATACAGTATACTGTCCCCTGTAGTATATATAGTATACTGTCTTCTGTAGTATATATATACAGTATACTGTCCTCTGTAGTATATATACAGTATACTGTCCTCTGTAGTATATATATAAAGTATACTGTCCTCTGTAGTATATATATACAGTATACTGTCTTCTGTAGTATATATATACAGTATACTGTCCTCTGTAGTGTGTATGTGTGTATATATATATATAGTATACTGTCCTCTGTAGTATATATATAGTATACTGTCCTCTGTAGTATATATACAGTATACTGTCCGCTGTAGTGTATATACAGTATACTGTCCTCTGTAGTATATATACAGTATACTGTCCTCTGTAGTATATATACAGCATACTGTCCTCTGTAGTATATATACAGTATACTGTCCTCTGTAGTATATATACAGTATACTGTCCTCTGTAGTGTATATATACAGTATAGTGTCCTCTGTAGTATATATACAGTATACTGTCCTCTGTAGTATATATATAAAGTATACTGTCCTCTGTAGTATATATATACAGTATACTGTCTTCTGTAGTATATATATACAATATTCTGTCCTCTGTAGTGTGTATGTGTGTATATATATATATAGTATACTGTCCTCTGTAGTATATATACAGCATACTGTCCTCTGTAGTATATATACAGTATACTGTCCTCTGTAGTGTATATATACAGTATACTGTCCTCTGTAGTATATATACAGTATACTGTCCTCTGTAGTATATATACAGTATTCTGTCCTCTGTAGTATATATACAGTATACTGTCCTCTGTAGTATATATACAGTATACTGTCCTCTGTAGTATATATACAGTATACTGTCCTCTGTAGTGTATATATACAGTATACTGTCCTCTGTAGTATATATACAGTATACTGTCCTCTGTAGTATATATATACAGTATACTGTCTTCTGTAGTATATATATAGTATACTGTCCTCTGTAGTGTATATATATATATACAGTATACTGTCCTCTGTAGTATATATATACAGTATACTGTCCTCTGTAGTATATATACAGTATACTGTCCTCTGTAGTATATATATACAGTATACTGTCCTCTGTAGTATATATATACAGTATACTGTCCTCTGTAGTGTATATATATACAGTATACTGTCCTCTGTAGTATATATACAGTATACTGTCCTCTGTAGTATATATAGTATACTGTCTTCTGTAGTATATATATACAGTATACTGTCCTCTGTAGTATATATACAGTATACTGTCCTCTGTAGTATATATAGTATACTGTCTTCTGTAGTATATATATACAGTATACTGTCTTCTGTAGTGTATATATATATACAGTATACTGTCCTCTGTAGTATATATACAGTATACTGTCCTCTGTAGTATACAGTATACTGTCCTCTGTAGTATATATATATACAGTATACTGTCCTCTGTAGTATATATATATATAAAGTATACTGTCCTCTGTAGTATATATATACAGTATACTGTCTTCTGTAGTATATATATACAATATTCTGTCCTCTGTAGTATATATATACACAGTATACTGTCCTCTGTAGTGTGTATGTGTGTATATATATATATAGTATACTGTCCTCTGTAGTATATATACAGCATACTGTCCTCTGTAGTATATATACAGTATACTGTCCTCTGTAGTATATATACAGTATACTGTCCTCTGTAGTATATATATACAGTATACTGTCCTCTGTAGTATATATACAGTATACTGTCCTCTGTAGTATATATACAGTATACTGTCCTCTGTAGTATATATACAGTAAACTGTCCTCTGTAGTATATATACAGTATATTGTCCTCTGTAGTATATACACACAGTATACTGTCCTCTGTAGTATATATATACAGTATACTGTCCTCTGTAGTATATATACACAGTATACTGTCCTCTGTAGTATATATACAGTATACTGTCCTCTGTAGTGTATATACAGTATACTGTCCTCTGTAGTATATATATACAGTATACAGTCCTCTGTAGTATATATACAGTATACTGTCCTCTGTAGTATATATACAGTATACTGTCCTCTGTAGTATACATACAGTATACTGTCCTCTGTAGTATATATATACAGTATACTGTCCTCTGTAGTGTATATACAGTATACTGTCCTCTGTAGTATATATACAGTATACTGTCCTCTGTAGTATATACACAGTATACTGTCCTCTGTAGTATATATACAGTATACTGTCCTCTGTAGTATATATACAGTATACTGTCCTCTGTAGTATATATACAGTATACTGTCCTCTGTAGTATATACACAGTATACTGTCCTCTGTAGTATATATACAGTATACTGTCCTCTGTAGTATATATACAGTATACTGTCTTCTGTAGTATATATATACAGTATACTGTCCTCTGTAGTGTATATATATATACAGTATACTGTCCTCTGTAGTATATATATACAGTATACTGTCTTCTGTAGTGTATATATATACAGTATACTGTCCTCTGTAGTATATATATACAGTATACTGTCCTCTGTAGTGTATATATATATACAGTATACTGTCCTCTGTAGTATATATATACAGTATACTGTCCTCTGTAGTATGTATATATATACAGTATACTGTCCTCTGTAGTATATATAGTATACTGTCTTCTGTAGTATATATATACAGTATACTGTCCTCTGTAGTATATATACAGTATACTGTCCTCTGTAGTATATATATACAGTATACTGTCTTCTGTAGTATATATATACAGTATACTGTCCTCTGTAGTATATATACAGTATATTGTCCTCTGTAGTATATATACAGTATACTGTCCTCTGTAGTATATATAAAGTATACTGTCCTCTGTAGTGTATATATACAGTATACTGTCCTCTGTAGTATATATATACAGTATACTGTCTTCTGTAGTATATATATACAGTATACTGTCCTCTGTAGTGTATATATACAGTATACTGTCCTCTGTAGTATATATTAAGTATACTGTCCTCTGTAGTATATACACAGTATACTGTCCTCTGTAGTGTATATACAGTATACTGTCCTCTGTAGTATATATATACAGTATACAGTCCTCTGTAGTATATATACAGTATACTGTCCTCTGTAATATATATACAGTATACTGTCCTCTGTAGTATATATACAGTATACTGTGCTCTGTAGTATATATACAGTATACTGTCCTCTGTAGTATATATACAGTATACTGTCCTCTGTAGTATATATACAGTATACTGTCCTCTGTAGTATATATAGAGTATACTGTCCTCTGTAGTATATATATACAGTATACTGTCCTCTGTAGTATATATAGAGTATACTGTCTTCTGTAGTATATATATACAGTATACTGTCCTCTGTAGTGTATATATACAGTATACTGTCCTCTGTAGTATATATAAAGTATACTGTCCTCTGTAGTATATACACACAGTATACTGTCCTCTGTAGTGTATATATACAGTATACTGTCCTCTGTAGTATATATATACAGTATACTGTCCTCTGTAGTATATATACAGTATACTGTCCTCTGTAGTATATATACAGTATACTGTCCTCTGTAGTATATATACAGTACACTGTCCTCTGTAGTATATATACAGTATACTGTCCTCTGTAGTATATATACAGTATACTGTCCTCTGTAGTATATATACAGTATACTGTCCTCTGTAGTATATATAGAGTATACTGTCCTCTGTAGTATATATATAAAGTATTCTGTCCTCTGTAGTATATATATATACACAGTATACTGTCCTCTGTAGTATATATATACAGTATACTGTCCTCTGTAGTATATATACAGTATACTGTCCTCTGTAGTATATATACAGTATACTGTCCTCTGTAGTATATATACAGTATACTGTCCTCTGTAGTATATATACAGTATACTGTCCTCTGTAGTATATACACAGTATACTGTCCTCTGTAGTATATATACAGTATACTGTCCTCTGTAGTATATATACAGTATACTGTCCTCTGTAGTATATATACAGTATATTGTCCTCTGTAGTATATATGCAGTATACTGTCCTCTGTAGTATATATATATACAGTATACTGTCCTCTGTAGTATATATATACAGTATACTGTCCTCTATAGTATATATACAGTACACTGTCCTCTGTAGTGTATATAGAGTATACTGTCCTCGGTAGTATATATACAGTATACTGTCCTCTGTAGTATATATATACAGTATACTGTCCTCTGTAGTATATATATACAGTATACTGTCCTCTGTAGTGTATATATACAGTATACTGTCCTCTGTAGTATATATACAGTATACTGTCCTCTGTAGTATATATACAGTATACTGTCCTCTGTAGTATATATACAGTATTCTGTCCTCTGTAGTATATATAGAGTATACTGTCCTCTGTAGTATATATATACAGTATACTGTCCTCTGTAGTATATATAGAGTATACTGTCCTCGGTAGTATATATACAGTATACTGTCCTCTGTAGTATATATACAGTATACTGTCCTCTGTAGTATATATAGAGTATACTGTCCTCGGTAGTATATATACAGTATACTGTCCTCTGTAGTATATATATACAGTATACTGTCCTCTGTAGTATATATACAGTATACTGTCCTCTGTAGTGTATATATACAGTATACTGTCCTCTGTAGTATATATACAGTATACTGTCCTCTGTAGTATATATACAGTATACTGTCCTCTGTAGTATATATACAGTATTCTGTCCTCTGTAGTATATATAGAGTATACTGTCCTCTGTAGTATATATACAGTATACTGTCCTCTGTAGTATATATACAGTATACTGTCCTCTGTAGTATATATATACAGTATACTGTCCTCTGTAGTGTATATATACAGTATACTGTCCTCTGTAGTGTATATATACAGTATACTGTCCTCTGTAGTATATATACAGTATACTGTCCTCTGTAGTATATATACATTATACTGTCCTCTGTAGTATATATACAGTATACTGTCCTCTGTAGTATATATATACAGTATACTGTCCTCTGTAGTATATATACAGTATACAGTCCTCTGTAGTATATATACAGTATACTGTCCTCTGTAGTATATATATACAGTATACTGTCCTCTGTAGTATATAAATATACAGTATACTGTCCTCTGTAGTATATATATACAGTATACTGTCCTCTGTAGTATATATACAGTATACTGTCCTCTGTAGTATATATATACAGTATACTGTCCTCTGTAGTGTATATACAGTATACTGTCCTCTGTAGTATATAAATATACAGTATACTGTCCTCTGTAGTATATATATACAGTATACTGTCCTCTGTAGTATATATATACAGTATACTGTCTTCTGTAGTATATATATACAGTATACTGTCCTCTGTAGTATATATATAAAGTATACTGTCCTCTGTAGTATATATATATACAGTATACTGTCCTCTGTAGTATATATATATACAGTATACTGTCCTCTGTAGTATATATATACAGTATACTGTCTTCTGTAGTATATAAATATACAGTATACTGTCCTCTGTAGCATATATAAAGTATACTGTCCTCTGTAGTATATATAGAGTGTCCTCTGGTGTATATATATACACAGTATATTGTCCTCTGTAGTATATATACAGTATACTGTCCACTGAAGTATGTATGCAGTATACTGTCCTCTGTAGTATATATAAAGTATACTGTCCTCTGTAGTATATATATACAGTATACTGTCTTCTGTAGTATATATATACAGTATACTGTCCTCTGTAGTATATATATACAGTATACTGTCCTCTGTAGCATATATAAAGTATACTGTCCTCTGTAGTATATATATAAAGTATACTGTCCTCTTTAGTATATATATACAGTATACTGTCCTCTGTAGTATATATATACAGTATACTGTCTTCTGTAGTATATAAATTTACAGTATACTGTCCTCTGTAGCATATATAAAGTATACTGTCCTCTGTAGTATATATAGAGTGTCCTCTGGTGTATATATATACACAGTATATTGTCCTCTGTAGTATATATACAGTATACTGTCCTCTGTAGTATATATACAGCATACTGTCCTCTGTAGTATATATACAGTATACTGTCTTCTGTAGTATATATATACAGTATACTGTCCTCTGTAGTATATATATACAGTATTCTGTCTTCTGTAGTATATATATACAGTATACTGTCTTCTGTAGTATATATATATACAGTATACTGTCTTCTGTAGTATATATACAGTATACTGTCCTCTGTAGTATATATACACAGTATACTGTCTTTTGTAGTATATATATATATATATATACAGTATACTGTCCTCTGTAGTATATATACAGTATACTGTCCTCTGTAGTATATATATACAGTATACTGTCTTCTGTAGTACATATATACAGTATACTGTCCTCTGTAGTATATATATACAGTATACTGTCCTCTGTAGCATATATAAAGTATACTGTCCTCTGTAGTATATATATAAAGTATACTGTCCTCTGTAGTATATATATACAGTATACTGTCCTCTGTAGTATATATATACAGTATACTGTCCTCTGTAGTATATAAATATACAGTATACTGTCCTCTGTAGTATATATATACAGTATACTGTCCTCTGTAGTATATATATACAGTATACTGTCTTCTGTAGTATATATATACAGTATACTGTCCTCTGTAGTATATATACAGTATACTGTCCTCTGTAGTGTATATATACAGTATACTGTCCTCTGTAGTATATATACAGTATACTGTCCTCTGTAGTATATATACAGTCCTCTGTAGTATATACAGTATACTGTCCTCTGTAGTATATATACAGTATACTGTCCTCTGTAGTATATATACAGTATACTGTCCTCTGTAGTGTATATACAGTATACTGTCCTCTGTAGTATATATACAGTATACTGTCTTCTGTAGTATATATATACAGTATACTGTCCTCTGTAGTATATAAATATACAGTACACTGTCCTCTGTAGTATATATATATATAGTATACTGTCTTCTGTAGTATATAAATATACAGTACACTGTCCTCTGTAGTATATATATACAGTATACTGTCTTCTGTAGTATATAAATATACAGTATACTGTCCTCTGTAGCATATATAAAGTATACTGTCCTCTGTAGTATATATAGAGTATATTGTCCTCTGTAGTATATATATACCGTATACTGTCCTCTGTAGTATATATACAGTATACTGTCCTCTGTAGTATATATATACAGTATACTGTCCTCTGTAGTATATATATACAGTATAATGTCCTCTGTAGTATATATATACAGTATACTGTCCTCTGTAGTATATATACAGTATACTGTCCTCTGTAGTATATATATATAAAGTATACTGTCCTCTGGTGTATATATATACACAGTATATTGTCCTCTGTAGTATATATACAGTATACTGTCCACTGTAGTATGTATGCAGTATACTGTCCTCTGTAGTATATATAAAGTATACTGTCCTCTGTAGTATATATATACAGTATACTGTCCTCTGTAGTATATATATACAGTATACTGTCCTCTGTAGTATATAAATATACAGTATACTGTCCTCTGTAGTATATATATACAGTATACTGTCCTCTGTAGTATATATACAGTATACTGTCTTCTGTAGTATATATATACAGTATGCTGTCCTCTGTAGTATATAAATATACAGTACACTGTCCTCTGTAGTATATATATACAGTGTACTGTCTTCTGTAGTATATAAAAATACAGTATACTGTCCTCTGTAGCATATATAAAGTATACTGTCCTCTGTAGTATATATAGAGTGTCCTCTGGTGTATATATATACACAGTATATTGTCCTCTGTAGTATATATACAGTATACTGTCCTCTGTAGTATATATAAAGTATACTGTCCTCTGTAGTATATATATACAGTATACTGTCTTCTGTAGTATATATATACAGTATACTGTCCTCTGTAGTATATATATATACAGTATACTGTCCTCTGTAGTATATATATACAGTATACTGTCCTCTGTAGTATATATATATACAGTATACTGTCCTCTGTAGTATATATAAAGTATACTGTCCTCTGTAGTATATATATAAAGTATACTGTCCTCTGTAGTATATATATACAGTATACTGTCCTCTGTAGTATATATACAGTACACTGTCCTCTGTAGTATATATATACAGTATACTGTCCTCTGTAGTATATATACAGTATACTGTCCTCTGTAGTATATATATACAGTATACTGTCTTCTGTAGTATATAAATATACAGTATACTGTCCTCTGTAGCATATATAAAGTATACCGTCCTCTGTAGTATATATAGAGTGTCCTCTGGTGTATATATATACACAGTATATTGTCCTCTGTAGTATATATACAGTATACTGTCCACTGTAGTATGTATGCAGTATACTGTCCTCTGTAGTATATATAAAGTATACTGTCCTCTGTAGTATATATATACAGTATACTGTCTTCTGTAGTATATATATACAGTATACTGTCCTCTGTAGTATATATATACAGTATACTGTCCTCTGTAGCATATATAAAGTATACTGTCCTCTGTAGTATATATATAAAGTATACTGTCCTCTGTAGTATATATATACAGTATACTGTCCTCTGTAGTATATATATACAGTATACTGTCTTCTGTAGTATATAAATATACAGTATACTGTCCTCTGTAGCATATATAAAGTATACTGTCCTCTGTAGTATATATAGAGTGTCCTCTGGTGTATATATATACACAGTATATTGTCCTCTGTAGTATATATACAGTATACTGTCCTCTGTAGTATATATACAGCATATTGTCCTCTGTAGTATATATACAGTATACTGTCTTCTGTAGTATATATATACAGTATACTGTCCTCTGTAGTATATATATATACAGTATTCTGTCTTCTGTAGTATATATATACAGTATACTGTCTTCTGTAGTATATATATATACAGTATACTGTCTTCTGTAGTATATATACAGTATACTGTCCTCTGTAGTATATATACACAGTATACTGTCTTTTGTAGTATATATATATATATATATATACAGTATACTGTCCTCTGTAGTATATATACAGTATACTGTCCTCTGTAGTATATATACAGTATACTGTCCTCTGTAGTATATATACAGTATACTGTCTTCTGTAGTATATATATACAGTATACTGTCCTCTGTAGTATATATACAGTATACTGTCCTCTGTAGCATATATAAAGTATACTGTCCTCTGTAGTATATATAGAGTGTCCTCTGGTGTATATATATACACAGTATATTGTCCTCTGTAGTATATATACAGTATACTGTCCTCTGTAGTATATATAAAGTATACTGTCCTCTGTAGTATATATATACAGTATACTGTCTTCTGTAGTATATATATACAGTATACTGTCCTCTGTAGTATATATATACAGTATACTGTCCTCTGTAGTATATATACAGTATACAGTCCTCTGTAGTATATATATACAGTATACTGTCCTCTGTAGTGTATATATACAGTATACTGTCCTCTGTAGTATATATATACAGTATACTGTCCTCTGTAGTATATATATACAGTATACTGTCCTCTGTAGTATATATATACAGTATACTGTCCTCTGTAGTGTATATATACAGTATACTGTCCTCTGTAGTATATATATACAGTATAATGTCCTCTGTAGTATATATATACAGTATACTGTCCTCTGTAGTATATATACAGTATACTGTCCTCTGTAGTATATATACAGTATACTGTCCTCTGTAGTGTATATATACAGTATACTGTCCTCTGTAGTGTATATATACAGTATACTGTCCTCTGTAGTGTATATATACAGTATACTGTCCTATGTAGTATATATACAGTATACTGTCCTCTGTAGTATATATACATTATACTGTCCTCTGTAGTATATATACAGTATACTGTCCTCTGTAGTATATATATACAGTATACTGTCCTCTATAGTATATATACAGTATACAGTCCTCTGTAGTATATATATACAGTATACTGTCCTCTGTAGTATATATACAGTATACTGTCCTCTGTAGTATATATATACAGTATACTGTCTTCTGTAGTATATATATATACAGTATACTGTCCTCTGTAGTATATATATACAGTATACTGTCCTCTGTAGCATATATAAAGTATACTGTCCTCTGTAGTATATATATAAAGTATACTGTCCTCTGTAGTATATATATACAGTATACTGTCCTCTGTAGTATATATACAGTATACTGTCCTCTAATGTATATATACAGTATACTGTCCTCTGTAGTATATATACAGTATACTGTCCTCTGTAGTATATATATACAGTATACTGTCTTCTGTAGTATATATATACAGTATACTGTCCTCTGTAGTATATATATACAGTATACTGTCCTCTGTAGCATATATAAAGTATACTGTCCTCTGTAGTATATATATATTAAGTATACTGTCCTCTGTAGTATATATATACAGTATACTGTCCTCTGTAGTATATATATACAGTATACTGTCCTCTGTAGTATATAAATATACAGTATACTGTCCTCTGTAGTATATATATACAGTATACTGTCCTCTGTAGTATATATATACAGTATACTGTCTTCTGTAGTATATATATACAGTATACTGTCCTCTGTAGTATATAAATATACAGTACACTGTCCTCTGTAGTATATATATACAGTATACTGTCCTCTGTAGTATATATATACAGTATACTGTCTTCTGTAGTATATAAATATACAGTATACTGTCCTCTGTAGCATATATAAAGTATACTGTCCTCTGTAGTATATATAAAGTGTCCTCTGGTGTATATATATACACAGTATATTGTCCTCTGTAGTATATATACAGTATACTGTCCTCTGTAGTGTATATACAGTATACTGTCCTCTGTAGTATATATAGAGTATATTGTCCTCTGTAGTATATATATACCGTATACTGTCCTCTGTAGTATATATACAGTATACTGTCCTCTGTAGTATATATATACAGTATACTGTCCTCTGTAGTATATATATACAGTATAATGTCCTCTGTAGTATATATATACAGTATACTGTCCTCTGTAGTATATATATACAGTATACTGTCCTCTGTAGTGTATATACAGTATACTGTCCTCTGTAGTGTATATACAGTATACTGTCCTCTGTAGTATATATACAGTATACTGTCCTCTGTAGTATATATACAGTATACTGTCCTCTGTAGTATATATACAGTATACTGTCCTCTGTAGTATATATAGAGTGTCCTCTGGTGTATATATATACACAGTATATTGTCCTCTGTAGTATATATACAGTATACTGTCCTCTGTAGTATATATAAAGTATACTGTCCTCTGTAGTATATATAGAGTGTCCTCTGGTGTATATATATACACAGTATATTGTCCTCTGTAGTGTATATACAGTATACTGTCCTCTGTAGTGTATATACAGTGTACTGTCCTCTGTAGTATATATAGAGTATATTGTCCTCTGTAGTATATATATACCGTATACTGTCCTCTGTATTATATATACAGTATACTGTCCTCTGTAGTATATATATACAGTATACTGTCCTCTGTAGTATATATATACAGTATAATGTCCTCTGTAGTATATATATACAGTATACTGTCCTCTGTAGTATATATACAGTATACTGTCCTCTGTAGCATATATAAAGTATACTGTCCTCTGTAGTATATATAGAGTGTCCTCTGGTGTATATATATACACAGTATATTGTCCTCTGTAGTATATATACAGTATACTGTCCTCTGTAGTATATATAAAGTATACTGTCCTCTGTAGTATATATATACAGTATACTGTCTTCTGTAGTATATATATACAGTATACTGTCCTCTGTAGTATATATAAAGTATACTGTCCTCTGTAGTATATATATACAGTATACTGTCCTCTGTAGTATATATATACAGTATACTGTCCTCTGTAGCATATATAAAGTATACTGTCCTCTGTAGTATATATAGAGTGTCCTCTGTAGTATATATACAGTATACTGTCAACTGTAGTATATATATACAGTATACTGTCCTCTGTAGTATATATATACAGTATACTGTCCTCTGTAGAATATATAAAGTATACTGTCCTCTGTATTATATATACCGTATACTGTCCTCTGGTAGTATATATACACAGTATATTGTCCTCTGTAGTATATATACAGTATACTGTCCTCTGTAGTATATATATACAGTATACTGTCCTCTGTAGTATATATATACAGTATACTGTCTTCTGTAGTATATATATACAGTATACTGTCCTCTGTAGTATATATATAAAGTATACTGTCCTTCTGTAGTATATATACAGTATACTGTCCTCTGTAGTATATATACAGTATACTGCCCTCTGTAGTATATATACAGTATACTGTCCTCTGTAGTATATATACACAGTATACTGTCCTCTGTAGTGTATATATACAGTATACTGTCCTCTGTAGTATATATATATATAGTGTACTGTCCTCTGTAGTATATACACAGTATACTGTCCTCTGTAGTATATATATACAGTATACTGTCCTCTGTAGTATATATATACAGTATACTGTCCTCTGTAGTATATAAATATACAGTATACTGTCCTCTAATGTATATATACAGTATACTGTCCTCTGTAGTGTATATACAGTATACTGTCCTCTGTAGTATATATATACAGTATACTATCCTCTGTAGTATATATATACAGTATACTGTCTTCTGTAGTATATATATACAGTATACTGTCCTCTGTAGTATATATACAGTATACTGTCCTCTGTAGTATATATATACAGTATACTGTCCTCTGTAGTATATATATACAGTATACTGTCTTCTGTAGTATATAAATATACAGTATACTGTCCTCTGTAGTATATATATACAGTATACTGTCCTCTGTAGTGTATATACAGTATACTGTCCTCTGTAGTATATATATACAGTATACTGTCCTCTGTAGTGTATATACAGTATACTGTCCTCTGTAGTATATATATACAGTATATTGTCCTCTGTAGTATATATACAGTATACTGTCTTCTGTAGTATATATACAGTATACTGTCCTCTGTAGTATATATATACAGTATACTG
This sequence comes from Bufo bufo, assembly GCF_905171765.1. Lineage (NCBI taxonomy): Eukaryota > Metazoa > Chordata > Amphibia > Anura > Bufonidae > Bufo > Bufo bufo. Next base: position 1,752,149 of record NC_053397.1, on the reverse strand, counting down.
TCTTCTGTAGTATATATATATAGTGTACTGTCCTCTGTAGTATATACACAGTATACTGTCCTCTGTAGTATATATATACAGTATACTGTCTTCTGTAGTATATATATATATAGTGTACTGTCCTCTGTAGTATATACACAGTATACTGTCCTCTGTAGTATATATATACAGTATACTGTCCTCTGTAGTATATATATACACAGTATACTGTCCTCTGTAGTATATATATACACAGTATACTGTCCTCTGTAGTATATATATACAGTATACTGTCCTCTGTAGTATATATATACAGTATACTGTCTTCTGTAGTATATATATACAGTATACTGTCCTCTGTAGTATATAAATATACAGTACACTGTCCTCTGTAGTATATATATACAGTATACTGTCCTCTGTAGTATATATATACAGTATACTGTCTTCTGTAGTATATAAATATACAGTATACTGTCCTCTGTAGCATATATAAAGTATACTGTCCTCTGTAGTATATATAGAGTGTCCTCTGGTGTATATATATATACACAGTATACTGTCCTCTGTAGTATATATACAGTATACTGTCCTCTGTAGTATATATAAAGTATACTGTCCTCTGTAGTATATATATACAGTATACTGTCTTCTGTAGTATATATATACAGTATTCTGTCCTCTGTAGTATATATATACAGTATACTGTCCTCTGTAGTATATATAGAGTATACTGTCCTCTGTAGTATATATACAGTATACTGTCTTCTGTAGTATATAAATATACAGTATACTGTCCTCTGTAGCATATATAAAGTATACTGTCCTCTGTAGTATATATAGAGTGTCCTCTGGTGTATATATATACACAGTATATTGTCCTCTGTAGTATATATACAGTATACTGTCCTCTGTAGTATATATAAAGTATACTGTCCTCTGTTGTACATATATACAGTATACTGTCTTCTGTAGTATATAAATACACAGTATACTGTCCTCTGTAGCATATATAAAGTATACTGTCCTCTGTAGTATATATAGAGTGTCCTCTGGTGTATATATACAGTATACTGTCCTCTGTAGTGTATATATACAGTATACTGTCCTCTGTAGTATATATACAGTATACTGTCCTCTGTAGTATATATACAGTATATTGTCCTCTATAGTATATATACAGTATACTGTCCTCTGTAGTATATATACAGCATATTGTCCTCTGTAGTATATATACAGTATACTGTCTTCTGTAGTATATATATACAGTATACTGTCCTCTGTAGTATATATATATACAGTATTCTGTCTTCTGTAGTATATATATATACAGTATACTGTCTTCTGTAGTATATATATATACAGTATACTGTCTTTTGTAGTGTATATACAGTATACTGTCCTCTGTAGTATATATACAGTATACTGCCCTCTGTAGTATATATACAGTATAATGTCCTCTGTAGTATATATACACAGTATACTGTCTTTTGTAGTATATATATATATATATACAGTATACTGTCCTCTGTAGTATATATACAGTATACTGTCCTCTGCAGTATATATACAGTATACTGTCCTTTGTAGTATATATACCGTATACTGTCCTCTGTAGTATATATACAGTATACTGTCCTCTGTAGTATATATATACAGTATACTGTCCTCTTCCGTTTTAATTACTTTACACAGTTTAGTGTCATCTGCGAAAATTTATACTTTACTATGCAAGCCTTCTACAAGATCATTAATAAATATATTGAAGAGAATAGGGCCCAATACTGACCCCTGAGGTACCCCACTAGTGACAGTGACCCCTCCAGTACTGACCCCTGAGGTACCCCACTAGTGACAGTGACCCCTCCATTACTGACCCCTGTGGTACCCCACTAGTGACAGTGATCCCTCCATTACTGACCCCTGAGGTACTCCACTAGTGACAGTGACCCCTCCAATACTGACCCCTGCGGTACCCCACTAGTGACAGTAACCCCTCCAGTACTGACCCCTGTGGTACCCCACTAGTGACAGTGACCCCTCCAGTACTGACCCCTGTGGTACCCCACTAGTGACAGTGACCCCTCCAGTACTGACCTCTGAGGTACCCCACTAGTGACAGTGACCCCTCCAGTACTGACCCCTGTTGTACCCCACTAGTGACAGTGACCCCTCCAGTACTGACCCCTGTGGTACCCCACTAGTGACAGTGACCCCTCCAGTACTGACCCCTGTGGTACCCCACTAGTGACAGTGACCCCTCCAGTACTGACCCCTGAGGTACCCCACTAGTGACAGTGACCCCTCCAGTACTGACCCCTGTTGTACCCCACTAGTGACAGTGACCCCTCCAGTACTGACCCCTGTGGTACCCCACTAGTGACAGTGACCCCTCCAGTACTGACCCCTGTAGTACCCCACTAGTGACAGTGACCCCTCCAGTACTGACCCCTGTGGTACCCCACTAGTGACAGTGACCCCTATAGTACTGACCCCTGAGGTACCCCACTAGTGACAGTGACCCCTCCAGTACTGACCCCTGTGGTACCCCACTAGTGACAGTGACCCCTCCAGTACTGACCCCTGAGGTACCCCACTAGTGACAGTGACCCCTCCAGTACTGACCCCTGTGGTACCCCACTAGTGACAGTGACCCCTCCCCCAGTACTGACCACTGAGGTACTCCACTAGTGACAGTGACCCCTCCAGTACTGACCTCTGTGGTACCCCACTAGTGACAGTGACCCCTCCAGTACTGACCCCTGTGGTACCCCACTAGTGACAGTGACCCCTCCAGTACTGACCCCTGTAGTACCCCACTAGTGACAGTGACTTCTCCAGTACTGACCCCTGTAGTACCCCACTAGTGACAGTGACCCCTCCAGTACTGACCCCTGAGGTACCCCACTAGTGACAGTGACCCAATCTGAGTGTGTACCGTTAATACCCACCCTCTGTTTTCTATCCCTCAGCCAGTTACTTACCCACATACAGACGATTTTCTCCCAGTCCGAGCATTCTCATTTTATATACTAACCTTTTATGTGGTACAGTGTCAGATGCTTTGGAGAAGTCCAGATATACGACATCCATTGATTCGCCGCTGTCAAGTCTAGAACTTACTTCCTCATAGAAACTGTTTACATTAGTTTGACATGACCGATCCCTCACGAAGCCATGCTGATATGGCGGTATTTGCTTTGATCTAATAACTGCTTCTCAGCGCCATAAATACTATTCCGCCCCTATCATGCATGCTTAGATGAGTGTGACAGTGCTACTTGGTGGTTCCTTTTACCTCTTGCACAGAATAGCACTTGGAAACTCATTTTCATATTAATAAGGGCTCATCGTTTGTGCACTGCATCACGGATGCTGACTGGGTCCCCGATCCTACGCACTACGGAGCGCTTCTGTGGGTTTTCTGTCTATGCCCCTGCACTGTGGACAGATCTGCTCAAGCCACACAGACCTTGCCTGTGCATTGGGGACAGCAATTTGCGGTGCACAGAACGGGCGGCACATGTGCACGAGCCCTAAAAGTCAGAATTTCTCAATATGGGAGCATCTGACCAGATAAAAAAGGTCCTGTCTAAAAGAGTTTGACGTGCCCTACAATGTTACCTGCTGACAGACTCCCTTAAAACATAGTTTATTTTTAATTTTTATAGGGATAACCATTATTTGTGGTTAAATAAATGATATGTTTTCGATGAATAAAATATGTAAACATTTCAAATTGTCTTCTATTTTTTTTGTAAATTATCTAGTTTTAGTTTGTTTTAGTTTTTTTTAAATAACTCTATACTTACTCTATAAAGATTAAAATAGACAAATCGCCAGGACCAGATGGCATACACCCCCGTATCCTAAATGAATTAAGTAATGTCATAGCCAGACCCTTATTTCTGATATTTACAGACTCTATACTGGATTGGCGCATAGCAAATGTGGTGCCAATATTCAAAAAGGGTCCAAAAACAGAGCCTGGAAACTATAGGCCGGTAAGTTTAACATCTGCTGTGGGTAAACTGTTTGATGTTTTCTGAGAGATGCTATCTTGGAAGATCTCAATGAAAATAAGCAAATACCGCCATATCAGCATGGCTACGTGAGGGATCGGTCATGTCAGACTAATTTAATCAGTTTCTATGAGGAGGTAAGTTCTAGACTTGACAGCGGTGAATCAATGGATGTCGTATATCTGGACTTCTCCAAAGCATTTGACACTGTACCGCATAAAAGGTTAGTATATAAAATGAGAATGCTCGGACTGGGAGAAAACGTCTGTATGTGGGTAAGTAACTGGCTGAGGGATAGAAAACAGAGGGTGGTTATTCCCTACAGGAAGCGACTGCTTCGGGGCCCTGCACCCGACAGCGTGTCCTGTCTATCCCTGCAGAGCTGAGGCACACACTCTGAGCTACGAGACCCTTGTATTTAAATCTCATTTAACATGTCTTTCAGAAAAGTTTCTCCTGGGATTCGAACTCTCACATCAGAGGCAAGGCATTTACCCACATAGCTATGACAGCTGTATTACAAGTTACTTTAAAAAATAAAAATAAAAAATAAGACTTCTACTGTAGGTAACTTTGATACCTAGTGTACATACACATGACAGCTGCCCCAGCACACTGTGTATGGATTTAGCAGAGCTGGGTGTGTTGGGGCAACTGTCATGTGTATGGTTGTACACTAGGTATCAAAGTTATCTACAGTAGAAGTAGAAGTTTTTTTTTTTTTAAGTAATTACCTGTACAGCTGTCATAGCTATGTGGTTAGGTGCTTTGCCTCTGATACAGAAGGTCAAGAGTTTGAATCCCATCTTAAACTTTTCTGAAAGACAGGCTAAATAGGAACACGAGCACCAAATCTTCAACACTAGAGGCTGCTGGGAACACAGGAAGATGCAGAGGCCTGCATCGCATCGCTGACATGGAGGTACGTAGAAAAGTTTTTTGTTTTTTTTTAAATACCGGACTGTTACTTTACTGCCATGGGGGAGGGGGGCTATTGGCGCCATGATACTGGCACATGGGGGGGGGGGGGAGAGAGGCACTTGATACTGGCACATTAGGGGGCGAGGATGGCACTATGATACTGGCACATGGAGGGGGGAGGAGAGAGGCACTTGATACTGGCACATTAGGGGGCAGGGGGAGAGGATGGCACTATGATATTGGCACATGGGGGGGGGAGCAAGAAATGGACGAATCATTAGGGGCAGAAATGTTAAATTTGCCCAAATGTAGATTCGCTACCGGCCCTGGATAGGTGTATAGTGTGAATCCAGCACAGTAGTGTGTGTGGTGTATGTAGCAGAGCTGTATGCGACACAGGGATGTATAATGTGCACAGCAGAGCTGTGTATGTAAAATGTGTAACACAGTGATATATAATGTGCCACGCAGAGCTGTGTGTGTAGCAGAGCTGTGTATGTAAAATGTGTAACACAGTGATATATAATGTGCCACGCAGAGCTGTGTGTGTAGCAGAGCTGTGTATGTAAAATGTGTAACACAGTGATATATAATGTGCCACGCAGAGCTGTGTGTGTAGCAGAGCTGTGTATGTAAAATGTGCAACACAGTGATATATAATGTGCCACGCAGAGCTGTGTGTGTAGCAGAGCTGTGTATGTAAAATGTGCAACACAGTGATATATAATGTGCCACGCAGAGCTGTGTGTGTAGCAGAGCTGTGTATGTAAAATGTGCAACACAGTGATATATAATGTGCCACGCAGAGCTGTGTGTGTAGCAGAGCTGTGTATGTAAAATGTGCAACACAGTGATATATAATGTGCCACGCAGAGCTGTGTGTGTAGCAGAGCTGTGTATGTAAAATGTGCAAAAACCCTGATGCTCTCAAAAAGAGCAAGCAATATAAAACATTGTAGTTTGATACCTTTTACCCCTTAAAGACCGGCCCATTTTCATTTTTACATTAGCCATAACCTTTTTATTTTTCCATTCACAGAGTCATATGAGGGCTTTTTTTGTGTGGGACAAGATGCATTTTTTAAATGTCGCCACTTAATTTACCATGTCTTGTATCAGAAAGCAGGAAAAAAATTAATTCTTTGTGGGTTAAACAAAAATAAAATAAAAAACACACACAATTCCGCCAAGGTTTTTGAGGTTTTGACATCACGGCGTTCACTAAAAATGACATCTTTATTCTGCGGCTCAATACGATACAAAAGTTGTATAGTTTTTATTTGGTTTAATTACTTTAAAAAATTACTTTTCTATATTTCGGTCTATGTGAGGGCTTGTTTTTGTGTAACGATCAGTAGTTTTCTTGGGGGGGAGGGGGCCCCATACAAAAATTTGCTGTGGGGCCCAGTCACTTCTAGTTACGCCCCTGGGAGGCTCCCATATCCCTGTGGCCTCTGCTGAAGCCTCTCAAATTGTGAAAGCAATAGCGGCTCGTCAAGCTGCTCTTACAACAAAGATAGACCATCTCCAGTCCGATCTCAGCTGTTTACGCCGCGATTCTGACTAAATACGTGAGAGAACGTCTGCAGTGGAGCAAAGAGTAAGCGACGTGGAAGATGCGTCTAGAGCGGTTGGAAATGACACCAGGAGGCGGTTACAGCAGGTCCAGATGCTACAGGCCAGAGCGGAAGATGCTGAAAACCGTAGCAGACGTAATAACATCCGTATTCTGGGCCTCCCGGAGCCAGTGGAGGGGTCTACCCCAAAAATATTCGCGGAACAACTCATAAAAGAGGTTCTGCATCCTACCACTCTCTCCAGCTGCTTTGTTGTAGAGAGGGCACATCGGGGCCCGACTAGGCCTTCACCGCCGGGATCCCCTGCAAGGCCTTTCATTATGAGAATCCTGAACTACAGGGATGGAGACGCTATTCTGTTGGCCGCCAGACAGAAGGGCAACATCACCTATGAGAATGTCCGCTTGTCACTTTACCCGGACTTTACTGCGAAGGTCCAGAAGAAAAGGAAGCAGTTCACTGAGGTCCGAGCGCGGCTGAGAGATAAGAATGTGAAATATGCAATGATCTACCCTTACTGTTTGCGGGTGCAAGATGGAGAAATTGTCCGTTTTTTTAATACTCCTGAAGAAGGATCGACAGAAACCTGAATGCACGTCCTCACCGCTGACGGATTGAACTCTGGCGGTGATGTCTGAAAGAGTTAATAATTGCTTAAATGCTAGATTTCATTGCTGACAGGAGAGTCATGGGGGAGGCGGAAGTGTTAAGATTTACCGCATTACTGTTGTTCCTACTATAGTCCCTAATTTTTGGTTTTGTATATTAATAGAAGTTAACCTCATATACAGTCAGGTCCATAAATATTGGGACATGGACACAATTCTAACATTTTTGGATCTATACACCACCACAATGGATGTGAAATGAAACGGACAATATGTGCTTTACCTGCAGACTGTCAGCTGTAATCTGAGGGGATTTACATCCAGATCAGGTGAACGGTGCAGGAATTACAGCAGTTACATCTGTGCCTCCCACTTGTTAAGGGACCAGAAGTAATGGGACAATTGTCTTCTCAGCTGTTCCATGGCCGGTGTGTGTTATTCCCTCATTATTCCCATTACAATGAGCAGATAAAAGGTCAGAGGTCATTTCCAGTCTGCTATCTGCATTTGGAATCTGTTGCTGTCAACTCTCAAGATGAGATCCAAAGAGCTGTCACTATCAGTGAAGCCATCATTAGGCTGAAAAACACAACAAACCCATCAGAGAGATAGCAAGAACATTAGGCCTGGCCAAAACAACTGCTTGGAACATTCTTAAAAAGAAGGAACGCACCGGTGAGCTCAGCAACACCAAAAGACCCGGAAGACCACGGAAAACAACTGTGGTGGATGAATAATTCTTTCCCTGGTGAAGAAAACGCCCTTCACAACAGTTGTCCAGATCAAGACCACTCTCCAGGAGGTAGGTGTATGTGTGTCAAAGTCAACAATCAGGAGAAGACTTCACCAGAGTGAATACAGAGGGTTCACCACAAGATGGAAACCATTGGTGAGCCTCAAACAGGAAGGCCAGATTAGAGTTTGCCAAACGATATCTAAAAAAGCCTTCACAGTTCTGGAACAACATCCTATGGACAGATGAGACCAAGATCAACTTGTACCAGAGTGATGGGAAGAGAAGAGTATGGAGAAGGAAAGGAGCTGCTCATGATCCTAAGCATACCACCTCATCAGTGAAGCATGGTGGTGGTAGTGTCATGGCGTGGGCATGTATGGCTGCCAATGGACCTGCTTCTCTTGTGTTTATTGATGATGTGACTGCTGACAGAAGCAGCAGGATGACTTCTGAAGTGTTTCGGGCAATATTATCTGCTCATATTCAGCCCAATGCTTCAGAACTCATTGGACGGCTCTTCACAGTGCAGATGGACAACGACCCAAAGCATACTGCAAAAGCAACCAAAGAGTTTATAAGGGAAAGAAGTGGAATGTTCTGCAATCACCGGACCTGAATCCGATTGAGCATTTCACTTGCTGAAGACAAAACTGAAGGGAAAATGCCCCAAGAACAAGCAGGAGCTGAAGACAGTTGCAGTAGAGGCCTGGCAGAGCGTCACCAGGAATGAAACCAGCGTCTGGTGATGTCTATGCGTTCCAGACTTCAGGCTGTAATTGACTGCAAAGGATTTGCAACCAAGTATTAAAAAGTGAGAGTTTGATTTATGATTATTATTCTGTCCCATTACTTTTGGTCCCTTAACAAGTGGGAGGCACATATGTAACTGCTGTAATTCCTGCACCGTTCACCTGATTTGGATGTAAAGCTGACAGTCTACAGGTAAAGCACATCTTGTCCGTTTCATCTCACATCCATTGTGGTGGTGTATAGAGCCAAAAATGTTACAATTGTGTCCATGTCCTAATATTTATGGACCTGACTGTATGTGTGCTGGGTGGCAGTACCCTGAGCAGGCACGCACTGTACTAGGAGACATTGTTTACTTGCCTTTCCTCACTGATGTACCTATATGGTATACATGCTCCTCTAAAGGGTTAGGGAGGGCTATCATACCCGAAAGTTTGCTAGTTAAGGGATTTAAGCTCAACTATGTTGGGAAGGATTGGGCGGGGTGGGTTGGGGGGGGGGGTTTGTGTTGGAATCATTTCTAATACGCTATGTATGTGTGAGTGACTGTGCCTTCATCGGACCAAGATATTGACTATTTCTTCTCTGGCGGGTAAAATGACGTTAAGTTACTTTCCTGGAACGTTAGAGGTCTTAATAATAAGATTAAAAGGTCTTTAGTTTTTAATTATCTGAAGAAGTATAACCCAGATATAGTGTTATTGCAAGAAACGCACCTTCAAGGTCAGAAAGTACTTGCTTTGCGACGTCCTTGAATAGGCCCCACGTATCACGCAGTATACTCAGATCACGCTAGAGGGGTTTCTGTTTTAATCACTAAGAGTCTCCCGTTTCAGATTCATTCAGTACACTTAGATCCTGCTGGTCGATATGTGATATTACATGCCAGTGCTAGAGGGTTGCAATATTTGATCGTTGGCTCTATATCCCACCGCCATTCCGCAGAGAAGTCCTAGTGTAGTGTCCCACTAGGTAGGGGTGGGCACTACACAAGGGTCAATTGGGTCACGTGTTACTCCTACTCCTAAGGGACAGTGATATTATATTTAACTATATACTTTAATGTATTTTCTATGTGTTATTACATGTGTTGTTTCCCCTGTGACATGCATAGCAGGCCTATTGGGGTGTAGTGTAGCATCCTAGACACTAGAGGGAGATAGGGAGCCCCTAGTATAAATGTTCAGGCCCAGACAGGGAGGAGTCAGTCTGTAGTCAGGAGTCTGTGGAGACAGAAGAGAGGACATCTCAGCCAGAGACATGCTGAGGGCCTCCTCCTGACATTATAACAGAACAATAACGAACACAGGTGCACTCTGCAGTAATACTAAATCCTCAAACTGATTTTAAAATTGAGAGATTAGTCAACATGTCCCACGGTGTAGAACATGTCTTAAGCCCGGACACCGCGACAAGGTTTCTCAAGTAGCCCGGGACCCTACACTCTCCAACCTGAGCCATATGGGCAATACCAGGAGCCAGTGGGCAAATTACAGGAGCATGAGGCCGACTCACAAACAACTCACCAGTTACCTCCAGCATGTGGCCATGCCTGCAATGGGAGGAGGGAGGAGTCTGTGAGTCCCACTCAAGACTGGCTGATATGTCCCAGGCCTCACAGGTGCACCTAAATGTGGCCTGTAGATGGAAAACAGGCACATTTGAATAGGAGTTTATACACCTCCAGAAAACTATATATACAAACTAAGAAGACAGGTTGGCATTAGCAGGAGGTGCTTCAAACCCAATGTGTAGGGTCCCGGGCTACTTGAGAAACCTTGTCGCGGTGTCCGGGCTTAAGACATGTTCTACACCGTGGGACATGTTGACTAATCTCTCAATTTTAAAATCAGTTTGAGGATTTAGTATTACTGCAGAGTGCACCTGTGTTCGTTATTGTTCTGTTATATTGTTATATTAATTATTACATCCGCACTTGTTACCGTGTGTAGGATGTCTATTGTGGTACTTGTGGTTCGCTGCGGGCATCCTCCATTGTATGCATTTTGCTGGGGATTGCCATTAGCAACGGGCCACAAATGCAGGATCTGCTCCCCTATATATATGCACAACTGCATGTGGGTTTGAAGCACCTCCTGCTAATGCCAACCTGTCTTCTTACCTCCTCCTGACATGCAGCTGGATAGTCCAGGCTGCTAGTTGCCACCAGGAGGCTAGTGGAGAAGTACAGCCTGCCTGGAGACCCTGAATCCAGCTAGCACAGATGAAGTAACCCCAGCAGTAGAGATGGACCTTCTGGGAGAAACCTGCAGCCACCTACATACCAAGCAAGGACATTACAACCGGCTCAGAGAAGTAAGCTGATGGGCAGAGGTACTATAAAATAGAAGCAAGGGTCAATACGGGAGGAAGATTAACTACCAAGGATTAAAGCCAGCATTGAGGCATCCGGGCCTTGGGATACAGCCAGCTAGAATAGCTGTGGAGATAGTGCAGCCTGATCTGTGAAGCATTAATTGTTTACCCTCCAAGTATATTGCAAGATTATACCTGCCATTATTGAATGTAAGCCTGCTTGTGGAACATATGATAAAAGGGACTGCATCATTACCATCTGTATGTACAAAGTTTGGACTGTTTTAAGTAAAGCAACGTTTGGTTCATCATACCATCTGTGTACCTCTATTACTGCTCCTACAAATCGGTGTGCCACCGTTACAGGCACTGGTGTCACGATTCTTAAAGGGACCTTGCCCCAGGCACTCAAAACACCTGCAACATCCAGGGCACCTCATCCACCATCAGGCCTGGTCCCTACATACAGAGTGTGCCCCAGAGGAACTGTGTCTACCTCTCCTTCACTGCCGCATGCCTGCAGAGGGTCCTCCAATACAGTGAGTAACCCTCGATTGCCCATAACCGTGACCTCACAATCGCATTACCCTGCAGGTCTGGCGTGCTGCATAAATTGGCATCACGAACAGGATACGATCATATCTGCGCCATTGTGGATTACAAAACTGTGTGCCATTATCCACCTAAAAAGTGACTAAGCCCTACTGTTTATTGAAAATTGCTGGGCCAGAGAACTGTACTAATTTGCGGTGTGAAACTGTGCTTTTTATGGACTGTTTTGCTGTTGTAAAGCCACCGCTTGCTGTCAGTGAATAGACAGCATCTTTTGCTCAAGATGGCCAGTTAACCTACTTGCAGGGGCGTAACTACCGGGGAAGCAGGGGAAGCAGCTGCTTCGGGGCCCGGGCTGCCAAGGGGGCCCGGCGCCATGTGTGACAGTTTATTTTCAAGTTAGTTAAATATCGATTCTTGTCTTACTGTTCAGGGCCCCTTCACAGCAGCGGCGGCGGCTGACCTGAATCCGATTGAGCATTTCACTTGCTGAAGACAAAACTGAAGGGAAAATGCCCCAAGAACAAGCAGGAGCTGAAGACAGTGGCAGTAGAGGCCTGGCAGAGCATCACCAGGGATGAGACCAGCGTCTGGTGATGTCTATGCGTTCCAGACTTCAGGCTGTAATTGACTGCAAAAGGATGTGCAACCAAGTATCAAAAAGTGAAAGTTTGATGATTATTATTCTGTCCCATTACTTCTGGTCCCTTAACAAGTGGGAGGCACAGATGCAAACTGCTGTAATTCCTGCACCGTTCACCTGATGTGGATGTAAATCCCCTCAGATTACAGCTGACAGTCTGCAGGTAAAGCACATCTTGTCCGTTTCATTTCACATCCATTGTGGTGGTGTATAGAGCCAGAAATGTTAGAATTGTGTCCATGTCCCAATATTTATGGACCTGACTGTATGTGTGCTGGGTGGCAGTACCCTGAGCCGCCGCCGCTGCTGTGAAGGGGCCCTGAACAGTAAGACAAGAATCGATATTTAACTAACTTGAAAATAAACTGTCACACATGACGCCGGGCCCCCTTGGCAGCCTGGGCCCCGAAGCAGCTGCTTCCCCTGCTTCCCCGGTAGTTACGCCCCTGCAAGCAGGTTAAGTGGCCATCTTGAGCAAAAGATGCTGTCTATTCACTGACAGCAAGCGGTGGCTTTACAACAGCAAAACAGTCCATAAAAAGCACAGTTTCACACCGCAAATTGGTACAGTTCTCTGGCCCAGCCCTCGCTAATGTGATCTAATCTTACTGTCTCCTAAAGTGTCTGGGATTCGAACCCACAACCTCCAATGTATCAGTGTATCAGAGGAAAAGCATTTACCCTCACAGCCATAAAGGCTGCATTACAACTGATTGATAAAATATGAGACTTCTACTGTTATAGCTGGCTAAGTGTACATTTATACACATGACAGCTGCCCCAACACACCCAGCACTGCTATATCTCTATATGACAGCTGTCCCAGCACACTCAGCTCTGCTATATCTCTATATATGAGCAGCTGTCATGTGTATAGATGTACACTTAGCCAGCTATAACAGTAGAAGTCTCATATTTTTTCAGTCAGCAGCAAGGCATCTCTTATGGTCTTGTGGTTAAGTGCTTTGCCTCTGATACAGAAGGTCGTGGGTTTGAATCCCAGCAGAAACTATTCTGAAATACAAGCACTGACTCCATATATGGACATACAGGGCGAGACACAGGAAGAGGCTGCATAGCATCGCTGACATGGAGGTAAGTAGAAGTGTTTATTATTTATTTTTTAATACCCGACTGTTATACTGCCATGGAGGAGCGGGAGGCACTTGATACTGGGGGAGGGGGGTTGGCACCTGATACTGGCACCTGGGGGGGGGGGGGGTTGGCACCTGATACTGGCACATGGGGGGGAGAGAGAGGCACCTGATACTGGCACATGGGGGGGGGGGGGAGAGGCACCTGATACTGGCACATGGGGGAGGGATAGGGGTTGGCACCTGATACTGGCACATGGGGGGAGAGAGAGGCACCTGATACTGGCACATGGGGGGGAGAGGGGTTGGCACCTGATACTGGCACCTGGGGGGGGTTGGCACCTAATACTGGCACATGGGGGGGAGAGGGGTTGGCACCTGATACTGGCACCTGGGGGGGGAGGGGGGGTTGGCACCTGATACTGGCACATGGGGGGGGGAGAGAGGCACCTGATACTGGCACATGGGGGGGGGGGGGGGAAAGGCACTTGATACTGGCACTTTTTTTTGTGGGGGGGGGAGATGGCACTATGATACTGGGACATGGGGGGGGAGGAGAGAGGCACTTGATACTGGCATGTGGGGGGATTTGCACTTGATACTGGCACATGGGTGGGTTTGGCACTATGATACTGGCACATGCGGAGAGAGGCACTTGATACTGGCACTTTTTTTGGAGGGGGAGAGATGGCACTATGATACTGGGACATGGGGGGGAAGAGAGAGGCACTTGATACTGGCACATGGGGGGTTTGGCACTATGATACTGGCACATGGGGGGTTGGAAGGAGAGAGGCACTTGATACTGGCACATTGGGGGGGGGGAGATGGCACTATGATACTGGGACATGTGGGGGGGGAGAGAGGCACTTGATACTGGCACATGATAGGGGGGCATCTATGGGGACACTTACTGGCACATTATTGGGGGGCATTATGGGGGACACTGAGGGGCATTTACTGGGGCACTATATATGGGGCATTTTATACTGGTACATTATGGGGGCACTAGCAGGAAGGGGGGAGAGGAGCACTATGGGGGAATTTACTGGGGGCACTATATAGGGGTATTTTATACTGGGACATTATGGGGGCACTATGGGGACATTAGCTCAACTGGGGGCATTACAAGGGGGTATTTTTGCACTGTCACATTATAAGGAGAATTATTTCTGCTGGGGGAGCATTATGGTGGGCTTTATTATTCCCCCATGGTATGACCCCCTAGTAGCAGCCTCTCCCTGCTCTGCTGTCCCTCTGCCCTCTTCTTCCTTATTATGAAATCTTTCTCATTAGGATAAAGCACAACATCAGCTCCGCCGAGCCCCCGGCCAAGTGTGGAAGTGGCGTCCGAGATCCCCAAGGGTCAAGTAACTGTAAGTTTTCATATCAAATATGTTTATGTTATACACATATAGCCTACACTGTGCCCCACAATATACAGTATACCGCTACACTGTGCCCCACAATATACAGTATACCGCTACACTGTGCCACACAATATACAGTATACCTCTACACTGTGCCCCACAATATACAGTATACCTCTACACTGTGCCACACAATATACAGTATACCTCTACACTGTGCAACACAATATACAGTATACCTCTACACTGTGCCCCACAATATACAGTATACCGCTACACTGTGCCCCACAATATACAGTATACCGCTACACTGTGCAACACAATATACAGTATACCTCTACACTGTGCCCCACAATATACAGTATACCGCTACACTGTGCAACACAATATACAGTATACCTCTACACTGTGCCACACAATGTACAGTATACCTCTACACTGTGCCCCACAATATACAGTATACCTCTACACTGTGCCACACAATATACAGTATACCTCTACACTGTGCAACACAATATACAGTATACCGCTACACTGTGCAACACAATATACAGTATACCGCTACACTGTGCCACACAATATACAGTATACCTCTACACTGTGCCCCACAATATACAGTATACCTCTACACTGTGCCACACAATATACAGTATACCTCTACACTGTGCCCCACAATATACAGTATACCGCTACACTGTGCCACACAATATACAGTATACCTCTACACTGTGCCCCACAATATACAGTATACCTCTACACTGTGCCCCACAATATACAGTATACTCTACACTGTGCCACACAATATACAGTATACCGCTACACTGTGCCCCACAATATACAGTATACCTCTACACTGTGCCCCACAATATACAGTATACCGCTACACTGTGCCCCACAATATACAGTATACTCTACACTGTGCCACACAATATACAGTATACCGCTACACTGTGCCCCACAATATACAGTATACCTCTACACTGTGCCCCACAATATACAGTATACCTCTACACTGTGCCCCACAATATACAGTATACCTCTACACTGTGCCCCACAATATACACAATATACAGTATACCGCTACACTAACGTCTCCTTGTGGCTGCCCCCATACAGTATAACGTCTCCTTGTGGCTGCCCCCATACAGTATAACGTCTCCTTGTGGCTGCCCCCATACAGTATAACGTCTCCTTGTGGCTGCCCCCATACAGTATAACGTCTCCTTGTGGCTGCCCCCATACAGTATAATGTCTCCTTGTGGCTGCCCCCATACAGTATAACGTCTCCTTGTGGCTGCCCCCATACAGTATAACGTCTCCTTGTAGCTGCCCCCATACAGTGTAACGTCTCCTTGTGGCTGCCCCCATACAGTATAACCTCTCCTTGTGGCTGCCCCCATACAGTATAACGTCTCCTTGTGGCTGCCCCATACAGTATAACATCTCCTTGTGGCTGCCCCCCATACAGTATAATGTCTCCTTGTGGCTGCCCCCATACAGTATAACGTCTCCTTGTGGCTGCCCCCATACAGTATAACGTCTCCTTGTAGCTGCCCCCATACAGTGTAACGTCTCCTTGTGGCTGCCCCCCATACAGTGTAACGTCTCCTTGTGGCTGCCCCCATACAGTATAACGTCCCCTTGTAGCTGCCCCCATACAGTATAACCTCTCCTTGTGGCTGCCCCCATACAGTATAACGTCTCCTTGTGGCTGCCCCCATACAGTATAACGTCTCCTTGTGGCCCCCATACAGTATAACGTCTCCTTGTGGCTGCCCCCCATACAGTGTAACGTCTCCTTGTGGCTGCCCCCATACAGTGTAACGTCTCCTTGTGGCTGCCCCCCATACAGTGTAACGTCTCCTTGTGGCTGCCCCCATACAGTATAACGTCCCCTTGTAGCTGCCCCCATACAGTATAACCTCTCCTTGTGGCTGCCCCCATACAGTATAACGTCTCCTTGTGGCTGCCCCCATACAGTATAACGTCTCCTTGTGGCCCCCATACAGTATAACGTCTCCTTGTGGCTGCCCCCATACAGTATAACCTCTCCTTGTGGCTGCCCCCATACAGTATAACGTCTCCTTGTGGCCCCCATACAGTATAACGTCTCCTTGTGGCTGCCCCCATACAGTATAACGTCTCCTTGTGGCTGCCCCCATACAGTATAGCCTCTCCTTGTGGCCGTCCCCATACAGTATAACGTCTCCTTGTAGCTGCCCCCATACAGTATAACGTCCCCTTGTAGCTGCCCCCATACAGTATAACGTCTCCTTGTGGCCCCCCATACAGTATAACGTCTCCTTGTGGCCCCCCATACAGTATAACGTCTCCTTGTGGCTGCCCCCATACAGTATAACGTCTCCTTGTAGCTGCCCCCATACAGTATAACGTCCCCTTGTAGCTGCCCCCATACAGTATAACGTCTCCTTGTGGCTGCCCCCATACAGTATAACGTCTCCTTGTGGCTGCCCCATACAGTATAACGTCTCCTTGTGGCTGCCCCATACAGTATAACGTCTCCTTGTGGCTGCCCCCATACAGTATAACGTCTCCTTGTGGCTGCCCCCATACAGTATAACGTCTCCTTGTGGCTGCCCCCATACAGTGTAACGTCTCCTTGTGGCTGCCCCCATACAGTGTAACGTCTCCTTGTGGCTGCCCCCATACAGTGTAACGTCTCCTTGTGGCTGCCCCCATACAGTGTAACGTCCCCTTGTGGCTGCCCCCATACAGTATAACGTCTCCTTGTGGCCCCCCCATACAGTATAACGTCTCCTTGTAGCTGCCCCCATACAGTGTAACGCCTCCTTGTGGCTGCCCCCATACAGTATAACGTCTCCTTGTGGCTGCCCCCATACAGTATAACGTCTCCTTGTGGCTGCCCCCATACAGTGTAACATCTCCTTGTGGCTGCCCCCCATACAGTATAACGTCTCCTTGTAGCTGCCCCCATACAGTATAACGTCTCCTTGTGGCTGCCCGGCTGCCCCCATACAGTATAACGTCTCCTTGTGGCTGCCCCCCATACAGTATAACGTCTCCTTGTGGCTGCCCCCCATACAGTATAACGTCTCCTTGTGGCTGCCCCCATACAGTATAATATGTCCTTGTGGCTGTCCCCATACAGTATAACGTCTCCTTGTGGCTGCCCCCATACAGTGTAACGTCTCCTTGTGGCTGCCCCCATACAGTATAACGTCTCCTTGTGGCCGCCCCCCATACAGTATAACGCCTCCTTGTGGCCCCCCCATACAGTGTAACGTCTCCTTGTGGCTGCCCCCATACAGTATAACGTCTCCTTGTAGCTGCCCCCATACAGTGTAACGTCTCCTTGTGGCTGCCCCATACAGTATAACGTCTCCTTGTGGCCGCCCCCATACAGTATAACGTCTCCTTGTGGCTGCCCCCATACAGTATAATATGTCCTTGTGGCTGCCCCCATACAGTATAACGTCTCCTTGTGGCCCCCATACGGTATAACGTCTCCTTGTGGCTGCCCCCATACAGTATAACGTCTCCTTGTGGCTGCGCCCATACAGTATAACGTCTCCTTGTGGCCCCCCATACAGTATAACGTCTCCTTGTGGCCCCCCCATACAGTATAACGTCTCCTTGTAGCTGCCCCCATACAGTGTAACGCCTCCTTGTGGCCCCCCCATACAGTGTAACGTCTCCTTGTGGCTGCCCCCATACAGTATAACGTCTCCTTGTGGCTGCCCCCATACAGTATAACGTCTCCTTGTAGCTGCCCCCATACAGTATAACGTCTCCTTGTGGCTGCCCGGCTGCCCCCATACAGTATAACGTCTCCTTGTGGCTGCCCCCATACAGTATAACGTCTCCTTGTGGCTGCCCCCATACAGTATAACGTCTCCTTGTGGCTGCCCCCATACAGTATAACGTCTCCTTGTGGCTGCCCCCATACAGTGTAACGTCTCCTTGTGGCTGCCCGGCTGCCCCCATACAGTATAACGTCTCCTTGTGGCTGCCCTCATACAGTATAACGTCTCCTTGTGGCCCCCATACAGTATAAGGTCCCCTTGTGGCCGCCCCCATACAGTGTAACGTCTCCTTGTGGCTGCCCCCATACAGTATTACGTCTCCTTGTGGCTGCCCCCATACAGTATAACGTCTCCTTGTGGCTGCCCCCATACAGTATAACGTCTCCTTGTGGCTGCCCCCATACAGTATAACGTCTCCTTGTGGCTGCCCCCATACAGTGTAACGTCTCCTTGTGGCTGCCCCCATACAGTATAACGTCTCCTTGTGGCTGCCCCCATACAGTATAACATCTCCTTGTGGCCGCCCCCATACAGTATAACGTCTCCTTGTGGCTGCCCCCATACAGTATAACGTCTCCTTGTGGCTGCCCCCATACAGTATAACGTCTCCTTGTGGCTGCCCCCATACAGTATAACCTCTCCTTGTAGCTGCCCCCATACAGTGTAACGTCTCCTTGTGGCTGCCCCCATACAGTATAACCTCTCCTTGTGGCTGCCCCCATACAGTATAACGTCTCCTTGTGGCTGCCCCATACAGTATTACGTCTCCTTGTGGCTGCCCCCATACAGTATAACGTCTCCTTGTGGCCGCCCCCATACAGTGTAACGTCTCCTTGTGGCTGCCCCCATACAGTATTACGTCTCCTTGTGGCTGCCCCCATACAGTGTAACGTCTCCTTGTGGCTGCCCCCATACAGTATAACGTCTCCTTGTGGCTGCCCCCATACAGTATAACGTCTCCTTGTAGCTGCCCCCATACAGTATTACGTCTCCTTGTGGCTGCCCCCATACAGTATAACGTCTCCTTGTGGCTGTCCCCATACAGTATAACGTCTCCTTGTGGCTGCCCCCATACAGTATAACGTCCCCTTGTGGCTGCCCCCATACAGTATAACGTCTCCTTGTGGCTGCCCCCATACAGTATAACATCTCCTTGTGGCTGCCCCCATACAGTATAACGTCTCCTTGTGGCTGCCCCCATACAGTATAACGTCTCCTTGTGGCTGCCCCCATACAGTATAACGTCCCCTTGTGGCTGCCCCCATACAGTATTACGTCTCCTTGTGGCTGCCCCCATACAGTATAACGTCTCCTTGTGGCTGCCCCCATACAGTATAACGTCTCCTTGTGGCTGCCCCCATACAGTATAACGTCCCCTTGTGGCTGCCCCCATACAGTATAACGTCTCCTTGTGGCTGCCCCCATACAGTATAACCTCTCCTTGTGGCTGCCCCCATACAGTATAACGTCTCCTTGTGGCTGCCCCCATACAGTATAACGTCTCCTTGTGGCTGCCCCCATACAGTATAACCTCTCCTTGTGGCTGCCCCCATACAGTGTAACGTCTCCTTGTGGCTGCCCCCATACAGTATAACGTCTCCTTGTGGCTGCCCCCATACAGTATAACGTCTCCTTGTGGCTGCCCCCATACAGTATAACCTCTCCTTGTGGCTGCCCCCATACAGTATAACGTCTCCTTGTGGCTGCCCCCATACAGTATAACGTCTCCTTGTGGCTGCCCCCATACAGTATTACGTCTCCTTGTGGCTGCCCCCATACAGTATAACGTCTCCTTGTGGCTGCCCCCATACAGTATAACGTCTCCTTGTGGCTGCCCCCATACAGTATAACGTCCCCTTGTGGCTGCCCCCATACAGTATAACCTCTCCTTGTGGCTGCCCCCATACAGTGTAACGTCTCCTTGTGGCTGCCCCCATACAGTGTAACGTCTCCTTGTGGCTGCCCCCATACAGTGTAACGTCTCCTTGTGGCTGCCCCCATACAGTATAGCGTCTCCTTGTGGCTGCCCCCATACAGTATAACGTCTCCTTGTGGCTGCCCCCATACAGTATAACGTCTCCTTGTGGCTGCCCCCATACAGTATAACGTCTCCTTGTGGCTGCCCCCATACAGTATAACGTCTCCTTGTGGCTGCCCCCATACAGTATAACGTCTCCTTGTGGCTGCCCCCATACAGTATAACGTCTCCTTGTGGCTGCCCCCATACAGTATAACGTCTCCTTGTGGCTGCCCCCATACAGTATAACGTCTCCTTGTGGCTGCCCCCCATACAGTGTAACGTCTCCTTGTGGCTGCCCCCATACAGTATAACGTCTCCTTGTGGCTGCCCCCATACAGTATAACATCTCCTTGTGGCTGCCCCATACAGTATAACGTCTCCTTGTGGCTGCCCCCATACAGTATAACATCTCCTTGTGGCTGCCCCCATACAGTATAACGTCTCCTTGTGGCTGCCCCCATACAGTATAACCTCTCCTTGTGGCTGCCCCCATACAGTATAGCGTCTCCTTGTGGCTGCCCCCATACAGTATAACGTCCCCTTGTGGCTGCCCCCATACAGTATAACGTCTCCTTGTGGCCGCCCCCATACAGTATAACGTCTCCTTGTGGCCCCCCCATACAGTATAACGTCTCCTTGTGGCTGCCCCAATACAGTATAACGTCTCCTTGTAGCTGCCCCAATACAGTATAACGTCTCCTTGTGGCTGCCCCCATACAGTATAACTTCTCCTTGTGGCTGCCCCCATACAGTGTAACGTCTCCTTGTGGCTGCCCCATACAGTATAACGTCTCCTTGTGGCCGCCCCCCATACAGTATAACGTCTCCTTGTAGCTGCCCCCATACAGTGTAACGTCTCCTTGTGGCCGCCCCCATACAGTATAACGTCTCCTTGTGGCTGCCCCCATACAGTATAACGTCTCCTTGTGGCTGCCCCCATACAGTATAACGTCTCCTTGTGGCTGCCCCCATACAGTATAACGTCTCCTTGTGGCCGCCCCCCATACAGTATAACGTCTCCTTGTAGCTGCCCCCATACAGTGTAACGCCTCCTTGTGGCTGCCCCCATACAGTATAACGTCTCCTTGTAGCTGCCCCCATACAGTGTAACGTCTCCTTGTGGCCGCCCCCATACAGTATAACGTCTACTTGTGGCTGCCCCCATACAGTATAACGTCTCCTTGTGGCTGCCCCCATACAGTATAACGTCTCCTTGTGGCTGCCCCATACAGTATAACGTCTCCTTGTAGCTGCCCCCATACAGTATAACGTCTCCTTGTGCCCCCCCCCATACAGTATAACGTCTCCTTGTAGCTGCCCCCATACAGTATAACGTCTCCTTGTGCCCCCCCCATACAGTATAACGTCTCCTTGTGGCTGCCCCCATACAGTATAACGTCTCCTTGTGGCTGCCCCCCATACAGTATAACGTCTCCTTGTGGCTGCCCCATACAGTATAACGTCTCCTTGTGGCTGCCCCCATACAGTATAACGTCTCCTTGTGCCCCCCCCCATACAGTATAACGTCTCCTTGTAGCTGCCCCCATACAGTGTAACGTCTCCTTGTGGCCGCCCCCATACAGTATAACGTCTACTTGTGGCTGCCCCCATACAGTATAACGTCTCCTTGTGGCTGCCCCCATACAGTATAACGTCTCCTTGTGGCTGCCCCCATACAGTATAACGTCTCCTTGTGGCTGCCCCCATACAGTATAACGTCTCCTTGTGGCCCCCATACAGTATAACGTCCCCTTGTAGCTGCCCCCATACAGTATAACGTCTCCTTGTGGCTGCCCCCATACAGTATAACGTCTCCTTGTGGCTGCCCCCATACAGTGTAACGTCTCCTTGTGGCTGCCCCCATACAGTATAACGTCTCCTTGTGACTGCCCCCATACAGTGTAACGTCTCCTTGTGACTGCCCCCATACAGTATAACGTCTCCTTGTGGCCCCCATACAGTATAACGTCTCCTTGTGGCCCCCATACAGTGTAACGTCTCCTTGTGGCTGCCCCCATACGATATAACGTCTCCTTGTGGCCCCCATACAGTATAACATCTCCTTGTGGCCCCCATACAGTATAACGTCTCTTTGTGGCCGCCCCCATACAGTATAACGTCTCCTTGTGGCTGCCCCCATACAGTATAACGTCTCCTTGTGGCTGCCCCCATACAGTATAACGTCTCCTTGTGGCTGCCCCCATACAGTATAACGTCTCCTTGTGGCCCCCATACAGTATAACGTCCCCTTGTAGCTGCCCCCATACAGTATAACGTCTCCTTGTGGCTGCCCCCATACAGTATAACGTCTCCTTGTGGCTGCCCCCATACAGTATAACGTCTCCTTGTGGCTGCCCCCATACAGTGTAACGTCTCCTTGTGGCTGCCCCCATACAGTATAATGTCTCCTTGTAGCTGCCCCCATACAGTATAACGTCTCCTTGTGGCTGCCCCCATACAGTATAACGTCTCCTTGTGGCTGCCCCCATACAGTATAACGTCTCCTTGTGGCTGCCCCATACAGTATAACGTCTCCTTGTGGCTGCCCCCATACAGTATAACGTCTCCTTGTGGCCGCCCCATACAGTATAACGTCTCCTTGTGGCTGCCCCCATACAGTATAACGTCTCCTTGTGGCTGCCCCCATACAGTATAACGTCTCCTTGTGGCTGCCCCCATACAGTATAACGTCTCCTTGTGGCTGCCCCCATACAGTATAACGTCTCCTTGTGGCCCCCCCATACAGTATAACGTCTCCTTGTGGCTGCCCCCATACAGTATAACGTCTCCTTGTGGCTGCCCCCATACAGTATAACGTCTCCTTGTGGCTGCCCCATACAGTATAACGTCTCCTTGTGGCTGCCCCCATACAGTATAACGTCTCATTGTGGCTGCCCCCATACAGTGTAACGTCTCCTTGTGGCTGCCCCCATACAGTATAACGTCTCCTTGTGGCTGCCCCCATACAGTATAACGTCTCCTTGTGGCTGCCCGCATACGGTATAACGTCTCCTTGTGGCTGCCCCCCATACAGTATAATGTCTCCTTGTGGCTGCCCCCATACAGTATAATCTCTCCTTGTGGCTGCCCCATACAGTATAACGTCTCCTTGTGGCTGCCCCCATACAGTATAACGTCCCCTTGTGGCTGCCCCCATACAGTATAACGTCTCCTTGTGGCTGCCCCCATACAGTATAACGTCTCCTTGTGGCTGCCCCCATACAGTATAACGTCTCCTTGTGGCTGCCCCCATACAGTATAACGTCTCCTTGTGGCTGCCCCCATACAGTATAACGTCTCCTTGTGGCCCCCCCATACAGTATAACGTCTCCTTGTGCCCCCCCCCATACAGTATAACGTCTCCTTGTGGCTGCCCCCATACAGTATAACGTCTCCTTGTGGCTGCCCCCATACAGTATAACGTCTCCTTGTGGCTGCCCCATACAGTATAACGTCTCCTTGTGGCTGCCCCCATACAGTATAACGTCTCATTGTGGCTGCCCCCATACAGTATAACGTCTCCTTGTGGCTGCCCCCATACAGTGTAACGTCTCCTTGTGGCTGCCCCCATACAGTATAACGTCTCCTTGTGGCTGCCCCCATACAGTATAACGTCTCCTTGTGGCTGCCCGCATACGGTATAACGTCTCCTTGTGGCTGCCCCCCATACAGTATAATGTCTCCTTGTGGCTGCCCCCATACAGTATAATCTCTCCTTGTGGCTGCCCCATACAGTATAATCTCTCCTTGTGGCTGCCCCCATACAGTATAACGTCTCCTTGTGGCTGCCCCCATACAGTATAACGTCTCCTTGTGGCTGCCCCCATACAGTATAACCTCTCCTTGTGGCTGCCCCCATACAGTGTAACGTCTCCTTGTAGCTGCCCCATACAGTATAACGTCTCCTTGTGGCTGCCCCCATACAGTGTAACGTCTCCTTGTGACTGCCCCCATACAGTATAACGTCTCCTTGTGGCCCCCATACAGTGTAACGTCTCCTTGTGGCTGCCCCCATACGATATAACGTCTCCTTGTGGCCCCCATACAGTATAACATCTCCTTGTGGCCCCCATACAGTATAACGTCTCTTTGTGGCCGCCCCCATACAGTATAACGTCTCCTTGTGGCTGCCCCCATACAGTGTAACGTCTCCTTGTGGCCCCCCCATACAGTATAACGTCTCCTTGTAGCTGCCCCCATACAGTGTAACGCCTCCTTGTGGCCCCCCCATACAGTATAACGTCTCCTTGTGGCCCCCCATACAGTATAACGTCTCCTTGTGGCCCCCCCCATACAGTATAACGTCTCCTTGTAGCTGCCCCCATACAGTGTAACGCCTCCTTGTGGCCCCCCCATACAGTATAACGTCTCCTTGTGGCTGCCCCATACAGTGTAACATCTCCTTGTAGCTGCCCCCATACAGTATAACGTCTCCTTGTGGCTGCGCCCATACAGTATAACGTCTCCTTGTGGCCCCCCATACAGTATAACGTCTCCTTGTGGCCCCCCCATACAGTATAACGTCTCCTTGTAGCTGCCCCCATACAGTATAACGTCTCCTTGTGGCCCCCCCATACAGTGCAACGTCTCCTTGTGGCTGCCCCCATACAGTATAACGTCTCCTTGTGGCTGCCCCCATACAGTATAACGTCTCCTTGTAGCTGCCCCCATACAGTATAACGTCTCCTTGTAGCTGCCCCCATACAGTATAACGTCTCCTTGTAGCCCCCCCATACAGTATAACGGCTCCTTGTGGCTGCCCCCATACAGTATAACGTCTCCTTGTAGCTGCCCCCATACAGTATAACGTCTCCTTGTAGCTGCCCCCATACAGTATAACGTCTCCTTGTGGCTGCCCCCATACAGTATAACGTCTCCTTGTAGCTGCCCCCATACAGTATAACGTCTCCTTGTAGCTGCCCCCATACAGTATAACGTCTCCTTGTAGCTGCCCCCATACAGTATAACGTCTCCTTGTGGCTGCCCCCATACAGTATAACGTCTCCTTGTGGCTGCCCCCATACAGTATAACATCTCCTTGTGGCTGCCCCCATACAGTATAACGTCTCCTTGTGGCCGCCCCCATACAGTGTAACGTCTCCTTGTGGCTGCCCCTATACAGTATTACGTCTCCTTGTGGCTGCCCCCATACAGTATAACGTCTCCTTGTGGCTGCCCCCATACAGTATAACGTCTCCTTGTGGCTGCCCCCATACAGTATAACGTCTCCTTGTGGCTGCCCCCATACAGTATAACGTCTCCTTGTGGCTGCCCCCATACAGTATAACGTCTCCTTGTGGCCGCCCCCATACAGTATAACGTCTCCTTGTGGCTGCCCCCATACAGTATAACGTCTCCTTGTGGCTGCCCCCATACAGTATAACCTCTCCTTGTGGCTGCCCCCATACAGTATAGCGTCTCCTTGTGGCTGCCCCCATACAGTATAACGTCTCCTTGTAGCTGCCCCCATACAGTATAACGTCTCCTTGTAGCTGCCCCCATACAGTGTAACGTCTCCTTGTGGCCCCCCATACAGTATAACGTCTCCTTGTGGCCGCCCCCATACAGTATAACGTCTCCTTGTGGCTGCCCCCATACAGTATAACGTCTCCTTGTGGCTGCCCGCATACAGTATAACGTCTCCTTGTAGCTGCCCCCATACAGTGTAACGTCTCCTTGTGGCTGCCCCCATACAGTATAACGTCTCCTTGTAGCTGCCCCAATACAGTGTAACGTCTCCTTGTGGCTGCCCCCATACAGTATAACGTCTCCTTGTGGCCGCCCCCATACAGTATAACGTCTCCTTGTGGCTGCCCCCCATACAGTATAACGTCTCCTTGTGGCTGCCCCCCATACAGTATAACGTCTCCTTGTGGCTGCCCCCATACAGTATAACGTCTCCTTGTGGCTGCCCCCATACAGTATAATATGTCCTTGTGGCTGCCCCCCATACAGTATAACGTCTCCTTGTGGCTGCCCCATACAGTATAACGTCTCCTTGTGGCTGCCCGGCTGCCCCCATACAGTATAACGTCTCCTTGTGGCTGCCCCCCATACAGTATAACGTCTCCTTGTGGCTGCCCCCCATACAGTATAACGTCTCCTTGTGGCTGCCCCCATACAGTATAACGTCTCCTTGTGGCTGCCCCCCATACAGTATAACGTCTCCTTGTGGCTGCCCCCCATACAGTATAACGTCTCCTTGTGGCTGCCCCCATACAGTATAACGTCTCCTTGTGGCTGCCCCCATACAGTATAATATGTCCTTGTGGCTGTCCCCATACAGTATAACGTCTCCTTGTGGCCGCCCCCCATACAGTATAACGTCTCCTTGTAGCTGCCCCCATACAGTGTAACGCCTCCTTGTGGCCCCCCCATACAGTGTAACGTCTCCTTGTGGCTGCCCCCATACAGTATAACGTCTCCTTGTGGCTGCCCCCATACAGTATAACGTCTCCTTGTGGCTGCCCCCATACAGTATAACGTCTCCTTGTGGCTGCCCCCATACAGTATAACGTCTCCTTGTGGCTGCCCCCATACAGTATAACGTCTCCTTGTGGCTGCCCCCATACAGTATAACGTCTCCTTGTGGCTGCCCCCCATACAGTATAACGTCTCCTTGTGGCTGCCCCCATACAGTATAACGTCTCCTTGTGGCTGCCCCCATACAGTATAACGTCTCCTTGTGGCTGCCCCCATACAGTGTAACGTCTCCTTGTGGCTGCCCCCATACAGTGTAACGTCTCCTTGTGGCTGCCCCCATACAGTATAATGACTCCTTGTGGCCCCCCCATACAGTATAACGTCTCCTTGTGGCTGCCCCCATACAGTATAACGTCTCCTTGTAGCTGCCCCCATACAGTATAACGTCCCCTTGTAGCTGCCCCCATACAGTATAACGTCTCCTTGTGGCTGCCCCCATACAGTATAACGTCTCCTTGTGGCTGCCCCCATACAGTATAACGTCTCCTTGTGGCTGCCCCCATACAGTGTAACGTCTCCTTGTGGCTGCCCCCATACAGTGTAATGTCTCCTTGTGGCTGCCCCCATACAGTATAACGTCTCCTTGTGACTGCCCCCATACAGTATAACGTCTCCTTGTGGCCCCCATACAGTATAACGTCTCCTTGTGGCCCCCATACAGTGTAACGTCTCCTTGTGGCTGCCCCCATACGATATAACGTCTCCTTGTGGCCCCCATACAGTATAACGTCTCTTTGTGGCCGCCCCCATACATTATAACGTCTCCTTGTGGCCCCCATACGGTATAACGTCTCCTTGTGGCTGCCCCCATACGGTATAACGTCTCCTTGTGGCCCCCCATACAGTATAACGTCTCCTTGTGGCCCCCCATACAGTATAACGTCTCCTTGTGGCTGCCCCCATACAGTATAACGTCTCCTTGTGGCTGCCCCCATACAGTGTAACGCCTCCTTGTGGCTGCCCCCATACAGTATAACGTCTCCTTGTGGCCCCCCATACAGTATAACGTCTCCTTGTGGCTGCCCCCATACAGTATAACGTCTCCTTGTGGCTGCCCCCATACAGTATAACGTCTCCTTGTGGCTGCCCCCATACAGTATAACGTCTCCTTGTGGCTGCCCCCATACAGTATAACGTCTCCTTGTGGCTGCCCCCATACAGTATAATGTCTCCTTGTGGCTGCCCCCATACAGTATAACGTCTCCTTGTGGCCCCCATACAGTGTAACGTCTCCTTGTGGCCCCCATACAGTATAACGTCTCCTTGTGGCTGCCCCCATACAGTATAACGGCTCCTTGTGGCTGCCCCCATACAGTATAACGGCTTCTTGTGGCTGCCCCCATACAGTATAACGGCTCCTTGTGGCTGCCCCATAGAGTATAATGTCACCTTGTGGCTGCCCCCATACAGTATAACGTCTCCTTGTGGCTGCCCCCATACAGTATAACGTCTCCTTGTGGCCCCCATACAGTATAACGCCTCAGGGGTGGCTTAGCCTCAGGGGTGCCGGCTCGCGTGGCCTCAGAGGTACCGACAGGCTTGGCCTCAGGGGTGCCGACAGGCTTGGCCTCAGGGGTGCCGGCTGGCTTGGCGTCAGGGGTGATGGCTGGCTTGGCCTCAGGGGTGCTGACAGGCTTGGCCTCAGGGGTGCTGACAGGCTTGGCCTCAGGGGTGCTGACAGGCTTGGCCTCAGGGGTGCTGACTGGCTTGGCCTCAGGGGTGCTGGCAGGCTTAGCCTAAGGGGTGCTGGCAGGCTTGGCCTCAGGGGTGCTGGCAGGCTTGGCCTCAGGGGTGCTGACAGGATTGGCCTCAGGGGTGCTGACAGGATTGGCCTCAGGGCTGCTGGCTGGCTTGGCCTCAGGGGTGCTGGCAGGCTTAGCCTAAGGGGTGCTGGCAGGCTTGGCCTCAGGGGTGCTGGCAGGCTTGGCCTCAGGGGTGCTGACAGGCTTGGCCTCAGGGCTGCTGGCTGGCTTAGCCTCAGGAGTGCTGGCTGGCTTGGCCTCAGGGGTGCTGACAGGCTTGGCCTCAGGGGTGCTGACAGGCTTGGCCTCAGGGGTGCTGACAGGCTTGGCCTCAGGGGTGCTGGCTGGCTTGGCCTAAGGGGTGCTGACAGGCTTGGCCTCAGGGGTTCTGGCAGGCTTGGCCTCAGGGGTGCTGGCTGGCTTGGCCTCAGGGGTGCTGACAGGCTTGGCCTCAGGGGTGCTGGCTGGCTTGGCCTCAGGGGTGCTGGCAGGCTTGGCCGGGCAGAAGGAGTGTGGGATACTGTGAGGCCTTTTTTCTCCAAGCTGCTATGGAAAATAATATTTTTCATTATACCTCAGGTCATTCCACCAATCATAACCTTCAATGTTAATCAGACCTCAGCTAACAGCCCCAATAAGATCCCTAATGTTAATAAGACCCCAATAAGACCTTAGCTCAGACCCCAATATGAATGACCCCCAATCAGACCTCAGATAAGAGCCCCATGCCTCATAGCAGCCCCCAGTAGCCATATATCAGCCCCCAGTAGCCTCATAGCAGCCCCCCAGTAGTCTCTCCATCAGCCCCCAGTGCTGGTGGGGAGTTATTTTATTTCTGCACTATGGAATTTGGTGCTGGTGGGGAGGTATTTTGTGCTGCACTGTGATTTTTTAATTTTTTTTTGCTGGTGGGGAGGTATTTTGTGCTGCATTGTGATTTTTTTGCTGGTGGGGAGGTATTTTGTGCTGCACTGCGATATTTTTATTTTTTTTGCTGGTGGGGAGGTATTTTATGCTGCGCTGTGAATCTTTTGGCTGGTGGGGAGGTATTTTATGCTGCGCTGTGAATCTTTTGGCTGGTGGGGAGGTATTTTATGCTGCGCTGTGAATCTTTTGGCTGGTGGGGAGGTATTTTATGCTGCGCTGTGAATCTTTTGGCTGGGGGAAGGTATTTTGTGCGGCACTGTGTTTTTTTTTTTGCTGGTGGAGAAGTATCTTGTGCTGCACTGTGGGATTTGTTTGGTGCTGGTGGGGAGGTATTTCGTGGGTCACTGTAGTACGCTTTGGTGCTGCGGAGGAGGTATTTCGTGGGTCACTGTAGTACGCTTTGGTGCTGCGGAGGAGGTATTTTGTGCTGCAGTTTTGTATGTGTGGTGCTGCGGGGAGGCCTTTGTGCCGCACTATGGTATTTTTATGGTGCGTTGGGAAGGTATTCCAAAAAGAGAGAGAAACATGGATGGCGCCTCCACGAGCTCTGCGTTGATCTGTCGCTTCTCAGCATTATTACCAATATACCTGACACGAAGCCATAGTCCACATTCTGATTAAAGTGCATGAGCCCACTTACCACGTCAAGGTTGCCTCTTTTGAGTGTTACCTTCTCTAATTTGGTGCATTTTTTCTCTATTTTTGGAATTTTCTTAGTGTCTTGGCTTTCTCTCGTGGTATAAGCGCTCCCCCCCTTCAGCCCAGGTGTTTTAATTAGCAGGAGACTGCATATAGGCTGAAGGCTACTTGGTGTCAGTTTAAGTTCCGAGACCACATGGACAGGTGAGCCCTAGACACCTGTTCACATGGTGCAGTACTGCCTTCGATGCTGTGGGTTGGTGGGGCTCAGTCTGCCAGCAGGGGTGCTGTTGAGCTGCTGCTTCTTGCCACCTGTGGGTGCTGTGTGGTTGCCAGGTGGAGCTGCAACCTTGACCTGGTGAATGGGCCGACGGCGCTGTATACGAGTAATAATGCTGAGAGGCGACAGATCAGCGCAGAGCTGGTGGAGGCACCACCCATATTTTTGCTCTCTTTTTGGAATTTGAATACTGTTGGGAAGGTACAGTATGTTGTGCTGAACTGAGATATTTGCGCCCCACAGAGGTATTTGGTGTTGGGGGGTGTTTTGGTGTTAGGCCTCATGCACGCGACCGTGTGCTGGCCATGCCCGTGCTGCGGACCGCTAATTGTGAAGGCACAGACAGAAATAAGCTCCGTTCTGCACCGTATCTCCTGGATTGACGACCTGTTAAAATGAATGGGTTCACATCCATGATACACGCCCGGTGCCCGTACATTGCGGGCCAGCTTTATGTGTGTGAGGCCTTAGGGGGGATTTTGGGTGCATGTGGGGTATCTTCATATCTGTAATGACCCATGCAACACGAGCCCATCACACGGCTTTGTGGATGGAAAAATAAAAATGTTCTGGTTCTTTCGATGCAGCGACGCAAACAAATTAAAAAATAAATGTTTTATTGTGAAAGAGTAAAAAAAACATAAAAACTATATAAATTTATTATCACAATAATCATGCTGACCTACAAGTTATCCTGTGTCTTATTGGGCACAGTGAACAGAAAAAACTAAAACCCTGAAAATGGATAAAAGCTAATACACTGGGCCATTTAAAAATCCGACTTCATACCTGAAGTCAATGTAAAAATAAAACGTGATAGGCTTTGAAATGCTGAGATGAAAAATTGCCGTAAACATAAATTAGTGCAGCGCCCCCAAACAATGTGTAATAAAGTGCAGGCACACACCGCCATGGCTGTTGTGCAAAAGCAAACAAGCAGCACCCGGCTCCAGGAGCAAAGTCACTGGAAACATGGAACGCTCTCAATTACCGCTATACTTAATATGTATTCAAATCGGAAGCTCTGTGTGCACATTTTAGACCACACTTGTGTCAGGCCCATCTACCAATGACAAGGTGGCTTCTGCAGGTGGGAACTTAACACTATCACAATTGCCTCTCCTGGGTCTAAGCCTACAGTTTACATTGCTGCACCATGAAGTCCAAAATAGGCCATGTCAATAAAGGGCAAATCTCACTCCCGGAGAGAGTACAGACTATACATTGACCTCCATACTAGCTCTATAAATCTAGTTCTAAGGTGCTCACCCTGGTGATGGCTGGGGGGCCTTACTGGGTTCCTGTACTGTCCTGATGTTTGACCTGGTTGTATCATCAGCTGCTGGGCCTCAGGGAGCCACTCATCACCATTGACAACTTAAAAGTGTGGTTTTATGGTGAAGATTCCTGAGGTTCGGTTGTGATCCGGGATAGGTTCCTGCAACACTTTCTGCATCTGGCCTTGACTGAAGGGCATTTGGTCCATTCACTGCAGAGATGTCTTGATCTTTCTGAGCTTGGATGATGTCAGTGCTGGGCAGTGGGGCTCCCTCCTGCAGTCCTGCCTGCCACTTGTGATATCTGTGCTCCAGAGCACTATGACCTCCAGGAATCATAGTGGACATGTGGAGCCAGTCATAGCACTGCTTGTCCATCTGTCTCACAGCCATTCACCTGCATGTTACTGGAAATAGCAAAGGCCACACTAGACATGACATCGTGAAGGAAAAGCTTTAGAGCACTCCCAACCCCCTTCAACATCAAGATCTGTTCTGGCAAGGAGCACATGAAAGCCCAAAAGGTAGACACAGCAGGTAGTGGATAAGTGCTGAGATCTTTATTCTGTCAGATCTTCTGTTTTGTGCTCTGAGTCTCTTGTGGTTTCTGTTCTGTTTCCTTATTTTGTAGTAGCAGAATCTGAGACAATTGATAAGAGTCGTCTCTACATCAACTTGTCTACTTTCTCCACAGTCCACTCATTGCAACTGTCCACACATCTCCTTCATCTCCAAGTCCACTCATTTTTATCTCCACCATACACCAATCTCAACGTCTCATCTCCACGGTCAACTCATCTTTATGTCCATATAGTTCATTCATCTCAACTGTCCACTCATCTCAAGGTTCACTCATTCCCTTCATCTTCACATCCACTCATCTCTACATACACTAATCACCTTAATTTCCACCTCTGGTCGGTGCAATGAGGAGACTGGTGGCATTCTTTCTTATCCTGGGACCTCTACAAGGTAAGGACAGTCCATGCTTTGGATATATCTTATATACTGTATGGTATAAAGTCAGGTCCAGAAGAATCTGGACTGTGACGCCGTTGTTATCACATCGCCTCTGTCTATCACCACAATGGAGGAAGCTAAAATATAGCCTTTCAGCTTTAATGCTGGTAGATAAACATGAATCTTGCTTTAACAGTTCAGACTTCATCATCTTTCTAAATTCTGATACTTGCTATCAATGAGTGAGGTTTGTAGACATGGGCATTCTTAATTCTCTGATCACTTGTTCTGCCTTCTTTTTTGCTTACATGATTCAGGCGGGTCCATCCGGATACTGAAGAATATTCCATTCCTTTACCTTCTGAAGTTCTCGTGTGGCTTTTGTATGTTTTGGGTCATTATCCAGTTGTACTGTGAGGTGCTGTCCTGTTAGTTTTACAGCACATGACTGAATCTGAGTAGAAAATATATACGTCATGTATGTCACATCATCAGTGAACACCAGTGACCTAGGTCCGTTGACGTCATATATTCCGTGCCTCCATCACGTTTGACAAATTATGTAATAAACCACCTTCACCAATCTGTTTTTCTCCCGTACTTCTGCTACAGATTATGATTACCACAGGTGTATAACATCTAGCCTCTAGCCGTGCAGTCTACCATTACCACAGGTGTATAACATCTAGCCTCTAGCCGTGCAGTCTACCATTACCACACTGTATAACATCCAGCCTCTAGCCGTGCAGTCTACCATTACCACAGGTGTATAACATCTAGCCTCTAGCCGTGCAGTCTACCATTACCACACTGTATAACATCCAGCCTCTAGCCGTGCAGTCTGCCATTACCACAGTGTATAACATCCAGCCTCTAGCCGTGCAGTCTACCATTACCACACTGTATAACATCCAGCCTCTAGCCGTGCAGTCTACCATTACCACAGTATATAACATCCAGCCTCTAGCCGTGCAGTCTACCATTACCACACTGTATAACATCCAGCCTCTAGCCGTGCAGTCTACCATTACCACACTGTATAACATCCAGCCTTTAGCCGTGCAGTCTACCATTACCACAGTGTATAACATCCAGCCTCTAGCCGTGCAGTCTACCATTACCACAGTATATAACATCCAGCCTCTAGTCATGCAGTCTACCACTACCACAGTATATAACATCCAGCCTCTAGCCATGCAGTCTGCCATTACCACAGTGTATAACATCCAGCCTCTAGCCGTGCAGTCTACCATTACCACACTGTATAACATCCAGCCTCTAGCCGTGCAGTCTACCATTACCACAGTATATAACATCCAGCCTCTAGCCATGCAGTCTGCCATTACCACAGTGTATAACATCCAGCCTCTAGCCGTGCAGTCTACCATTACCACACTGTATAACATCCAGCCTCTAGCCGTGCAGTCTACCATTACCACAGTATATAACATCCAGCCTCTAGCCGTGCAGTCTACCATTACCACACTGTATAACATTCAGCCTCTAGCCGTGCAGTCTACCATTACCACACTGTATAACATCCAGCCTCTAGCCGTGCAGTCTACCATTACCACAGTGTATAACATCCAGCCTCTAGCCGTGCAGTCTACCATTACCACAGTATATAACATCCAGCCTCTAGTCATGCAGTCTACCACTACCACAGTATATAACATCCAGCCTCTAGCCATGCAGTCTGCCATTACCACAGTGTATAACATCCAGCCTCTAGCCATGCAGTCTACCACTACCACAGTATATAACATCCAGCCTCTAGCCATGCAGTCTACCACTACCACAGTATATAACATCCAGCCTCTAGCTATGCAGTCTACCATTACCAAAGTGTATAACATACAGCCTCTAGTCATGCAGTCTACCATTACCACAGTGTATAACATCCAGCCTTTAGCCATGTAGTCTACTATTACCACAATGTATAACATACAGCCTCTAGTCATGCAGTCTACCATTACCACAGTGTATAACATCCAGCCTCTAGCCATGCAGTCTACCATTACCACAGTGTATAACATCCAGCCTCTAGCCATGCAGTCTACCAATCCCACAGTGTGTAACATCCATCCTCTAGCCATGCAGTCCACCAATATTAGAGTGTATAACATCCAGCCTTTAGCCGTGCAGTCTGCCATTATCACAGTGTCTAACATCCAGCCTCTAGCCGTGCAGTCTGCCATTACCACAGTGTATAACATCCAGCCTCTAGTCCTGCAGTCTACCATTACCACAGTGTATAACATCCAGCCTCTAGCCATGTAGTCTACTATTACCACAGTGTATAACATACAGCCTTTAGTCATGCAGTCTACCATTACCACAGTGTATAACATCCAGCCTCTAGCCATGTAGTCTACTATTACCACAGTGTATAACATACAGCCTTTAGTCATGCAGTCTACCATTACCACAGTGTATAACATCCAGCCTCTAGCCATGCAGTCTACCAATCCCACAGTGTGTAACATCCATCCTCTAGCCATGCAGTCCACCAATATTACAGTGTATAACATCCAGCCTTTAGCCGTGCAGTCTACCATTACCACAGTGTATAACATCCAACCTCTAGCCATACAGTCTACCATTACCACAGTGTATAACATCCAGCCTCTAGCCATGTAGTCTACTATTACCACAGTGTATAACATACAGCCTTTAGTCATGCAGTCTACCATTACCACAGTGTATAACATCCAGCCTCTAGCCATGTAGTCTACTATTACCACAGTGTATAACATACAGCCTTTAGTCATGCAGTCTACCATTACCACAGTGTATAACATCCAGCCTCTAGCCATGCAGTCTACCAATCCCACAGTGTGTAACATCCATCCTCTAGCCATGCAGTCCACCAATATTACAGTGTATAACATCCAGCCTTTAGCCGTGCAGTCTACCATTACCACAGTGTATAACATCCAGCCTCTAGCCATACAGTCTACCATTACCACAGTGTATAACATCCAGCCTCTAGCCGTGCAGTCTACCAATCCCACAGTGTGTAACATCCATCCTCTAGCCATGCAGTCTACCATTACCACAGTGTATAACATCCAGCCTCTAGCCATGCAGTCTACCAATCCCACAGTGTGTAACATCCATCCTCTAGCCATGCAGTCCACCAATATTACAGTGTATAACATCCAGCCTTTAGCCGTGCAGTCTGCCATTATCACAGTGTCTAACATCCAGCCTCTAGCCATGCAGTCTACTATTACCATAGTGTATAACATCCAGTCTCTAGCCGTGCAGTCTACCATTACTACAGGTGTATGCCATCCACCCTCTAGCCATGCAGTCTACCATTACCACAGTGTATAACATCCAGCCTCTAGCCGTGCAGTCTACCATGTGGGAACTACTAAGCAAATGCTTTATATAAAAGAAAAATTCAAAGGGAATTGATCCTAGACATATAAAACACCTCAAAAAGAGTTTGTTGTTAATTTATTTATATTGTGCAATCAGTAAAACATGGTACAAGCGTCTATGCAAAAATATAAATTATTTATTATACAATAACTTAAAATACAATCAAAGCTTAATCAATATAAAATTCAATAATATGCAATAACACACAGTGATATGCAGTGCCCTAAATTCGCCACTAGATGGCTCTAACACAAATACCAGCATTCCATACTACCTCAAACATAAAATGTAATACAACCGTCTCGACCACAATTATGAGATATACTCTCAGTTGGCACAGTAAACTCAATAGTGATTAGGGTAGATACGAACCCTTGCTCTGCTCAAACTATGACCAATCTCGGATATTGGGTAGTATTGCGACACAACTTATAAATTATCAGGCCTGATATTGACTATGGAATGTGAATATTCCAATCAGAGAATTTCTCCGATATTAATATTAGATATTTTGTTCAGTAATATGCATCTTTACTAAATAGTGATAATATTGATGTAGCACTTTTAACATTATACATCCGCACTAAAGCGGGGAGTTACTAAATATCAGGCCAATTAATTCAATCAATACTACACATAATAAAGTTATACGTTACCCGAGAATGCAAATGATATGCAGAGTCTAAGGGAAGTCAGCTCTAAAGTCCGTTCTGATCATTGGGATTTTTCTCCTGGGGTCTCTCCTTTCTTTCCTTGTCCCTCTGTGTGTGGTTTATTATCAAAAATTTATCAGTTAGACACACCTTCCTAACTTGGAGTTTTCCAATCATTGTCGGTTAGGAGTGTACATATGATAATGACTGTGATGTCACTATCACCCAGAATGCATTTTGGTTGTTGGTGCAATGTTATTCATTCATACCTAGGTGGCACTATTGCATAAGCTACTAGCATCATTATTAGTAAGAGTTAAATGTCCAGGTCTGACTTCATCTTAAATTCCATACACATAACATATGGAATCCTAAATCAGAGCTAAAGGGATTAACTTTGACACATATACCAATTAAAGCATAGACATTAAGGAACAAGTTTAGGCATTTTCCAAACTATCAAATTTATGGTACCAATAAGAATATAATAGACCTTGTACTATCACAGACATGTGTGTCTCCTCTGATTGTTAGTTAAAATAACATCGCTTTTCCT
This sequence comes from Bufo bufo, assembly GCF_905171765.1. Lineage (NCBI taxonomy): Eukaryota > Metazoa > Chordata > Amphibia > Anura > Bufonidae > Bufo > Bufo bufo. Next base: position 1,714,869 of record NC_053397.1, on the reverse strand, counting down.
GAACGAAGACTCATTAACAAAGTCTATACTTAAAATTCTTCTCATCTTGTTTTAGGAATGCATGCATTCCTAGTTAGAAATATATAAGATAATAGATGCATTGACGTCCTTCATAATACACTGCCTGTCCCAAAAAAAAAGTCTCCACCAAAAAAAAAAAAAAAAGATTCTCAATCGGGTTAAGGTCTGGACTCTGTGGTGGCCAATCCATGTGTGACAATGATGTCTCCTGCTCTCTGAACCACTCTTTCACAATTTGAGTCAGATGAATCCTGGCATTGTCATCTTGGAATGTGCCCGTGCCATCAGGGAAGAACAAATCCATTGATGGAATAACCTGATCATTCAGTATGTTCAGGTAGTCAGCTGACCTCATTCTTGGAGCACATACTGTTGCTGAACCTAGACCTGACCAACTGCAGGACCCCAGATCATAGCACTGCCCCCACAGGCTTGTACAGTAGGCACTAGGCATGATGGGGGCATCACTTCATCTGCCTCTTCTTACCCTGATGCGGCCATCACTCTGGAACAGGGTAAATCTGGACTCATCAGACCACATGACCTTCTTCCATTGCTCCAGAGTCCAATCTTTATGCTCCCTAGCAAATTGAAGCCTTTTTTTCTGGTTTGCCTCACCGATTAGTGGTTTTCTTACGGCTACACAGCTGTTCAGTCCCAATCCCTTGAGTTTCCTTTGCATTGTGCGTGTGGAAAAGCTCTTACTTTCACTATTAAACATAGCCCTGAGTTCTACAGTTTTTCTTCGATTTGATTTCATCAACTGTTTAAGTAATCGCCGATCACGATCATTCAGGATTTTTTTCCCGCCACATTTCTTCCTCGAATACAATGGGTCCCCACTATCCTTCCAGTTTTTAATAATGCGTTGGACAGTTCTTAACCCGATTTTAGTAGTTTCTGCAATCTCCTTAGATGTTTTCTCTGCTTGATGCATGCCAATTATTTGACCCTTCTCAAACAGACTAACATCTTTTCCAAGACCACGAGATGTGTCTTTCGACATGGTTGTTTAAGAAATGAGAAGCAACTCATTGGACCAGTTGGCGTTAAATAACTTATTGCCAGCTGAAAGATAATCGCCCATGCAGTAATTATCCAATAGGAGGCTCATGACTATTTGCTTATTTAAATCCAGGTTCATTATACGTGTTGTGACACAGTGAGAGGTTTTGTCTGGGAAAACAGGTATTTTCCTCCCAGGATTGAACCCATGGACACTAACTATGGCTACCGTCAGTCGTTATATGCCAGGAGGCTGTGTGCAGCAGGTACCCCAGAGTCTCTAGATCATTTGTGCCAGGTGGAAGTGGGAGACACTCTGGAAGAGGCTCTGCTGGACTCAGTCTGGTGACCCTAGTAAGGACTACCCTGGTGCGGTCCACTGAGTATACTGGCCGGAAAGTTGGGGTGATGTGCATCCATGGAGACTTAAGACTATCCCACCGCCCTGGTGTCTCTGTCCACGGTGGCCGGTAGATGGACCTACAAGGTGGCTGTCGACACAAATTTATATTATGAACTCATAATAGGGAGAGACTTCCTGGGCTTCCTGGTACTGTGGCCTGCTATGAGAGTGACTGATACCCATGAGACAGGGGTAACCCTAGCAGAGTGGCCCGACTCAGGGGGGAGACCAGAACCCTGGGACCGAAGGGCCAGCAGCAGGGGCGACCGCCACTTCGGTGGAAAAGCGGGAGACAACCCCGCTAAGTGTTATGGTGGGAGACGTAGAGGACTTGCCGCCAGGTCCTGAATTGGCAGACCTTAATGTCTCCGGGGAAAATTTTGGTACCGCCCAATGTCGGAACCCAAACTACTCCCGCGCTTGGGAAATTGTGTTAATAGTAGATGGTGAACCACAACAATCTGGGGCAGAGTCTGTGTTTCCCTATTTTGTGGTTCATCAGGATATGTTGTATCGGGTAAACCAACTACGGGGTGAGCCTATTGAACAGTTGGTGATCCCCAAGGCGTATCACAAGCTTGTGTTAGATCTAGCCCACCAACACGTTCTCGGGGGTCACCTGAGGCTGCAGAAAACGTAGGATCGTATTCTACAGTGGTTTTACTGGCCCAGCATATTCAAAGAAGTGGAAGAGTTTTGTAAGTCTTGCCCGACCTGCCAGATAACGAGCCCCCAGCCACATTTCAGTAGTCCCCTAGTACCTCTCCCAATTATCGAAGTACCGTTTGACCGAATAGCAATGGACCTCATAGGCCCAGTACCAAAGTCCGCGAGACGGCATCAACACATCTTAGTCATTTTAGACTACGCCACTCAGTACCCAGAGGCGGTTCCACTGCGACATACCTCGGCCAAACTCATAGCTAAGGAGTTAATGGAGATGTTTTCCTGAGTAGGACTACCTAAAGAGGCTCCAAGGGACCCCTTTTATGTCCAAGGTGATGAGGGAACTCTGTAAGTTACTGCACATAAAACAACTACAGACGTCCATTTACCATCCGCAAATGGACGGTCTGGTAGAAAGGTTTAACCAAACATAAAAAAATATGTTGAAAAGGGTGGTGGCTAAAGATGGGAAGGACTGGGACCTTCTTCTGCCCTATCTCATGTTCGCAGTGCAAGAGGTACCCCAGGCCTCTACTGGGTTCTCGCCCTTCGAGCTGTTGTACGGCAGACACCCACGCTGTGTCTTGGACGTGGCCAAAGAAGCGTGGGAACAACAACCCACTCCACATAACAACCCACTCCAGTGTAATTGAGTACGTTACCCAGATGCAAGATCGGATAGAGACAGTGTTGCCTCTTGTTATGGAGCATTTGGAGCCCAGATTTGGGTATATTATCGGCAGGCTCAGGTCTGGATCTTTAACCTGGGTGGCAGGGTGGCAGGGGCCCTACGAGGTACTTGAGAAAATTGGAGATGTAAACTACAAGGTACAGAGGCTAGGGCGGCGAAAGCCGGAGCAGGTTTACCATGTTAATTTACTTAAACCTTGGAAAGATAGGGAGACCTGTACTGAAGACAGCCCGTGGCCGGGTTTTCTAGGAGAAGAGGTACTGGGTCCCCTGTCTGATGCAAGAGAGGCGGCTGCCAGAGGAAAAATTGCTGACAGCTTCTCCTCTAAACAGACTCAGGAGGCCAAGGAGTTCGTTAGTCGGAACACGGATGTGTTCTTGGACCTCCCTGGACGCACTTCCATAATCCAGCATGACATTGTCACTGTGTCTCAAGCAAAAGTCCGAAATAAAACCATACTGGGTGCCCAAGGCTCGGCAACAAGCTTTATCAGAGGAGGTGCAGCTAATTTTGTAGCTAGACGTCATTGAGGAGTCAAAAAGTGAGTGGGCCAGTCCTATAGTATTGATACCCAAGCCGGACAGGACACTCTGGTTTTGTAACGACTTTCGAAAACTTATGAAGTTTCCAAGTTTAATGCATATCCCATGGATGAGCTCATCGAGAGGTTAGGACAAGCCCGGTATTTTTCTGTTTTGGACCTCACGAAAGGGTACTGGCAGGTGCCCTTAATGGAGGCTGCCAAAGAGAAAACTGCCTTCATCACGCCTGAGAGGCTGTATCAATATAAGGTTTTACCCTTTGGTCTGCATGGCGCCCTCACCACTTTTCAGTGACTAATGGACATTGTGCTTCGTCCACATCGTCGGTACACTTCGGCTTACCTGGACAATATTGTCATCCATAGTACCGACTGGGAAAGTCACCTACCCAAAGTACAGGCTGTAGTGGACTCCCTTCGCAAAGCTGGCCTAACCGCTAACCCAAAAAAATGTGCGATAGGGTTAGAAGAGACTAAGTACCTGGGGTATGTCATTGGTCATCAAACCCCAAGTGAACAAAATAGAGGCGATACGAAATTGGCCCCGACCTGTCACCACTAGACAAAAAAAGTCATTCCTGAGAATGGTGGGCTATTACATGAGGTTTGTCCCCCACTTTGCTACTCTAGCCGTGCCCTTGACAGGACTCTTGAAGGGACACAAATCAATGATGGTTCGCTGGGATGATCGGGCGGAAGAGGCTTTCTCCGCTTTAAAGTCGACCCTGTGCAGGTCCCCGGTTTTGGTGATGCTCGACTTCAAAAGGGAGTTTATAGCACAGACCGATGCCTCCGAAGTAGGCCTCGGTGCGGTACTGTCTCAGGAAGTCAATGGGGAGGAGCATCCCGTTGTCTTCCTCAGCCGTAAGCTCACCCCAGCCGAGACCCGGTACAGTATAGTGGAGAGAGTGCCTAGCCATTAAGTGGGCACTAGAATCACTCCGCTATTATTTATTGGGGAGAAAATTCCTCCTGGTGACCGACCACTCCCCTCTCAAGTGGATGCCCGGGTCAGCCGATGGTTTCTCTCTCTACAAAACTTAACGTTTTTCGGTGGAACACCGGGCAGGCCGGTTACAGGGAAACGCGGATGCCCTGTCCCGGGTACACTGTCTGGAGTGTGTTCACCCCCTCAGGGTTGAACAAAGAGGGAGGGGTATGTGACACAGTGAGAGGTTTTGTCTGTGAAAAGAGGTATTTTCCTCCCAGCATGTGATGCTGGGCTGATTTACAGCCAGGTAAGGTCAAATACCAGACCGAATTTTAAGTGCTGGTCCAAGTTTTGGCAGCACCTGGCTGTCAAATAGGCAGCTGGGCTCAGAAGCCATGTCTCTGTGTTGGGATCTGGGAGCCTTGTGTCTGGATGAAGGCTTGCTACCTGTTTGGCGTGAAAACAGGTTGGTGCTGCTATGGTCAAGGACTCTTTGAGGCAGAATTACCGCATGGTGTGAATTACCACCAACACCGCAAGGTGACTTTTTGTTTGATTATGACGGCTTGTTTTGTCACTTGCCTAAAGTGTGAATAAAACACTGAACTGTTTGATCCAAAGAACTTGATGTTGCCTCTATACTGCGTCCGCTAATCCTGTCTATCAGAGCGAGTCCCCACAGTGTATACATACATCACAGATTTTCTGCTTCATCAATAGACATCAAACTGTAGGGGTAATTAGTACCAGATACGTCTAGAGAATATCTTTATCTCAGTGATAAATCTATAAGGAGACAAGAATGACTCTTCTCAGACTGGCACATCTTATAGAGAAGAAACCTTATGAATAGAGTTGAGCGAACTTTAGCTTTTTTTGGACCCGGACCCGAACATTTACGTAAAAGTTCGGGTTCGTGTTCGGTGTTTGTCGATTTTTATGGCGCTTTTTGAAAGGCTGCAAAGCAGCCAATCAACAAGCGTTTAACTGTGTGCCCTTAGAAGCCATCACAGCCATGCCTACTATTGGCATGGCTGTGATTGGCCAACTGCAGCATGTGACCCAGCCTCTATATAAGGCTGAGTCACGTAGCGCTGCACGTCACTCTGCTATTCTTAGTGTAGGGAGAGGATGCTGCTGCTGTCAGGGACAGATCAGGGATAAATACTAAGAAGAACTGCCTTATAACTCAGCGATCTAAATCCAATGTGTTTTGTGGGTGCGGTGCACAGTTTTTTTAAGCCTGCACTGAGCCAACTTCTGTTGAAAACGCTTTTATTTTTTACTTCAGTTTGTCACTATGAATACCTAATCGGCAGCCATTTTATGCAGACATGCTGGTGCAGCACTATCCATCTGCATGTCTGCTAGTCCAGAAATACAGCTTTTTTGCTGACTATGCTTAAAAAATTATTTTTTTCATATACTGGTCATCTTTGATTACACGTGCATAGGTGACAGTCACATTTAGGCCACAAATACGGCCATTCGTTTACTGCGATTGAAATAAACCGTGTGTTCATATACTAGTCATTTTGAATTTAACTGTCACGACCATGGTTATGGTCGTGACTTCTGGATCCGCAGGCAGTTGCCTGCGGTTTGGTTTTATTGTCAACCACATGGTGAGGGCTGCTGGTATGTGGCCTCACATGTGGTTGCCGCTGGCAACATGTTTATTCTTGGCAGTATAGCAGCCTGAGCTGTTGCTAGGCAGCTTGCTGTCAAGTGCATGCGGTTACACCTGGTTTGGTGTGTGTGTCTGCACTTTGTATGTCTGGTGTGCACGAGGTTTATATATGTGTGCACTGTGACACTTCCCTTCACTGTGGCTGCCCTGGCAACGTGTGGTATTGTGTACATGTGGTGGCAGTGTCTCGGCCTTCTGGCTGACTCCCAGGATATGGTTGCCACGCATGTCATTGCCTGCGGTAACAGCTGCAGTGTAATTGTTTATCTTACACTTCCCCTTTATGTGGCTTTTCCCTTGCCTGGTGTAGGAAGGGTTAACTCCCTTCTTAGTATGTGAGCACTGGGTGTGTGTGTGGGTGTGGCCACTTGGGGCTATTTAGCTCCTGCTGGATGCCAGACTCTGAGGGGTACTTCAGCCATGGTTAGCTGGAGTCATCCTCCTGGCTAATACCATCTGTCAGTCGGGGCCACCCTTGTGGTCATAAAGTTTATGTCTGATGTTATGAAGATGTTTCGTTGGTCTCTTTGTTTATTGCAGCTATGGTTTCCTGGGTCCGTTTGTATTGTTGTGGACAGCAGCACTTGTACATGGGTTCCAGGCTGTGTGTCTGTGGCAGGTAGGTGGTGTTACTAGTTGCATTTACCTGCCATTGCCATAAGCTGTTTATGTTCCCCTTTCTTTGCAGCTTTGCCAGTGAGACTCCTGTTCGTCCGTATCTAGGAGGAACAGGTCGTCTTACCCTGCTCCTAGTTCAGGGCCACCCTGAGGGCTAGTAGGGACCCCAAGGTTCCGGAGTATGAGCCCGCCTACCATCAGGGTCGGCTCATACAGCTAGGAGTCAGGGTCAGAATTAGGGACGTAATAGGAGGTGACCTGCTCCCTGATTACTGTCCTGGCCTAGTAGCGACAATCATCTTCTATCATCGCACGGCTGAGGGTTTTCCCCATCCTCAGCCGTGACATTAACATACATAGAATACAGTCACATTTAGGCCACAAATACGGCCATTCGTTTACTGCGGTTGAAATAAACCGTGTGTTCATATACTGCTCATTTTAAATTTAACGTACATAGAATACAGTCACATTTAGGCCACAAATACGGCCATTCGTTTACTGCGGTTTAAATAAACCGTGTGTTCATATACTAGTCATCTTTGATTACACGTGCATAGAATACAGTCACATTTAGGCCACAAATACGGTCATTCGTTTACTGCGGTTGAAATAAACCGTGTGTTCATATACTGCTCATTTTGAATTTAACGTACATAGAATACAGTCACATTTAGGCCACAAATACGGCCATTCGTTTACTGCGGTTTAAATAAACCGTGTGTTCATATACTGCTCATTTTAAATTTAACGTACATAGAATACAGTCACATTTAGGCCACAAATACGGCCATTCGTTTACTGCGGTTTAAATAAACCATGTGTTCATATACTAGTCATCTTTGATTACACGTGCATAGAATACAGTCACATTTAGGCCACAAATACGGCCATTCGTTTACTGCGGTTTAAATAAACCGTGTGTTCATATACTAGTCATCTTTGATTACACGTGCATAGAATACAGTCACATTTAGGCCACAAATACGGTCATTCGTTTACTGCGGTTGAAATAAACCGTGTGTTCATATACTGCTCATTTTGAATTTAACGTACATAGAATACAGTCACATTTAGGCCACAAATACGGCCATTCGTTTACTGCGGTTTAAATAAATCGTGTGTTCATATACTGCTCATTTAGAAATTAACGTACATAGAATACAGTCACATTTAGGCCACAAATACGTCCATTCGTTTACTGCGGTTGAAATAAACCGTGTGTTCATATACTGCTCATTTTGGAATTTAACGTACATAGAATACAGTCACATTTAGGCCACAAATACGGCCATTCGTTTACTGAGGTTGAAATAAACTGTGTGTTCATATACTGCTCATTTTGAATTTAACGTACATAGAATACAGTCACATTTAGGCCACAAATACGGCCATTCATTTACTGCGGTTGAAATAAACCGTGTGTTCATATACTAGTCATCTTTGATTACACGTGCATAGGTGACAGTCACATTTAGGCCACAAATATGGCCATTCGTTTACTGCAGTTGAAAAAAACCGTGTGTTCATATACTGATCATTAGGCCACAAATACCGCTGTCATATAGAGTTTAAAAAAAAATTGAGTTCAATACCCTACATCAGGGTTTATATTGGCGGTTAATTATTTTTAACATACTTAACCAATTTTTACTTTGCTTTGTGAATGCTAACTATGAGGCAAACATCTAATAAGGGACGCGGTCATGGTCGTGGTGGTGGTGTTGGTGGAGCCTCTGGTGCAGGGAGAGGACGTGGCCGTTCTGCCACAGCTACATGTCCTACTGAACCTACTACCTCAGGTCCCAGTAGCCGCCAGAATCTACAGCGATATTTGGTCGGATCTAATGCCGTTCTAAGGATGGTAAGGCCTGAGCAAGTACAGGCGCTAGTTAATTGGGTGTCCGACAGTGGATCCAGCACGTTCACATTATCTCCCACCCAGTCTTCTGCAGAAAGCGCACAGGTGGCGCCTGAAACCCATGCCCATCTGTCTGTCACATCACCCCCGTGCATATCTGGGAACCTGTCTGAGCCTCAAGTCATGCAGCAGTCTCTTATGCTGTTTGAAGATTCTGCTGGCAGGGTTTCCCAAGGGCATCCACCTAGCCCTTCCCCAGGGGTGGAAGACATAGAATGTACTGACGCACAACCACATATGTTTCCTGATGAGGACATTGGAATACCACCTCAGCACGTCTCTGATGATGACGAAACACAGGTGCCAACTGCGTCGTCTTTCTGAGGGTGCAGACCGAAAAGGAGGTCAGGGAGGAAGACTGGGTGGATGCAGGGGACGATGAGGTCCTAGACCCCACATGGAATGAAGGTCGTGCCACTGAGACCGAGCCAACAGCGCAGCAAAAGGGGGAGCAGGGTGCAAAAGCAGAGCAGCCGCCGCCAAAACAGTTCGCCTGCTACTGGCCACCGTCACCAGGGACCGAGCACACCAAAGGCAGCTTCAAGGAGTTCCCTGGCATGGCACTTCTTCACACAATGTGCTGACGACAAGACCCGAGTGGTTTGCACATTGTGCCATCAGAGCCTGCAGCGAGGCATTAACGTTCTGAACCTTAGCACAACCTGCATGACCAGGCATCTACATGCGAGACACGGGCTGCAGTGGAGTAAGCACCTTCAAAACCAAGAAAGGGCTCAGGCTCCCCCTGCTCCCTCTTCTGCTGCTGCCTCAGAATCTTCCTCCTCCTCTGGAGGAACGTTGGCACCTGCCGCCCAGCAAACAGAGGATGTAGCACCAACACCACCACCTGCGTCACCAAGCATCTCCACCATGTCACACGGCAGCGTTCAGCTCTCCATCTCACAAACCTTGGAGAGAAAGCGTACATTCCCACCTAGCCACCCTCGATCCCTGGCCCTGAATGCCAGCATTTCTAAACTACTGGCCTATGAAATGCTGTCATTCAGGCTGGTGGAGACGGACAGCTTCAAACAGCTCATGTCGCTTGTTGTTCCCAGCCGCCACTACTTCTCCAAGAGAGCCGTGCCTTCCCTACACAACCAAGTATCCGATAAAATCAAGTGTGCACTGCGCAACGCCATCTGTGGCAAGGTCCACCTAACCACAGATACGTGGACCAGTAAGCACGGCCAGGGACGCTATATCTCCCTAACTGCACACTGGGTAAATGTAGTGGCGGCTGGGCCCCAGGCGAAGAGCTGTTTGGCGCACGTCCTTCCGCCGCCAAGGATCGCAGGGCAACATTCTTTGCCTCCTGTCTCCTCCTCCTCCTACTCAGCTTCCTCCTCCTCTTCTTCCACCAGCTCATCCAGTCAGCCACACACCTTCACCACCAACTTCAGCACAGCCCGGGGTAAACGTCAGCAGGCCATTCTGAAACTGATGTGTTTGGGGACAGGCCCCACACCACACAGGAGTTATGGGGGGGTATAGAACAACAGACCGACGAGTGGTTGCTGCCGGTGAGCCTCAAGCCAGGCCTGGTGGTGTGCGATAACGGGCGAAATCTCGTTGCAGCTCTGGGACTAGCCGGTTTGACGCACATCCCTTGCCTGGCGCATGTGCTGAATTTGGTGGTGCAGAAGTTCATTCGCAACTACCCCGACATGTCAGAGCTGCTGCATAAAGTGCGGGCCGTCTGTGCGCGCTTCCGGCGTTCACACCCTGCCGCTGCTCGCCTGTCTGCTCTACAGCGTAACTTCGGCCTTCCCGCTCACCGCCTCATATGCGACGTGCCCACAAGGTGGAACTCCACCTTGCACATGCTGGACAGACTGTGCGAGCAGCAGCAGGCCATAGTGGAGTTTCAGCTGCAGCACGCACGGGTCAGTCGCTCTGCGGAACAGACACACTTCACCACCAATGACTGGGCCTCCATGCGAGACCTGTGTGCCCTGTTGCGCTGTTTCGAGTACTCCACCAACATGGCCAGTGGCGATGACGCCGTTATCAGCGTTACAATACCACTTCTATGCCTCCTTGAGAAAACACTTAGGGCGATGATGGAAGAGGAGGTGGCCCAGGTGGAGGAGGAGGAAGAGGGGTCATCTCTAACACTTTCAGGCCAGTCTTTTAGAAGTGGCTCAGAGGGAGGTTTTTTGCAACAGCAGAGGCCAGGTACAAATTTGGCCAGCCAGGGCTCACTACTGGAGGAGGAGGAGGATGGGGATGAAGCATGTTCACAGCGGGGTGGCATCCAACGCAGCTCGGGCCCATCACTGGTGCGTGGCTGGGCGGATACGGAGGACGCCGACGATACGCCTCCCACAGAGGACAACTTGTCCTTACCTCTGAGCAGCCTGGCACACATGAGCGACTACATGCTGCAGTGCCTGCGCAACGACAGCAGAGTTGCCCACATTTTAACGTGTGCGGACTACTGGGTGGCCACCCTGCTGGATCCCCGGTACAAAGACAATGTGCCGTCCTCAATTCCCTCACTGGAAGATGCGCGACTACGGGCGCAAGCTGGTAGACGCGCTCCTGAGAGCATTCCCGACTGACGCCGGGGACAAGTGGAAGCACAAGGCGAAGGCAGGGGAGGAGGAAGAGGTGGCCAACGCAGCTGTGTCAGCGCCAGCACCTCAGAAGGCAGGGTTAGCATGGCCGACATGTGGAAAAGCTTTGTCACCTCGCCGCAACAACCGGCCCCAACTGCTGATATGGAACGTGTTAGCAGGAGGCAGCATTTGAACAACATGGTGGAACAGTTCCTGTGCACACGCCTACATGTACTGACTGATGGTTCTGCCCCATTCAACTTCTGGGTCTCCAAATTGTCCACATGGCCAGAGCTTGCCCTGTCAGCCTTGGAGGTGCTCATCACAGACAGACGCAGCCGCCTGTCCACAGCCAACGTGGACAAGCTCACAGTCATTAAAATGAACCAGGCCTGGATCCCACAGGACTTGTCTGTACCTTGTGCAGAATAGACATTTATACCACCATCAAACATACATTCTTGTACTCAAGTCAAGTGCAATGATTCTATGTTTTCTTTTTTTTTATTTGTCCCAATATTTTGGGGGCTACCTACCCCAATAAAAAATAAAAAAAAACATTGTAGGCTGCCTCCTCCTCCTCCTCCATTGCTGCCTCCACCTACAACACCACATTCACCGCCTCCTCAACCTCCGACTCCATATCCACGACTTCTCTGAGTTGCAGGTTAATAATTTGTAATTTTTAGTTATTTTATTTTATTTTAAGTCATTTCCCTATCCACATTTGTTTGCAGAGCAGTTTCCATGCTCTTAAGCACATTTTACTGCCTTTTACATCCCTCTAGCCTTTTCAAGGACTATTTTAGAGGCATTTTAATGCAAAAAAGTGCCAATTTTAGTGCCCTAAATTGAAAAAAAATCTTATTTTCAATTGTCGGGTGACATTTTACTATTTTTGGCGTATACAAACCCCTGCTGTGCCTGGGTGACAGGGGCCTAAATCTCTCAAAATCCTCTGTTGCATTGCTGGGTGACATGAACCCCCTGTGGCGAAACCAACCTCGCCACTGGGTTTTGGAGGGGCCTGGGTACTAGCCTCTTGCCCCAGGATTATGAGCCCTCTCATCAGCCAGGCCTCATTTGTTCACAGAGGACCTGGACTAACTTGAACCCTGGTCTAATTCGTGCCATTTTGGGATGTTAAATGTCTATGTGTATTGAAAAGGGTGGGACATTGTATACGTTGAGTAGGGAGGTCTGTTCCATTGTTTCTCTGTGTGTATTGGCGATTTTCTTTGTCCTGAGAGATAATTGAATTACTTCTCGGTTGTCTCCAGGATAGAGGACATTGTGTATTCGTCTGCCTGTGATGATTGCATCAACCCAGTGTGAGGTAATTCTATCACGGACAGAGGGGAGGATTTTGTGTGGGAGTGTCTGAGTGTATTGCACGTGGGTATTTGTTGTTTTTACAAAACCCTGGGGTGGTAACTTTGTTGGAAGATGTGTATAAAATGCTTGTGTGTTAAAATAAAGAGAGTTCCTGTTTTTATACCTTCATGAAGTCTTGGCTCATGTTTGGCTCATGGGATAACTACACTCTTGGGGATTGCTATATCATAATACTCCCCTGAGTAGAAGCTCTTGTAAGAGCTTGCTCCTGGTTCCTGTCTCTGGATTTAGGAGAGGTTCACCCACTGGAGCCTGGAGCCTTGTCGTAGGTCCAGGGTGGGTAGGAGACGGCGAGACCTCCACCAAGCTTCGGCGGTTCGTGGGGTCTGCAGTGCCGACGGTGTCAAGTGAAGTGCTTGGAGTCCTCTGGAAGCACTAGGAGCATCTATCGACGGAGGTACCCGGTCGGGGTGCTAGGCGTTCCGTTACATTGGTGGCAGCAGTGGGATGGCGTCCTAGTGTGAGGAGAAGCAGCTCGGAGACACCGTTCGTGGAGTATATTGAGGGCAACGCTAGTATCCATACAGTGCCCCTGGCTACAGCAATATGGATGCCGTTGGTTCCTGCACAGCATTCCATGAGGAAGATCACCCGGATTACAGGGATGCCGAGCGGAAAGGCATATGGCACCAGGCCCTGGAGGACGTGCAGCGTCGGAGGGGTGAGAGTCTTCCCAGTGAGGAGCAGAGATTGCGAATGCGATTGGCGCTGCGACTACCTCTACTGGGAGAGCAACCATTGACGGAGTGGGTGTCAGAGCTTGAGACACTGGTATGGCAGGAAACCTGGCTGGATGACGCTTACCAAGCACTATGGTGGGACACAGTACGACAGTCTACATGGATGGAGGAGTACGCCAAGCCCGAAGGTGAGGAATAAAATTGCCCTGGGTTATTGTGGGAGTCTTTTGAAGACATTGACTTTGGGAGCACAGAAGAGTCTAGATTTTGGGACATTACTGACTACAGGTGGGACTTGCACAATTGGCCTACAACTAGTGGGGTGAGGGCAGATCTGACCTTTCTGGTCCAAAGGGAGTGGAAGCTGGAGCAAGATTATCAACAGTTGTTTCGCTCCATTCAAGCCCAGTGCAAGATACAAGACAGTTGGATTCCAGGCCCAGACCTGCAGCCCTACCCCTGGCAAGTCACAGCTGAGGTATCCCCTACTTCCTCACCAACTGTGGAGGTAGGGGACTTCATAGACTGGTACTGGGAGGAACCCCAGTCGGCAGGTGGAGATGGGACCGTAGTCACTCCACCGTCCCAACAGGGTGGCTGGGCAGGCGGCCCAGATCCCCAACTGCCACTGGAAGTACAGGGAGAGGAGATTGTCGGTCCCTCATCTCTGCAACAACCAGAATCACTGGTAAAGGAGACAGCCGGTCTCACTACCCAGCGGCAGTATACTCTACAGGGAGAGGAGACAGTTGGTCTCTCTCCCCAGCGGCAGATGGGGTATCCAGAGGAGAGGGTAAGTGATAGCCCCCCTCCACATCTCTCTCCCAGACCAATACTGAGGGTAGTGGGTAAGGCTTTAAACCCCACTGACCCCTCTCCAGCAGAAGAGCTGGCATCAGAGCAGAGCGCCGCTGGCCTCTGCCCTAACCATTACACACCCAGTGTTCACACACAAGGAAGGGAGTTAACCCTTAACCCTACACCAGGCAAGGGAAGACTGCCACTTAAAGGGGAAGTGTACAATCAACTATCACACTGCAGCTGCTACCACCGGCAACAGCATGTGTGGCAACCATGTCCTGGGGATCAGCCAGAAGGCCGAGACACTGCCACCACATGCACAATACCACCCGTTGCCACGGGCAACCACAAGTAGAGGAAAGTGTCACTTAAAGGGAAATGCACACACAACTAAATACCGTGCACACCAAACATAGACAGTGAACACATTCAACCACACGTTGCCAGAGGCAACCGCATGCTATGACAGCGAGCAGCCTAGCACCAGCTCCGGCTGCTACACTGCCAACCACATCATGTTGCCAGCGGCAACCACACGTGAGGCAACATACACAGAGCCCTCACTTGTGATTGACAACAAAAGGAAACCGCTGACAACTGCATGCGACCAAAGAGTCACGACCATGACCATGGTCGTGACAGGGGCTCTCTTGTTGGGGGTGTCTTTGAAAAGCACCAAACGCGTTTCGGGGATCTCCTTTCCCCTTCCACAAGAGACCCCCACTGGAAGTCCGTGCACCAATATCCGGACATATATCAATAATTGGAGCGCTCCAACATAGAAAGAAAGGATCCGGTATTTCAGCTAAGTCTACCTCTCGCGAAACCACACTCCGGTCATATGACCAGATTCGAGATCCGTGTATAACGATCGAGAGAGACCAGTGACGCACAAACTAAGTGGGACGCCAAACATCCAGACCGCAGGAATACGAAAAGTTACCGTGAGTAAAAATCGAATATTGGGATTGCGGGAAAATCTATACTAATCTGTGAGTAAAAACTGTGTTTATTTGGATACTCCATCGAATATTTGAATCGGACATTTCCGAATATTTGAAAAAGTGCCTTGAATGTTTTTTTCTGTGACACTGCTCATAAGAAAATGGATATGAGTGAAGACCAAAAGAGACCAATATAAGTATAAGGAATAGACTGATTGGACGAACTATACCTTTGGTCTATGAGATACATTATATACTTTTCTCATTATTCTCATTCAGGACTTATGGTTCCCCTCATTTTGGACTTTTATTCATTTTATTGAAGTTTTTAGATTTTAGGTATTTTCTAGGGATTATTGTAATTGTAATTGTTTATTGCTGCAGCGATTGTGGAGTATTATTATATTGTATTTATAGCCAATGTGCCATATTAAATATTGTGTATTACCTAGAACAAATAATTGTTTTATTTCCGTACGCGGAGTGCCAGTCTCATAATATATTATTGATATACCCTTCTTTTTATTTGAGTGAATCAACTGAGACTAGAGCACCCATTCCAGAATTGTGAAGGGAGTGAGCAGTTTGTCTACAGTACATTACCTAGGATAAGGTACCTCGTTCAGTGGCATCAGGCATCGCCTTATGCATGAACACATCAAACTCATGGCCTGTATTAATGTACCCGAAAGGCAATCGGGTCCAGGTATATTGCTGCTTCCCAAATGTGAAGGCCAATTTGTATTGATCTTTCTCGTCCACCTTAATTGTCCAATAATAGTAAGTGCAGTGAGATCCCTGGGCGCCGCTGTACAGATCATGACACTTAGTTCACAATATTTGGACCGATGAAAGGTCCTCTTTAACTCATAAGCTTCTTCAAGCTCACTAGTTAAATCGCATTGAGTCTCGCGTACCATCTCCTTTCCTTGTTGGCATGACTCGTACCGTACTCCTTCTCATCGATCTCATGGTTGAAAACCAAAGATGATTCTTCAATGTGGCATGTACCTTCTTCAGGACTGAAAGGATAAACAGAGTGGATATTGAATTACCCCTCAGATGTTGAGGAAAAATGTTGTTCCACTACTTGTTCTTCTGTCAAATATTAATCCGGAATAAGTCCAATGACGTCATTATGGAATCCAAAAGTGTAATACTCCGAATCCATACCTAGACCAATTATGGGATATACTATAGGGAGCCATATTATGAATTACCATATGCAATGGATTCTGATGGATGTTTACCATAGGAGTGGGCTTTACCTTCAGGCCAAGTTGCTGTATCCGGTTAGACAAACCGATCAAAGCATCTGCATTCTTTAATTTTTGCCCCTTCTTTACTTGAATTGGAAGAAAAATTGGCTTGCACCCTTCAGGGATTTTAACCTCATCAGCAACTATGATACTTATGGCGTAGGGCATCTGTTGTCCCCATCTCAAGGCTTACTCTTCATCCTGGAACCCCTCCGGGTCTCCAGGTAATCTGGACCATAGAGTATTGTTGACCAGATCAATCTGCACTGCAAATCGGCATAGAAGGTCATTACCTATGTACATCTGGTACCGTGGTTCATTCAATACGATGAATAAATGTTCCGTAGTCTTATCTCCTATGGAAATAGACAATAGACATCTTGCAATCACATTATGTCTCTGAGAATCTCCATCCTGATCATGAACCCATTGGTCCTGTGGAGAGGAACCTTTAATCACTTTAGGGCTGGCGACCTGTTTTAAAAGATCTAGGCTTATATAACTGGCTTCAAATTTCAGATTCAACTTGGCATATTTCACCCGGGCCATATTGTTCACCTGTACGGGAATCAATAAGTTATCACTGACCTTCTCAATCCGTACCATGGATTGAGTATGCTTGGTCAGGTCTGCGACTTCGTAATTTCCCCCTTCAAGAGAAATAGTTAATACATCCCCATCCAAGGTTACCTTTTTCAATTCTGTCCTTCTGGATGGTTATGGTATGAGCTGTACCATTGACATCTTTCCCAGGCTTACCATTGTTTAGGATTGTGACATCCGGTGTCCGGCTGTCACTAAAACGAACTTCAACAGAGGTAAACCTTTCTTCAATCACATGACAACTACGTTGCGGTTGTGCATTGCAAGAGAACTCATAGGCAATGGGTGCCTTTACCTTTACCAGATTGCTTCATTGATGAAGTCTACTATGGAACTCAATCTTTTCAGGAGGTCGATTCCTATGATCAGCTGATCACAGGGAAGGTCCACAATCAGTGTGGGATGTCTAATTACTTTCTTGCCTATTTTAAATTTTAACCATGCTGTACCTCTTACCTGCAAAGCGTCTCCACCGATACTTATCAAAGAGCCATCAAACTTTTTCAATTTCGACCTCTTTGCCGTCACATCCATAACCTGTTGGAAATAATTATATGACAATTTAATGGCTTGTAATCCCGTGTCAAGTAAACCCCTAATTGGCCCGATAAATTAATCTTGGAGATAAGAATCAACAAAATATCAGCCTTCAACCTGAAACAAATCACATAAGAAATTAGGATGTTCACTCATCTGACGCTTTTTGAGGATCTTATCCTTTTGCAGCGATACGACTTCTGGAGAAACCCGGACATTCTTACTGCACGCGGCAGCAGCCCCCACCTTTAGGGAAAACTGGGTTACATCACAGCTTACAGACGGCAGCTCACAGATTGACGCTGAGATGACGGGATCACTCATTGGAGAAGACACATTAGTGCACGAATCTACATGGCTAGACTGCAAGATAGACAACATGTTAGACACCTCCTCTTTGGCCTCAATTTTAGGGTCAAGAACGCGGCAAGGCCATATAGGATTAGGAATCACATTAGATTCTTCTACAACCAGCTCGGTGGCCTTGCGTTGGCCTGGGCTCTGACCCTGCCTGCTTTATAGGGCTGAGCTGGGACCTGCAGCCGCCCCTAAAAAAGGCTCAGGTTGTTTTTCGATGGACACCTGGGACATCTTATTAACTATTTCAATTAATTTAGCCACTTGATCTGCCAACTTATCAAACAGATCATTTGATTTGCGCACAGTTTTGTTTTGTGGTGTACCCTTACTAGAGGTGGGTGACTGACTTCTAGGTGAAGAAGAGGGCTCAGGCCTACCTTCCTTCTGTTGTCTGGGCCTGTTATTCTAGCACCTATATCCCGGGGGACCCCTATTGTAATATTGGGGGCGGTAGTTATACCTCTTATCACCATTATTACCCCCGTCTGACCCGTTAGGGCTATGAGGCTTTATTTGCTTGGGTCCTACCTGTTGTCGCTGGGTTTGTTGGAATGGTCCTGTAGACGGAGAGTACCTGCGTGGCTGCGTTTCGAATCACAGGTTGGGGTTTATTTTAGCTTCTGCTACGTTTTGTTCTGGGGACATTTTGTATCTCCTCTCACCCGTAGCATTGTACTCACTGATGTTATACAGTGAAGTGGCAGTCGTCCCCAATCTGTCCAAGGGAGCTTTAAGATCGAGATCTCTAGCTAGGCTAAATTTAATTTGCATGGGCATTGCATCATAGAACAGCTGTTTGAATTCCCCAGATTCCCAATTTGGGGACCTATATGCTAACCCATAGGCATTTTTAAGGATAGAGAGAAATTCCCAGGGACTTTGATTGGGTCTACATGTAAGTTTATCAATATCCCGTTTTGCAGCAGTATTAGTCCGGTAAGGGACAAATTCTAATTTTACTTCGTACAAAACGTCGGGCCAATCCTGGATCCCCCTGTCCCTGAAGGAAATAAAGTTTTTGGCGATACTTATTCTCAAATGCCCATGGTAGGACTAGGAATCTGATCCTGTCAGCATCAGAATACAATTTTAAAGAATCCATGGTGGACTGGTACAGTTCTAAGTGATTGGCAATTTCAGGAGAACCTCTCTTAGAGAATTTAGGTACAGTGACATTTAGAAATTTAATGACACTCGAGGAGCTCTGATCCCCTTCTGAACACTGAGCATTTTTCTTTCTAGAGTCCACCTCAGCATATGATGGTCGCCTCGAACTCTCATCCCCCTTGTGGGAAAACTCATGTCTCCGCTCACTTCCATCAGACTCACTTGGCACAGGTGACTTAACCCTAACATCCTTCTCTAGGGTAAGGTGTGGGGGGGGGACTTCTATGGCCTTTGGCGTTGCTAGCGCCTAGTAAGGCAGTTACAGCTTGAAAGTCCTGATTTAATTGGGTTAATGCCTCCTGTGTAATCATGCCATCACCGTCGGGCGGCTTAGGGTCTCGGATGGATTCCGCTTTAAGAGCACGTGATGATGACATATCTATATTTTGGAGTCTGAGAGCTGGAGGCCCCAAAAATCTCTCATTATCAGACAGATCACTTTCAACATTGACTATAGTACGGCTTGGTCCGTCTGTTTGCTGAAGTCTGCAAATACGGAGGTTCAGCTCATCTGCCTCCTTTTTAGTTGTATTAGCGAAATGCTGGATCATAGGAGTCAAGCGTGTTTGAGGTCAACACAGGGCGCAGAACCACAACCACAAGTCAAGTAAGTTCTGATTTATTCAAGGACAACGCGTTTCAGGGTGCATGACCCCTTTATCAAGTCAAAAAAATAATAAATATAATATATATATGTGTGTACATAAAAAGAAAAAGTGTAACTCCGTATAAAAAGAAGAAAAATATAAATCCAAATGCATAAATGAATATGGTGTGGATACATATGCTGATTCATCCATAAAAATGGGGATAAATACCTAAATGGATGTGGTGTAAATGCATATACACTTTGACGGACTAAACCGTCACTGGGGCTGCTGGAGAAGCCTGAGGGCTAGCCTCCTTCCTACAGACTATGAACCGAGAACTATGGAGACCCCCTAAGACCTTTTGCGGTTACAAGGAACTATGAACCCTGATTTATGTGTGTTATTTATATGCCACATATTTCCTATGGCCCATTAAAAATGCATGGTGTGGATTCAGCAACACAAAAAGGGTTAACTCTGCACTGAGTCTCCCACTGATTGTGTTAGTGATGGAATTAAGATAGTTGATTATAATAGCAGCCGACTCCTACGATACACTCAGGAGATAATCCCATCACATGTGTCTCCTCTTCCCATTCATTCATTATGGAGGGGGTGAAGATATCTGTTTGCATGTTCATTGTTGATTGCGTCACAGACAATGCCAGTGTGTTTGTTGAATAGGGTTAGTTTTGTGTGGGGGGTTGAGTCCGCACAACCCGTATGTAGGTGCAGATCACTATGGCGAAATACATATACAAACGGAAAATGCAAATGTGATAGCACACTACATCCAGCACTCTGCCCTGCCTCCATGCTGGCTGAGGCATTGGTGTACATTTTGGCCAAAGCGTAATAAGCCACTCACCGCGTCAAGGTGGTCTCATTTGAGTGGTCCCTAACACTAGTTCCTACCTGTTTATGGGCCATGACAGCCACATAAAGTCCAGGGAATGCAGGTCAGCATGCAAGCCAAGCACACTCTGCTTTTAACCCCGTCCGGTGCCATTACAGCTTTCATCGGATCCAGGGATGCAAGTACCAACATGCATGCTGAACCCACCATATACTTCTCCTGGAGCCAGATGGCTAATGGTAGGTTCTATACAAGCAGACTTAGTTTTATACTGACTTTAAAACCAGCCTCCAGGACAGATTGACTGGTCAGGTGTGCATGACTCAAAGGAGATCGCCACGCCTCCAATATAAACTACAAAGAAAAAATGTGGGGGGTTGAGTCCGCACAACCCGTATGTAGGTGCATATCACTATGGCGAAATACATATACAAACGGAAAATGCAAATGTGATCGCACACTACATCCAGCACTCTGCCCTGCCTCCATGCTGGATGAGACATTGGTGTACATTTTGGCCAAAGCATAATAAGCCACTCACCGCGTCAAGGTCGTCTCATTTGAGTGGTCCCTAGGGACATTGGTGTACATTTTGGCCAAAGCATAATAAGCCACTCACCGCGTCAAGGTCGTCTCATTTGAGTGGTCCCTAGGGACATTGGTGTACATTTTGGCCAAAGCATAATAAGCCACTCACCGCGTCAAGGTCGTCTCATTTGAGTGGTCCCTAGGGACCACTCAAATGAGACGACCTTGATGCGGTGAGTGGCTTATTACGCTTTGGCCAAAATGTACACCAATGTCTCATCCAGCATGGAGGCAGGGCAGAGTGCTGGATGTAGTGTGCGATCACATTTGCATTTTCCGTTTGTATATGTATTTCGCCATAGTGATATGCACCTACATACGGGTTGTGCGGACTCAACCCCCCACATTTTTTCTTTGAAGTTTATATTGGAGGCGTGGCGATCTCCTTTGAGTCATGCACACCTGACCAGTCAATCTGTCCTGGAGGCTGGTTTTAAAGTCAGTATAAAACTGAGTCTGCTTATATAGAACCTACCAGTAGCCATTTGGCTCCAGGAGAAGTACAGTGAGGAACAGAAGTATTTGAAGACCCTGCGATTTTGCAAGTTCCCCCACTTAGAAATCATGGAGGGGTCTGAAATTCACATTGTAGGTGCATTCCCACTCTGAGAGACAGCATTTAAAAAAATTCAGGAAATCACATTGTATGATTTTAAAATAATTATTTTGTCTTGCACTGCTCAACATAAGTATTTGAACACCTGAGAAAATCAGTGTTAATATTTGATACAGAAGCCTTTGTTTGCAGTTACAGAGGTCAAACGTTTCCTGTAGTTCTTGACCAGGTTTGCACACACTGCAACAGGGATTTTTGCCCACTCCTCCACACAGATCTCCTCTAGATCTGTCAGGTTTCAGGGCTGTCGCTGAGCAACACAGAGTTTCAGCTCCCTCCAAAGATGTTCTATTGGTTTTAGGTCTGGAGACTGGCTAGGCCACTTCAGAACCTTGATATGATTCTTATGGAGCCACTCCTTGGTTATCCTGGCTGTGTGCTTGGGGTCATTGTCATGTTGGTAGACCCAGCCACGACCCATCTTCAATGCTCTGACTGAGGGAAGGAGGGTTGTTGCTCAAAATCTCACAATAAATGGCCCCATTCATCCTCTCCTTAATACAGTGCAGTCGTCCTGTCCCCTTTGCAGAGAAGCACCCCCAAAGCATGATGTTACCACCCCCATGCTTCACAGTAGGGATGGTGTTCTTGGGATGCAACTCATCCTTCTTTTTCCTCCAAACACGACAAGTGAAGTTTAGACTCAAAAGTATTACTTTGGCCTCATCTGACCACATGACTTTCTCCCATGCCTCCTCTGGATCATGCAGATAGTCATTGGCAAACTTCAGATGGGCCTGGACATGTGATGACTTGAGCAGGGGAACCTTCCGTGCAATGCATGATTTGAAACCATGACAGCGTAGTGTTCTACCGAAAGTTACCTTTGAAACTGTGGTCCCAGCTCTCTTCATGTCATTGACCAGCTCCTCCATTGTAGTTCTGGGCTGATTCCTCACCTTTCTTATCATCAGTGATACCCCACGAGGTGAGATCTTGCATGGAGCCCCAGTCCGAGGGAGACTGACAGTTGTCTTTAGCCTCTTCCATTTTCTAACAATTGCTCCAACAGTTGATCTATTTTCACCAAGCTGCTTGGCAATTGCCCCGTAGCCATTTACAGCCTTGTGGAGGTCCACAATTTTGTCTCTGGTTTCTTTTGACAGCTCTTTGGTCTTGCCCATGGTAGTAGTTGGCGTCTGATTGACTGTGGGGTGGACAGGTGTCTTTAAAGAACTCAGACAGGTGCTACTAAGTTAGATTAATGAGTGGAGTAGAGGTGGCTTTTTAAAGGCACAGTAACAGGTCTTTGAGAGCCAGAATTCTTGCTGTTTCTCAGGTGTTCAAATACTTATGTTCAGCAGTGCAAGACAAATACATTCTTTAAAAATCATACAATGTGATTTCATGAAGTTTTTTTTATTTATTCTGTCTCTCAGAGTGGAGATGCACCTACAATGTGAATTTCAGACCCCTCCATGATTTCTAAGTGGGAGAACTTGCAAAATCGCAGGGTGTTCAAATACTTCTGTTCCTCACTGTATATGGTGGGCTCAGCATGCATGTTGGTACTTGCATCCCTGGATCCGATGAAAGCTGTAATGGCACCGGACGGGGTTAAAAGCAGAGTGTGCTTGGCTTGCATGCTGACCTGCATTCCCTGGACTTTGTGTGGCTGTCATGGCCCATAAACAGGTAGGAGCAAGTGTTAGGGACCACTCAAATGAGACGACCTTGACGCGGTGAGTGGTTTATTACGCTTTGGCCAAAATGTACACCAATGTCTCATCCAGCATGGAGGCAGGGCAGAGTGCTGGATGTAGTGTGCGATCACATTTGCATTTTCCGTTTTTAGGGTTAGTTTTGTGTTTAAACTATACAGGATTGGCTGCTATGTCATGTCCTCAGTATGTCATGTGTATATAAGTCAATGCTGTGTGTTCAATAAAGAGTTCCTGTTTTACCTTCAACATAGAGCCTCGTCTCATGTGTGTGGGGATTGCTATACGCTGTATACTCCCCTGGCTATAACTTGTAAGAGCTGTTCCTGCTCTCTGTGTGGCGAAACCGACCTCGCCACTGGGTTTTGGAGAGGACTGGCTGCTGGCCTCTTGCCCCAGGATTATGGGCCATATACTAACTTTTAAACCCCTGAACCGATTCAAGTGAATTTTGGATAGGTTTGTCCCCACGTTATACTGTTTGAATTAATGTAAGTTATATGTATGGCCAATGTAAACTCACAAAGTTGTAACAATTTATAATAAGTGTAACTTGTCAGCTTGGGAGGAATATGCGGGTGTGTTTCTATTGTGCCATTGTCCCATTGTGTGTTTAAAATGGTGATGTCTGTTCTATTGTCTGCACATGAGTATTGGTGCCGTTACACTCTGGATTTAGGAGAGGTTCACCCACTGGAGCCTGGAGCCTTGTCGTAGGTCCAGGGTGGGTAGGAGACGGTGAGACCTCAACCAAGCTTCGGCGGTTCGTGGGGTCTGCAGCGCTTACGGTGTCAAGTGGAGTGCTTGGAGTCCTCGGGAAGCACTAGGAGCATCATTCAACGGAGGTACCCGGTCGGGGTGCCAGGAGATCTGTTACTTTGGTGGCAGCAGTGGGATGGCGTCCTAGTGAGAGGAGAAGCAGCTCGGAGACACCGTTCGTGAATTTACAAAATTGAGGGCAACGCTAGTATCCGTACAGCTCCCCTGGCTACAGTAGGATGGAATCGGCTATTCTTCAAACAGCGTTCCACTACGAGGAGGAGGATGACCCGGACTGGAGGGATGCAGTCCGGAAAGGCGTCTGGCACGAGGCCCTGGAAGATGTACAGCGTCAGGAGGGCGAGTGTCTCCCCAGTGAGGAGCAGCAGTTGCGGATGCGAGTGGCCCTGCGAAGGCCACTTCTGGGAGAGAAATCCCTGGATGAGTGGGTGACAGAACTCGAGAGCCTGGTATTGAAGGAGCTTTGGCTAGACGACGCCTACCAGGCACTCTGGTGGTATGTGATTCGGCACTCCACCTGGATGGCTGAGCATGACAGACCCGAGGGTGAGGATTATGATGGCCCTGGCCTGTTTGAGGCCTTCGCAGAACCGGAGTTCGGAGATGCTGGAGAGTCCCGGTTCTGGGATATATATGACTACAGGGAGGCTATGCATGATTGGGCTACAGCAAGAGAGGTGAGACAAGATCTGGCATCTCTAGTGACAAAGGAGTGGGAGCTGGAGCAGGATTACTAATACCTCTTCAGCTCAATTCGGCCCCAATATACACTGCCGGAGAGCTGTGTGGCAGTCCCAGACCTACAACCCTACAGCTGGGAAGACCCGACTGAAGTATCCCCTGCTTCAGTACCAGCTACGGAGGTAGGGGACCTCATAGACTGGTCCTGGGGGAACCCCATTTGGCAGGTGGAGATGGGACCGAGATCTCTCCACCAGCCCTACAGGGATGCTGGGCGGTCGGCCCAGATCCCCAACGGCAGCCGGGAGTAGGGACAGTCGGTCCTGCTCCCCATCGGCAGTATGTTTTTCAGGGAGAGGAGAGCATCGTCTCCATTCCCCAGCGGCAGTGTACCTTGAAGGGAGAGGAGACAATCGGTCTCTCTCCCCAACCACAGGGGGACAGCACCCCTAACTCCGATGGTGCAGATGGGACCGCAGTCTCTGCACCAGGCCTGCCGGGATGCTGGATGACCGGTACAGATCCTGTAACGGATCTCCTAGCACCCCGACCGGGTACCTCCGTTGATAGATGCTCCTAGTGCCTCCCGAGGACTCCAAGCACTCCGCTCGACACCGATACCCAGGAACCAGGAACAGCTCTTACAAGAGCTAGGAGTAATAGCCAGGGGAGTATACAAGTATAGCAATCCCCACACACATGAGACGAGGCTCTATGTTGAGTGTAAAACAGGAACACTTTATTGAGGGCTACCCGCCCGTATTTATGCAGGTCCCCATCTGGTGTACATGCCCCTAGGGGACCAGAAGGAAGACTGTGACACAGGACAAATACGTAGCACTCAGGATACACAGACACAACACATCCCTACAATGCATCATGGTTTCCTCCTCTCTGCCCTGGAGACACCCGAGGAGCAATTCAATTATCTCTCAGGACAAAAGGAAATCACTAATACACATGTGGGAACAACAGGACAGGAATCACCACCCAAACACACAATGTCACACCCTCACAGCAAACACAGACATTTAACATATTCCCAGATAGCTCAAGCCTGAGTGCATATCATTAGGTTAATGGCACTCAGAATACACAAATACAATAAAATGAGCCATCTGGGTACCCTCACATAACATACAATACAATTACACAGACAGATGGTTCTGTCACACACCTCAAAACCCCACATGTCCCCATATGGCTTGGATCTGAGCGCTCAGATGCCACAAACACAGTCAAATCGCCATGGGGTTTAAGTTTTGCATGGGCTGATGAGAGGGCCCATAATCCTGGGGCAAGAAGCTGGCAACCAGGCCCCTCCAAAACCCAGTGGTGAGGTTATTTTCACCACAGATCCTCCACCAACCCCGCAGGAATGCCAGGAGGAGGAGGTAAGCGATCCCTCCTCTCCACAGCTGATCCGCAACAAGGTCCAGGGGGCAGGATTCCCTGACCCCATCCTAGCAGAAGAGCTGGCATCTGGTCAGAGTGCAATTGGCCCCTGCCCTCCCCTATATTCTTCTCCAGAGCCAGACTCCCCACAGGTTACCCCAGCGGAAGAGCTGGCATCTGGGCAGAGCGCAGTCGGCCTCTGCCCTCCCTTATCCTCTTGTCCAGAGCCTGACTCCCCACTGGTTACCCCAGCGGAAGAGCTGGCATCTGGGCAGAGCGCAGTCGGCCTCTGCCCACCAAGTACCCACAGCTCCAACAACAATGAAGCAAGGAGTAGCAGATGCCCACTCAACAGCTGGGGACATACAGGACAGAGCCAGGCCCCAGAGTTCAACAGGACCAGTGTTTGTTTATGGGTGGGCTACTCAACTAACTGGAGAAGCCTGAGGGCCAGCCTCCTTCCTACAGACTATGGACCGAGAACTATGGAGACCCCCTAAGACCTTTTGGGGTTACAAGGAACTATGAACCCTGATTTATGTGTGTAATTTATATGCCACATATTTCCTATGGCCCATTAAAAAGGCATGGTGTGGATTCAGCAACACAAAAAGGGTTAACTCTGCACTGAGACTCCCACTGATTGTGTTAGTGATTGGATTAAGGTAGTTGATTATAATAGCAGCCGACTCCTATGATACACTCAGGAGATAATCCCATCACATGTGTCTCCTCGACCCCTATTCATTCATATGGGGGGGGGGGGGGTGAAGATATCTGTTTGCTTGTTAATTGTTGATTGCGTCAAAGACAATGCCAGTGTGTTTGTTAATTGTGTCACAGACAATGCCATTGTGTTTGTTGAATAGGGTTAGTTTTGTGTTTAAACTGTACAGGATTGGCTGCTATGTCATGTCCTCAGTATGTCATGTGTATATAAGTCAATGCTGTGTGTTCAATAAAGAGTTCCTGTTTTACCTTCAACATAGAGCCTCATCTCATGTGTGTGGGGATTGCTATACGTGTAGACTCCCCTGGCTAAAACTCCTAGCTCTTGTAAGAGCTGTTCCTGCTCTCTGGATTTAGGAGAGGTTCCCCCCCTGGAGCCTGGAGCCTTGTCGTAGGTCCAGGGTAGGTAGGAGACGGTGAGACCTCAACCAAGCTTCGGCGGTTGGTGGGGTCTGCAGTGCTTACGGTGTCAAGTGGAGTGCTTGGAGTCCTCGGGAAGCACTAGGAGCATCATTCGACGGAGGTACCCGGTCGGGGTGCCAGGAGATCCGTTAAATACACCTATAAAAAAAACTATATAGAATATATATAAAATATATACATATAAAAAAAAAATACAAATAATTAAATAAATGCATCCATATAAAATGTAACAGTGTGAACACGTAAAAACAATTAGCAATAAAAAAGTGAATATAAAAATTAGTAGAAATAAAATGAACTGCACTTGATACAGATGAGAGAAGACCCTCTAGGGTCCAATATTACTATGATGTGGTCAAAACAGGTGTTCCAGTATAATGGCGTTTATGATACAATTACTTCTGTATGATCCCTAGGGACAGAATTCCAATCAGTAAATCTTGGAATTCATTTGGTTTGAAAGGAAGAGGACCGTACCTTACTGTGATCAGCTGGACCATAAAAACACCCCTTTGATATTCCCCCTAGGGTATTTTTTGTTGGAAAATCTCAACCTTAAAATTTGGCTTTGTGCACTGAAGTCACTCATAGTAATGTCATAGCCAGACCCTTATTTCTGATATTTGCGGACTCTATACTGACAGGGAATGTCCCACAGGATTGGCGCATGGCAAATGTGGTGCCAATATTCTAAAAGGGTCCAAAAACAGAGCCTGGAAACTATAGGCCGGTAAGTGTAACATCTGTTGTGGGTAAACTGTTTGAAGGTTTTCTGAGAGATGCTATATTAGAGCATCTCAACGGAAATAAGCAAATAACGCCATATCAGCATGGCTTCGTGAGGGATCGGTCAGGTCAGACTAATTTAATCAGTTTCTATGAGGAGGTAAGTTCTAGACTTGACAGCGGCGAATCAATGGATGTCGTGTATCTGGACTTCTCCAAAGCATTTGACACTTTACCACATAAAAGGTTAGTATATAAAATGAGAATGGGAGAAAACGTCTGTAAGTGGGTAAGTAAC
Source organism: Bufo bufo (assembly GCF_905171765.1). Taxonomy (NCBI): domain Eukaryota; kingdom Metazoa; phylum Chordata; class Amphibia; order Anura; family Bufonidae; genus Bufo; species Bufo bufo. The sequence goes on along the minus strand of NC_053397.1, from coordinate 1,686,732 downwards.
TGGCTGAGTGATAGAAAACAGAGGGGGGTTATTAATGGTACACACTCAGATTGGGTCACTGTTACTAGTGGGGTACCTCCGGGGTCAGTACTGGAGGGGGTCACTGTTACTAGTGGGGTACCTCAGTGGTCAGTACTGGAGGGGTCACTGTCACTAGCGGAGTACCTCAGGGGTCAGTACTGGAGGGGTCACTGTCACTAGCGGAGTACCTCAGGGGTCAGTATTGGGCCCTATTCTCTTCAATATATTTATTAATGATCTTGTAGAAGGCTTGCACAGTAAAGTATCAATTTTCGCAGATGACACTAAACTGTGTAAAGTAATTAACACTGAAGAGGACAGTATACTGTATATATACTACAGAGGACAGTATACTATATATATACTACAGAGGACAGTATACTGTATATATATACTACAGAGGACAGTATACTGTATATATATACTACAGAGGACAGTATACTGTATATATACTACAGAGGACAGTATACTGTATATATACTACAGAGGACAGTATACTATATATATACTACAGAGGACAGTATACTGTATATATACTACAGAGGACAGTATACTATATATATACTACAGAGGACAGTATACTGTATATATATACTACAGAGGACAGTATACTGTATATATATACTACAGAGGACAGTATACTGTATATATACTACAGAGGAGAGTATACTGTATATATACTACAGAGGACAGTATACTGTATATATACTACAGAGGACAGTATACTGTATATATACTACAGAGGACAGTATACTGTATATATACTACAGAGGACAGTGTACTGTATATATACTACAGAGGACAGTATACTGTATATATACTACAGAGGACAGTATACTATATATATACTACAGAGGACAGTGTACTGTATATATACTACAGAGGACAGTATACTGTATATATACACTACAGAGGACAGTATACTGTATATATACTACAGAGGACAGTATACTGTATATATACTACAGAGGACAGTATACTGTATATATACTACAGAGGACAGTATACTGTATATATATACTACAGAGGATAGTATACTGTATATATATATACTGCAGAGGACAGTATACGGTATATATATATACTACAGAGGACAGTATACTGTATATATACTACAGAGGACAGTATATTGTATATATATACTACAGAGGACAGTATACTGTATATACATACTACAGAGGACAGTATACTGTATATACACTACAGAGGACAGTATACTGTGTATATATACTACAGAGGACAGTATACTGTATATATACTACAGAGGACAGTATACTGTATATATATACTACAGAGGGCAGTATACTGTATATACACTACAGAGGACAGTATACTGTATATACACTACAGAGGACAGTATACTGTGTATATATACTACAGAGGGCAGTATACTGTATATACACTACAGAGGACAGTATACTGTATATATATACTACAGAGGACAGTATACTGTATATATACTACATAGGACAGTATACTGTATATATACTACAGAGGACAGTATACTGTATATATATACTACAGAGGATAGTATACTGTATATATACTACAGAGGACAGTATACTGTATATATACTACAGAGGACCGTATACTGTATATATATACACTACAGAGGACAGTATACTGTATATATACTACAGAGGACAGTATACTGTATATATACTACAGAGGACAGTATACTGTATATATACTACAGAGGGCAGTATACTGTATATATACTACAGAGGGCAGTATACTGTATATATACTACAGAGGACAGTATACTGTGTATATATACTACAGAGGGCAGTATACTGTATATATACTACAGAGGGCAGTATACTGTATATATACTACAGAGGACAGTATACTGTATATATACTGCAGAGGACAGTATACTGTATATATACTACATAGGACAGTATACTGTATATATACTACAGAGGACAGTATACTGTATATATACTACAGAGGACAGTATACTGTATATATACTACAGAGGACAGTATACTGTATATATACTACAGAGGACAGTATACTGTATATATACTACAGAGGACAGTATACTGTATATATACTAGAGGACAGTATACTGCATACATACTACAGAGGACAGTATACTGTATATGTATACTACAGAGGACAGTATACTATATATATACTACAGAGGACAGTATACTGTATATATATACTACAGAGGACAGTATACTGTATATGTATACTACAGAGGACAGTATACTATATATATACTACAGAGGACAATATACTGTATATATACTACAAAGGACAGTATACTGTATATATACTACAGAGGACAGTATACTATATATACTACAGAGGACAGTATACTGTATATATACTACAGAGGATAGTATACTGTATATATACTACAGAGGACAGTATACTGTATATATACTACAGAGGACAGTGTACTGTATATATATACTACAGAGGACAGTATACTGTATATATATACTACAGAGGACAGTATACTGTATATATACACTACAGAGGACAGTATACTGTATATATACTACAGAGGACAGTATACTGTATATATACTACAGAGGACAGTATACTGTATATATACTACAGAGGACAGTATACTGTATATATACTACAGAGGACAGTATACTGTATATATACTACAGAGGACAGTATACTGTATATATACTACAGAGGACAGTATACTGTATATATACTACAGAGGACAGTATACTGTATATATACACTACAGAGGACAGTATACTGTATATATATATACACTACAGAGGACAGTATACTGTATATATACTACAGAGGACAGTATACTGTATACTACAGAGGACAGTATACTGTATATATACTACAGAGGACAGTATACTGTATATATACTACAGAGGACAGTATACTGTATATATACTACAGAGGACAGTATACTGTATATATACTACAGAGGACTGTATACTGTATACTACAGAGGGATCTGGATAGACTGGAGGCTTGGGCAGATAAGTGGCAGATGAAGTTTAACACTGACAAATGTAAGGTTATGCACATGGGAAGGAATAATGCAAGTCACCCGTACATACTAAATGGTAAAACACTCGGTAACACTGACATGGAAAAGGATCTAGGAATTTTAATAAACAGCAAACTAAGCAGCAAAAACCAGTGTCAGGCAGCTGCTGCCAAGGCCAACAAGATAATGGGTTGAATCAAAAGGGGCATAGATGGCGGTGATGAGAACATAGTCCTACCACTTTACAAATCGCTAGTCAGACCACACATGGAGGAATGTGTACAGTTCTGGGCTCCTGTGAACAAGGCAGACATAGCAGAGCTGGAGAGGGTCCAGAGGAGGGCAACTAAAGTAATAACTGGAATGGGGCAACTACAGTACCCTGAAAGATTATCAAAATTAGGGTTATTCACTTTAGAAAAAAGACGACTGAGGGGAGATCTAATTAATATGTATAAATATTTCAGGGGTCAGTACAGAGATCTATCCCATCATCTATTTATACCCAGGACTGTGACGAGGGGACATCCTCTGCTTCTGGAGGAAAGAAGGTTTGTACACAAACATAGAAAAGGATTCTTTATGGTAAGAGCAGTGAGACTATGGACTCTTTACTGTAAGAGCAGTGAGACTATGGACTCTTTACTGTAAGAGCAGTGAGACTATGGACTCTTTACTGTAAGAGCAGTGAGACTATAGACTCTATACTGTAAGAGCAGTGAGACTATGGACTCTTTACTGTAAGAGCAGTGAGACTGTGGACTCTTTACTGTAAGAGCAGTGAGACTATGGACTCTTTACTGTAAGAGCAGTGAGACTATGGGCTATTTACTGTAAGAGCAGTGAGACTATGGACTCTTTACTGTAAGAGCAGTGAGACTATGGACTCTATACTGTAAGAGCAGTGAGACTATGGACTCTTTACTGTAAGAGCAGTGAGACTATGGACTCTTTACTGTAAGAGCAGTGAGACTATGGACTCTTTACTGTAAGAGCAGTGAGACTGTGGACTCTTTACTGTAAGAGCAGTGAGACTGTGGACTCTTTACTGTAAGAGCAGTGAGACTATGGACTCTATACTGTAAGAGCAGTGAGACTATGGACTCTGTACTGTAAGAGCAGTGAGACTATGGACTCTATACTGTAAGAGCAGTGAGACTATGGACTCTTTACTGTAAGAGCAGTGAGACTATGGACTCTTTACTGTAAGAGCAGTGAGACTATGGACTCTATACTGTAAGAGCAGTGAGACTATGGACTCTTTACTGTAAGAGCAGTCAGACTATGGACTCTATACTGTAAGAGCAGTGAGACTATGGACTCTACTGTAAGAGCAGTGAGACTATGGACTCTTTACTGTAAGAGCAGTGAGACTATGGATTCTATACTGTAAGAGCAGTGAGACTATGGATTCTTTACTGTAAGAGCAGTGAGACTATGGACTCTTTACTGTAAGAGCAGTGAGACTATGGACTCTATACTGTAAGAGCAGTGAGTACAATAAAGGAATTCAGGAGGGGCCTGGATGTATTTCTGGAGCGTAATAATATTACAGGCTATAGCTACTAGAGAGGGGTCGTTGATCCAGGGAGTTATTTTGATTGCCTGATTGGAGTCGGGAAGGAATGGGGAAAATTGTCTTTTACCTCTTTTTTTTGCCTTCCTCCGGATCAACTTGCAGGATAACAGTCCGAACTGGATGGACAAATGTCTTTTTTCGGCCTTATGTACTATGTTACTATGTTACTATAGCAGTGCAATTCCTTCTTAGTATTTTGAACTAGCTAAAGGGTATGTTATCCTTCCACTTTTTATAGTGTGCACCAAATAACTGTTGCCATCGACTTTTTAAAAAAACGTCTTGGACATGATTGTTTTGTTATCAGCATATAAGATCAACTCCAGATATTCAATGGACGTGGTTGAACTGTTCGCTGTGAAAGTGAGTTTCCACGTATTGGTGTAAAGGTGATGAACGCCTGGGCTTCTTCACTTCTACCATTCCAAATGAGGAATAGATCGTCGACATATTGTTTATAAAAGACAATCTTGTCTTTCCAGTGATGATTACTATAGATGTATTCTTCTTCAAAACGGCCCATATACAAATTTGCAAAACTCGGTGCGAAACATGTCCCCATCGCGGTCCCCCTCCGCTGTCTATAGATCTGACCCTCGAATGAGAACACATTGTGTGTAAGAATAAAACGGATGGCATCCAAGATAAAAATTCTATGTCTTGGAGAGAGGTGACGATCAATCTCTAGATAATGACCGGCTGCATCAATTCCAGCCCCGTGTGGGATGTTGGAATATTATGAAGCGACATCCATTGTCAACCAACTGTAGCAGGATTCCCACTTGATGTCCTTTAATAGTGAAATAAGTTGGGAGAAGTCCCTTAAACAAGAAGGGAAATTCAAAACATGTTTTTGCAAGAATATGTCTACATAATGAGAAATATTACTAGTCAGTGAGTCTATCCCAGAGAGGATAGGTCTTCCTGGCGGATTATTGATGTCTTTGGGAATTTTTGGTAGATGGTAAAACAATGCGGTATTTGGATGATCTATTGTAATGTATTCTCTTTCTTTTTTTGTGAAAATGTGGTCCTCCTCGGCCTGCTTCAGCAGAGGGGTAAGACTCATCATGCAAACAAACTTAAAAAAATGGCCTGGTGTTCCTCAGGCAGGAAGGGCTCAAACCCGTATGCAGTTGTGTATATATATATGTAGTGTACGGGGACTGTAATGCCCGTCACTACCAAAGTGTTACTTGTTGTGCTGTCGTCCCCCCTTATTTATGGGGAAGTTGGTATATGTCAGTTTTATAAAATGTCATGTAATGCAATGCTATGTGTTTCCCTGTTACTGTGATACTTGCATGTACAGGCCTGCTAGGGGTGTCATTCCAGCTTCTAGTCACTAGAGGGAGCTAGAGAGCCCTAGTTTATATAAGGCCCAGTCAGGGAAGTGAAGGCAGACGGAGTCTAGTGTCTGTAGTCTACAGTTGGAGATTAGACAATGTCTGAGACAAGTCCAGGCCTGAAGCCTGCCTTCAGGAGAAGATCCCCCTCCTGAATTCCCTTATGCAGAAACAGGAATACTGAAGTTAAAGAGCCTGAGGAAGCTGAGAGCGAGACAGAGGCAAAGATCAAAGGGAGCAAGAGGTACTCAAGAGAACAGAGGAGGTACTCTAGAAAGCTAAAACCAAGGATATAAAGCCAGAGCTAGGTTATTGGGCCTTGGAGAAGATTTGCTATGTTCCAGGATCAGTCAGAAATAGAGTGCAAGCTCCTGTACTGCAAGTCCTGTGTTTAACACTCTGTAGTCACCTTGCTCAATCTGTATTGCCTGCATCAACCGTATTGAAAAATCAACTGTATGCCAAGGAACTGCGATTCCATTATTGTCTCTATGAAACCTACTAAAGTTGGAGTTCTGCTTTAACCTCACGGTGTTCCTCATTTATTCCTGCTATCAGCAAACGGCGTGCCACCGTTTAATTGGCACTGGCGTCACGAACAATTTCTTACCATCACCTGCCTTGCAGAGAGTCAGCCGTCTCAGGTTAGTGTCATTGCACTACTACACCCAGAAACTCTATTACACACAACTTGAGTACGCTGCATATACAGGGGAGCAGATCCTGCACTTGTGGCCCGTTGCTAATGGCGATCCCCAGCAAAAATGCATACAATGGAGGATGCCCGCAGCGGACCACAAGTACCACAATAGACATCCTACACAAGATAGCAATCATGTGGATGCGATAACCAATATAACAATATAATAATAGCACAGACAGGTGCACTCTGCGGACTCACTAAACCTTCAAGCTGATGTTAAAATTGACAGATTAGCCAACATATCCTACTGTGGAGGACATGTCTGACCCGAGCACCGCGCCAAGGTTTCTCAAGTAGCTCGGGACCTAACACTCACCTACCTGAGCCGTATGGGCAATACCAGGGGCCAGTGGGCAAATTACAGGAGCGTGAGGTCGACTCACAGACAACTCACCAGTTACCTCCACCATGGATCTGTTGGCTAATCTCTCAATTTTATCATCAGTTTGAGGGTTTAGTGAGTCCGCAGAGTGCGCCTGTCTGCTATTATTATATTGTTATATTGTTATATTGGTGAACACATCCACATTATTAGGCTGAGGGGAAGGGGTGGCTCGCCTAATATGGCAATATGTGAGGTGCTCTGGGTCTGATCTGAGTCACCCAGTCAGAAGGAATGAAATGCAAATGAAAGTTTAGACCGGCACTCAAATATATGGAAAAAAGCAGGATTTTATTACTAAAAATGGACAAGTGGGGGTAGGTGCAGTGTGCAAATATATAGAATGATATTATGATGAGGTAATAGTAAAGGTAAAATCGGAGTGACCCTTTGAGTTACCCTGTGGGGTAGCTGATGTGATAAAGCTAGCGATAGTAGGTAAAAAGTCACAGGATGTCACTGCTTGCTAGTAGTAAGTTTATCTAATGACGGCCAGAGGTGTGTCCGGCGGATTCATACAGCGGGAGATGTACAATAATGATCAGCAATACCGCAGACTTCCTGTGGTACAGAAGTTCGAATGGTACAACAGTTCGGATTGTATAAAAATTTGGGTAGTAAAAGTTTGGATGATACAAAAAATCAGATGGTACAAAAATTCTGATAATGTGGGGCCAGGATTGGGTGGCGTCCCACCCGATTTGGAAGCAGTGGCCCGTATTCCCTTGCTTGATGTCTGCTGTACGTCTTGCTTGTCCCCGGTCTCCTCCTTGCAGAGGCTGTGGCGATGTTGGAGTGAGTGTACGTTCTGCAGGTTCGGACAGGCCTTCCTCTGGACGGCGTCCCACGTGTAAGGCGCTGGATGCGCGCCGATAATGCCCGGGCTTCTGGCGTTCACGATCGGGTAGATGTTCCTGGGAGATCCTTCTCTGCTGGAAGCGCTTCCGAAGCAATATAGAATGTTTCTCTCTGTGCAGATTTCACAAACGCGTTTCGAAGTCTTGAGCTGACTTCTTCATCAGTGGTAATCTGTTCTGATCTCCCAGGATTTTTATACTGACACCCGACAACTTCCAAAGTCCGAGCGACAAATGTTCTTTTTGAGACATGTGAAAATGGATCCCATAGTATATTATGGGTATCGAGTGGCCTTTTGATTTCCCTTTAATCAGGAGAGTCTTGATGTTGTAGTTATTTTGAATATGTTTTTTTCGGATGTGTTTTTTCAGATGCAATTTTTTTAAAGCGATTAAAGAGATGGCATAAAGAAAAAAATAATAGAAAATATATAAAAAAATATATATAAAAGTCAAAGATGTTCCTAGTGATGTATCGATGTCTTAGTGGCAGGGAAATGCATTTACCAATGTTGGGGCTTAGTTTGTGCACACAGTGCGTTTATGTAGCGTTTCTTTTAACGTTTTATTTAGAATTCACATTTTTTTATGTTTTTGTGTTTTTTGTGGTTAAATCACCTGAAGGGGTCCCATGTGGGCAATATACTATATTGGGTCCAAAAGCATAGGGAGTGGTGTTGGTCTCCTGGTGGTTTGGGGATGGGGGCCCGAGGGGGGGTAGAGGTGCTGGTAAAACAGCCGGACCTCTATCCGCCGTCAACCAGGGGCACCCAGCCCAGGGGAAGTCTAAAGGAAGCCGTAGAGTTCATATTCCGAGTTGAGGCCTCCTGGTAGGAGTGTGTTGTGTAGGGACATTTGTTTCATGTAGTCGCCCCCTCTCCAGTATTCGGTCACTTTTTCTATTGACAGAAATATTAGGCCTCTGGGGTCTTGGTTATGGTGCGTCTGGAAATGTTTGGAGAGTGAAGGGTTCACGTGGCCTGTTCTGATGTTGGTGATGTCTTCTGAGACTCTCTTCTTTAATGTTCTTTTGGTTCTTCCTATATATTGTTTTCCACATGGGCATTGTATCCGATATATGACGCCTGTACTGTATGAATTGGTTGTGGATTGGATGTTTTCTGTTTTCTTTTGGAAGGTGGTGGTTTTACAATTGCCGCAATGGTTGCATCTGTAGAAACCTCTCAGGTGCAGACAGTTGGGGATTGTTTAATTAGTTTTTTGCGTGGTTTTATGGTAGGAGCGATTTTTAACCCTAAATTGGGGGCCCTTGTGTATGTTATCTGTGGGTGCTCAGGAATAAGTGAAATTAAAAGTTTATCATCACGAATCGAGGGCCGGTGTTTGCGCCGTATTTGTTCCATTTTCTTGTGTTGTGTGTAAGTGCAACATGTTATTTTGTCTTGTGAGACTATAATTTGTATATCTAGAAGATCGATGTGAGGTCTACTGTAGTTGGATGTGAAGCTGATGTTCATGGGATTTTGATTAATGTCCTGTAGGAAGGTTAGAAGGTCCTCTTCATTCCCCCTCCAGATTAAAATCCCATGAACATCAGCTTCACATCCAACTACAGTAGACCTCACATCGATCTTCTAGATATACAAATTATAGTCTCACAAGACAAATTGACATGTTGCACTTACAGAAAACCCACAGCCAGAAATAGCTACATCCTCTGTTCTAGTTGTCACCTACCAAATGGCTTCTCAATATACCAGCCGGCCAATTCAGACGAGTGAAAAGAAATTGCACCGACAACGAAAATTTTTAACTTGAAGCAGAAGAAATGAAAACACAATTTCTAAAGAAAAAGTACCCCGACACGGAGATAGATAAGGCACTCACCAAAGTCAGGCACCTCGAAAGAAATTCCTTTTTCATCACAGAAAACACTGAACCTAAAGAAGATAAAAAACAGGTCTCAGAATTATCTGACCATTTAACACACAACACAAGAAAATTGAACAAATACGGCGCAAACACTGGCCCTTGATTCGTGATGATAAACTTTTAATTTCACTTATTCCTGAGCACCCACAGATAACATTCACAAGGGCCACCAATTTAGGGTTAAAAATCGCTCCTACCATAAAACCACGCAAAAAACAAATTAAAACAATCCCCAAATGTCTGCACCTGAGAGGTTTCTACAGATGCAACCATTGCGGCAATTGTAAAACCACCGCCTTCCAAAAGAAAACAGAGAACATCCAATCCACAACCAATAAATACTCCCAAAATCTAAGATTTCTTGACCTGCAGCAGTACAGGCGTCATATATCGGATACAATGCCCATGTGGAAAACAATATATAGGAAGAACCAAAAGAACATTAACCGCCTCTGGACCGCCTAACGCAGGATCGCGTTCCGGAGGCGGCAGCTGCAGGCAGAGTCATGCATATACGCGTCATCTCGCGAGACGCAAGATTTCCTGTGAACGCGCGCTCACAGGAACGGAAGGTAAGAGAGTTGATCTCCAGCCTGCCAGCGGCGATCGTTCGCTGGCAGGCTGGTGATGTGATTTTTTTAACCCCTAACAGGTATATTAGACGCTGTATTGATAACAGCGTCTAATATACCTGCTACCTGGTCCTCTGGTGGTCCCCTTTGTTTGGATCGACCACCAGAGGACACAGGCAGCTCAGTAATATGTAGCACCAAACACCACTACACTACACTACACCCCCCCTGTCACTTATTAACCCCTTATGAACCACTGATCACCCCTGATCACCCCATATAGACTCCCTGATCACCCCCCTGTCATTGATTACCCCCCTGTAAGGCTCTATTCAGATGTCCGTATGATTTTTACGGATCCACTGATAGATGGATTGGATCCGCAAAACGCATACGGACATCTGAATGGAGCCTTACAGGGGGGTGATCAATGACGGAGGTGATCACCCCATATAGACTCCCTGATCACCCCCCTGTCATTGATTACCCCCCTGTCATTGATTACCCCCCTGTAAAGCTCCATTCAGACGTCCGTATGAATTTTACGGATCCACTGATACATGGATACATTTCAAACTACTTACCACACATTAGGGCCCCTAGAATGCCAGGGCAGTATAACTACCCCACAAGTGACCCCATTTTGGAAAGAAGACACCCCCAGGTATTCGCTGATGGGCATAGTGAGTTCATGGAAGTTTTTATTTTTTGTCACAAGTTAGTGGAATATGAGACTTTGTAAGAAAAAAATAAATAAATAAAAAATCATCATTTTCCGCTAACTTGTGACAAAAAATAAAAACTTCCATGAACTCACTATGCCCATCAGCGAATACCTTAGGGTGTGTACTTTCCGAAATGGGGTCATTTGTGGGGTGTCTGTACTGTCTGGGCATTGTAGAATCTCAGGAAACATGACAGGTGCTCAGAAAGTCAGAGCTGCTTCAAAAAGCGGAAATTCACATTTTTGTACCATAGTTTGTAAAATTTTACAACTGAAAGTGAAAAATGTCATTTTTTTGCAAAAAAATCGTTAAATTTCGATTAATAACAAAAAAAGTAAAAATGTCAGCAGCAATGAAATACCACCAAATGAAAGCTCTATTAGTGAGAAGAAAAGGAGGTAAAATTCATTTGGGTGGTAAGTTGCATGACCGAGCAATAAACGGTGAAAGTAGTGTAGGTCAGAAGTGTAAAAAGTGGCCTGGTCATTAAGGGGGTTTTAGCTAGGGGGCTGAGGTGGTTAAAGAAGAGAATCTCAGAAGACATCAACAACATCAGAACAGGCCACATGAACCCTTCACTCTCCAAACATTTCCAGAGGCCTAATATTTATGGCAATAGAAAAAGTGACCGAATACTGGAGAGGGGGCGACTACATGAAACAAATGTCCCTACACAACACACTCCTACCAGGAGGCCTCAACTCGGAATATGAACTCTACGGCTTCCTTTAGACCCCCTGGGCTGGGTGCCCCTGGTTGACGGCGGATAGAGGTCCGGCTGTTTTACCAGCACCTCTACCCCCCCTCGGGCCCCCATCCCCAAACCACCATCTCCAAGCAACCACTTGCCCATAGTCTTGTTATAAATAATGGTTACTTCCTGACAAAGAGCTGACAAGTAACACCTATGAGGGGTGCCCCCTACCACACTGCAGTGTATAACACTAGAGAGCACCCACCCCCGACTGACCAATTCACAGGAGACCAACACCACTCCCTATGCTTTTGGACCCAATATAGTATATTGCCCGCATGGGACCCCTTCAGGTGATTTAACCCCAAAAAAACACAAAAACATAAAAAAAATGTGAATTCTAAATAAAACGTTAAAAGAAACGCTACATAAACGCACTGTGTGCACAAACTAAGCCCCAACATTGGTAAATGCATTTCCCTGCCACTAAGACATCGATACATCACTAGGAACATCTTTGACTTTTATATATATTTTTTTATATATTTTCTATTACCTTTTTCTTTATGCCATCTCTTTTTTTTTTATATTCCTATACTCCAACCTATACGCTCAACCCTCCATATGATATCAACAGCATCCTTTTGGACTGAAATATGTCTATGGGTTATGGGATTTCCACCACTATAATGAACCCCCAAAAAAAGAAAAATAAATAAATCGCACTTGAAAATATCGCACCCAAAAACCGCATTCAAAATAATCACAACATCAAGACTCTCTTAATTAAAGGGAAATATGTTCATGTATTATGGGACCCTCACCACTATACGAACCCCCAGAATAAAGGAGAAGAAATCACATGCAGAAAAATTTGCACCGCAAAAATCGCTTTAAAACAATCGCATCTGAAAAAACACATCCGAAAAAAAACATATTCAAAATAACTGCAACATCAAGACTCTCTTGATTAAAGGGAAATCAAAAGGCCACTCGATACCCATACTATACTATGGGATCCATTTTCACATGTCTCAAAAAGAACATTTGTCGCTCGGACTTTGGAAGTTGTCGGGTGTCAGTATAACAATCCTGGGAGATCAGAACAGATTACCACTGATGAAGAAGTCAGCTCAAGACTTCGAAACGCGTTTGTGAAATCTGCACAGAGAGAAACATTCTATATTGCTTCGGAAGCGCTTCCAGCAGAGAAGGATCTCCCAGGAACATCTACCCGATCGTGAACGCCAGAAGCCCATCGCCTTACACGTGGGACGCCGTCCAGAGGAAGGCCTGCCCGAACCTGCAGAACGTACACTCACTCCAACATCGCCACAGCCTCTGCAAGGAGGAGACCGGGGACAAGCAAGACGTACAGCAGACATCAAGCATGGTAATACGGGCCAGTGCTTCCAAATCGGGTGGGACGCCACCCAATCCTGGCCCCACATTATCAGAATTTTTGTACCATCTGATTTTTTGTATCATCCAAACTTTTACTACCCAAATTTTTATACAATCCGAACTGTTGTACCATTCGAACTTCTGTACCACAGGAAGTCTGCGGTATTGCTGATCATTATTGTACATCTCCCGCTGTATGAATCCGCCGGACACACCTCTGGCCGTCATTAGATAAACTTACTACTAGCAAGCAGTGACATCCTGTGACTTTGTACCTACTATCGCTAGCTTTATCACATCAGCTACCCCACAGGGTAACTCAAAGGGTCACTCTGATTTTTATTTACTCAGTTTTTACCTTTACTATTACCTCATCATAATATCATTCTATATATTTGCACACTGCACATAATTGCTATCTTGTGTAGGATGTTTATTGCGGGCATCCTCCACTGTATGCATTTTTGCTGGGGATCGCCATTAACAACGGGCCACAAGTGCAGGATTTGCTCCCCTGTATATATATAGATGCACAACCGCATGTGGGTTTGAGCCCTTCCTGCCGGTTTAACACTGCGCCATTCTTTTCAGTTTGTATATATAGAGATGCCTGGAGGTGTATAAACTTCAATTTAAATGAGCCTGTTTTCCATCCCCCGGCTACATGTCGGTGCACCTGCGAGGCCTGGGCCCTATCAGCCAGTCTTGAGTGGGACTCGCAGACTCCTCCCTCCTCCCATTGCTGGCACGGTTCCATGCTGGAGGTAACTGGTGAGTTGTCTGTGAGTCGGACCTCATGCTCCTGTAATTTGCCCACTGGCCCCCGGTATTGCCCACATAGGCACAGGTAGGTGAGTGTTCGGCTCCGAGCTACTTGAGAAACCTTGGCGCGGTGCTGGGGCTCAGACATGTCCTCCACAGTAGGATATGTTGGTTAATCAGTTTGAGGGTTTAGCAATTACGCAGAGTGCACCTGTCTTTGCTATTATTATATTGTAAGACTCGTCATGTCCTCCTTGAGTGGATTGAAGTTGAGGGGTTCGTAGTACAGTGGATCTCCCAGGATCTTCCTTGCCTCTTTCACATAATCTTCTCTATGTTGTAATATTATTCCCTCTCCTTTGTCTGCATTCCTAATGACGAGGAGGTCGTTATTATTTAACTTCTCCAAAGCGTCCTTTTCTTTCTTTGTTAGGTTATTCTTGGTTTCTCATGTCTTCAGATACTAAGGAAAAAACATATTAATGTGGTTCCCTTTGTGATGAGTACGGTTGAACGTAGATTTGGGTTTTAGGTCGGTATGGATGGTAGGGGTAGGGTTCAAAAGTTCTGGACCGTCCTCCTTTTTATTGATGCTGGGTCGTCTTGTTTCCATCGTGAAATGCTGCTGGAGTGTAAGATTTCTAATAAAAGTATTAAGATCGACAAAAAGCTCGAATTCATTGAGTTTTTCAGCTGGACAAAAAGACAGGCCCTTCTGGAGAACAGATGTTTGTGCCGCAGTAAGTTGGGTTTCCGGTTTGTGGATCCCCCTCTCCGCCCTCTTTGGCTTTTTTTTCTTTTTACCCCCTTCTGCATTTGCCCTGCACTTGGTTTGAAAAAATCTGTTATCATTGTTGTAGTTCCTGTGCGTTGTCTTAGAACATACGTGGCTTCCGGGGTCAAAGCCCCGGGAAGCGGTAAAAAAGACACCGAATGTAACAGTATGGTTGAAGGATGTATGAGACTTTTCCAAAGTGCTTGTATTTTGCAGGGTAAACAGGTGGGAGAGTTAGTCCCAGTAGGATTAGATACAGTCAACACTGAAGGGAAAGAAGTGGGAGGTAAGTTAAGGGGGCATCCTTGTGGAAGATTGGATAGAGACATGAGCAGTGAACAATGAGTCATAGGTTCAGCGGGTGTTGTCTCCCGTATAGGAGTACTTGGTAAAGGAACAGTTTCAGTGGGGGAAGGACACGGTGAAGCAGAGTCGGTCCTATGGTTGGGAGACGGGGAAACAGCTGGAGTGGTAGGTTTAGAGAGAGCCCCATCAAAGGTGGATTGTGTGGGTCTCTGGGATCCCCGAGAAGTATTGTGAATTGACGGGGACCAGGTGGAGGCCGATTGGACTGTGGATCATGGGTGTCTGTAGCGTGTAGCGTGTTTCTCATTGGGGGAGCAGTCCCACCGCATGTGGACCGCAGCAAACGACCATCCCCCATCCATTCTTTTGCACCTGGTAGCCTCCATCACACGGTCTGATATGGGTGTGGCTTACAGTCTTGCTTTGTTCACATTGCATTAGTTGTCCTGCTAGGCGGTTGTGTGGAAGCTTGCCTGTGAGCTGGATTTCATCACCTTCAGACCGTGTTCACACCATAGTTGGCGTAGTGGTAGGACCCTTGCCATGCTGAGAGACCGTGACGTGATGCATGATGGGCTACGATGTGTTCCTGACAGGAATATATTGGCAAAAGTCTCAGCTTTTAATATCTGCTTGTATGACTAGCCAGTATAGTCAGTGGCATATCCGTTTGGTGCATTTTTCTGTGAGGTCTTTTCTTCAGCCAGAACTTGACATCACTGTTGCAGTTACCCCGGAGTGTAGAGGGGTTTCCACCGCTGGAGGGTGTCTTTTTCCTGATCATTGAGGATTCTTCTAAGGTTGGATATAATTTCCTTGTGTGTTGTTGGCTTAATTTTACGTGGTCCTTCGACTACAGCAGACAGGGTCTAAATCTAAATCATTTATACTGTTTTACTTTTTTACTGTTGTAATCCCCATTTAGTATGTGTTGCACAATTTACAACGCAGTCCAGTGCACATCTTGCATGATGTCTGCAGTCCTGGAACAGGAGTTCAAGGGTGTATATCTTTGTTCTAGATTTGAGCAAATTACCCGTTTGGAATCGCTAATCGAGTCTCTAAATGGGCAAGTTGCAACAGACGGGCAGGTCGGGGGACACCTGGGAAATAGTGACCATAAAGTAATAACCTTCCAATTACCATTCAAAAGAGCGTTTCTACAGGGAGGAACAAAAATACCAAACTTCAAAAAAGCTCACAAATACAGACACAAAATGGGATATCTTTAAAAACATCCTAAAATCTCATTGTGAGAGGTACATACCGTATGGTAATAAAAGGTTAAGGAACAAAAAGAAACCAATGTGGATAAACAGAACTGTAAAGAAAGCAATAAATGACAAAAAGAAAGCATATAAATCACTAAAACAGGAGGGTAGCACGGAAGCACTGAAAAACTATAAGGAAAAAAATAGAACATGTAAAAAACAAATAAAAGCGGCCAAACTGGAGACCGAGAGATTAATTGCCAAAGAGAGTAAAACTAACCCTAAAATGTTCTTCAATTATATAAATGTTAAAAAGTATAAATCTGAAGGTGTCGGCCCTTTAAAGAGTAATGAGGGGGGAGTCGCAGAGAGCGACGAGGAGAAAGCAAAGCTGTTAAATATTTTTTTCTCCAATGTATTCACTGAGGAAAATAAACTGCCAGATGAAATGCTGAATGCAAAAATAAATTCCCCATTAAAAGTGTCCTGTCTGACCCAGGAAGAAGTACATCAGCGACTTAAAAATATCAAAATAGACAAATCGCCGGGACCAGATGGCATACACCCCCGTATCCTAAGGGAATTAAGTAATGTCATAGCCAGACCCTTATTTCTGATATTTGCAGACTCTATACTGACAGGGAATGTCCCACAGGATTGGCGCATGGCAAATGTGGTGCCAATATTCAAAAAGGGTCCAAAAACAGAGCCCGGAAACTATAGGCCGGTAAGTGTATCATCTGTTGTGGGTAAACTGTTTGAAGGTTTTCTGAGAGATGCTATCTTAGAGCATCTCAACGGAAATAAGCAAATAACGCCATATCAGCATGGCTTCATGAGGGATCGGTCATGTCAGACTAATTTAATCAGTTTCTATGAGGAGGTAAGTTCTAGACTTGACAGCGGCGAATCAATGGATGTCGTATATCTGGACTTCTCCAAAGCATTTGACACTGTACCACATAAAAGGTTAGTATATAAAATGAGAATGCTCGGACTGGGAGAAAACGTCTGTATGTGGGTAAGTAACTGGCTGAGGGATAGAAAACAGAGGGGGGTTAGTAACGGTACACACTCAGATTGGGTCACTGTCACTAGTGGAGTACCTCAGGGGTCAGTACTGGAGGGGTCACTGTCACTAGTGGGGTACCTCAGGGGTCAGTACTGGAGGGGTCACTGTCACTAGTGGGGTACCTCAGGGGTCTGTACTGGAGGGGTCACTGTCACTAGTGGGGTACCTCAGGGGTCAGTACTGGAGGGGTCACTGTCACTAGTGGGGTACCTCAGGGGTCAGTACTGGAGGGGTCACTGTCACTAGTGGGGTACCTCAGTGGTCAGTATTGGGCCCTATTCTCTTCAATATATTTATTAATGATCTTGTAGAAGGCTTGTACAGTAAAGTATCAATTTTCGCAGATGACACTAAACTGTGTAAAGTAATTTACACTGAAGAGGACAGTATACTGTATATATACTACAGAGGACAGTATACTGTATATATACTACAGAGGACAGTATACTGTATATATACTACAGAGGACATTATACTGTATATACTACAGAGGACAGTATACTGTATATATACTACAGAGGACAGTATACTGTATATATACTACAGAGGACAGTATACTGTATATATATACTACAGAGGACAGTATACTGTATATACTACAGAGGACATTATACTGTATATACTACAGAGGACAGTATACTGTATATATACTACAGAGGACAGTATACTGTATATATACTACAGAGGACAGTATACTGTATATATACTACAGAGGACAGTATACTGTATATATACTACAGAGGACAGTGTACTGTATATACACTACAGAGGACATTATACTGTATATACTACAGAGGACAGTATACTGTATATATACTACAGAGGACAGTATACTGTATATATACTACAGAGGACAGTATACTGTATATATATACTACAGAGGACAGTATACTGTATATACTACAGAGGACATTATACTGTATATACTACAGAGGACAGTATACTGTATATATACTACAGAGGACAGTATACTGTATATATACTACAGAGGACAGTATACTGTATATACACTACAGAGGACAGTATACTGTATATATATACTACAGAGGACAGTATACTGTATATATACTACAGAGGACAGTATACTGTATATATACTACAGAGGACAGTATACTGTATATATACTACAGAGGACAGTATACTGTATATATACTACAGAGGACAGTATACTGTATATATACTACAGAGGACAGTATACTGTATATATACTACAGAGGACAGTATACTGTATATACACTACAGAGGACAGTATACTGTATATATACTACAGAGGACAGTATACTGTATATATACTACAGAGGACAGTATACTGTATATATACTACAGAGGACAGTATACTGTATATATACTACAGAGGACAGTATACTGTATATACACTACAGAGGACAGTATACTGTATATATACTACAGAGAACAGTATACTGTATATATACTACAGAGGACAGTATACTGTATATATACTACAGAGGACAGTATACTGTATATATACTACAGAGGACAGTATACTGTATATATACTACAGAGGACAGTATACTGTGTATATACTACAGAGGACAGTATACTGTATATATACTACAGAGGACAGTGTACTGTATATACACTACAGAGGACATTAAACTGTATATACTACAGAGGACAGTATACTGTATATATACTACAGAGGACAGTATACTGTATATATACTACAGAGGACAGTATACTGTATATATATACTACAGAGGACAGTATACTGTATATACTACAGAGGACATTATACTGTATATACTACAGAGGACAGTATACTGTATATATACTACAGAGGACAGTATACTGTATATATACTACAGAGGACAGTATACTGTATATACACTACAGAGGACAGTATACTGTATATATATACTACAGAGGACAGTATACTGTATATATACTACAGAGGACAGTATACTGTATATATACTACAGAGGACAGTATACTGTATATACACTACAGAGGACAGTATACTGTATATATACTACAGAGGACAGTATACTGTATATATACTACAGAGGACAGTATACTGTATATACACTACAGAGGACAGTATACTGTATATATATATACTA
This sequence comes from Bufo bufo, assembly GCF_905171765.1. NCBI lineage: Eukaryota > Metazoa > Chordata > Amphibia > Anura > Bufonidae > Bufo > Bufo bufo. The sequence continues at coordinate 1,667,369 of NC_053397.1, read as the reverse complement.
CAGAGGACAGTATACTGTATATATACTACAGAGGACAGTATACTGTATATATACTACAGAGGACAGTATACTGTATATACACTACAGAGGACAGTATACTGTATATATACTACAGAGGACAGTATACTGTATATATACTACAGAGGACAGTATACTGTATATATACTACAGAGGACAGTATACTGTATATACACTACAGAGGACAGTATACTGTATATATACTACAGAGAACAGTATACTGTATATATACTACAGAGGACAGTATACTGTATATATACTACAGAGGACAGTATACTGTATATATACTACAGAGGACAGTATACTGTATATATACTACAGAGGACAGTATACTGTGTATATACTACAGAGGACAGTATACTGCTACAGAGGGATCTGGATAGACTGGAGGCTTGGGCAGATAAGTGGCAGATGAGGTTTAACACTGACAAATGTAAAGTTATGCACATGGGAAGGAAAAATGCAAGTCACCCGTACATACTAAATGGTAAAACACTCGGTAACACTGACATGGAAAAGGATCTAGGAATTTTAATAAACAGCAAACTAAGCAGCAAAAACCAGTGTCAGGCAGCTGCTGCCAAGGCCAATAAGATAATGGGTTGCATCAGAAGGGGCATAGATTCCCGTGATAGGAACATAGTCCTACCACTTTACAAATCGCTAGTCAGACCACCCATGGAGGACTGTGTACAGTTCTGGGCTCCAGTGAACAAGGCAGACATAGCAGAGCTGGAGAGGGTCCAGAGGAGGGCAACTAAAGTAATAACTGGAATGGGGCAACTACAGTACCCTGAAAGATTATCAAAATTAGGGTTATTCACTTTAGAAAAAAGACGACTGAGGGGAGATCTAATTAATATGTATAAATATATCAGGGGTCAGTACAGAGATCACTCCCATCATCTATTTATCCCCAGGACTGTGACTGTGACGAGGGGACATCCTCTGCGTCTGGAGGAAAGAAGGTTTGTACACAAACATAGAAGAGGATTCTTTACGGTAAGAGCAGTGAGACTATGGACTCTTTACTGTAAGAGCAGTGAGACTATGGACTCTTTACTGTAAGAGCAGTGAGACTATGGACTCTATACTGTAGGAGCAGTGAGACTATGGACTCTTTACTGTAAGAGCAGTGAGACTATGGACTCTTTACTGTAAGAGCAGTGAGACTATGGACTCTTTACTGTAAGAGCAGTCAGACTATGGACTCTTTACTGTAAGAGCAGTGAGACTATGGACTCTATACTGTAAGAGCAGTGAGACTATGTACTCTTTACTGTAAGAGCAGTGAGACTATGGACTCTTTACTGTAAGAGCAGAGAGACTGTGGACTCTATACTGTAAGAGCAGTGAGACTATGGACTCTTTACTGTAAGAGCAGTGAGACTATGGACTCTTTACTGTAAGAGCAGTGAGACTATGGACTCTTTACTGTAAGAGCAGTCAGACTATGGACTCTTTACTGTAAGAGCAGTGAGACTATGGACTCTATACTGTAAGAGCAGTGAGACTATGTACTCTTTACTGTAAGAGCAGTGAGACTATGGACTCTATACTGTAAGAGCAGTGAGACTATGGACTCTTTACTGTAAGAGCGGTGAGACTATGGACTCTTTACTGTAAGAGCAGTGAGACTATGGACTCTTTACTGTAAGAGCAGTGAGACTATGGACTATATACTGTAAGAGCAGTGAGACTATGGACTCTATACTGTAAGAGCAGTGAGATTATGGACTCTTTACTGTAAGAGCAGTGAGACTATGGACTCTTTACTGTAAGAGCAGTGAGACTATGGACTCTATACTGTAAGAGCAGTGAGACTATGGACTCTATACTGTAAGAGCAGTGAGACTGTGGACTCTATACTGTAAGAGCAGTGAGACTATGGACTCTTTACTGTAAGAGCAGTGAGACTATGGACTCTTTACTGTAAGAGCAGTGAGACTATGGACTCTTTACTGTAAGAGCAGTGAGACTATGGACTCTTTACTGTAAGAGCAGTGAGACTATGGACTCTTTACTGTAAGAGCAGTGAGACTATGGACTCTATACTGTAAGAGCAGTGAGACTATGGGCTCTTTACTGTAAGAGCAGTGAGACTATGGACTCTTTACTGTAAGAGCAGTGAGACTATGGACTCTATACTGTAAGAGCAGTAAGACTATGGACTCTTTACTGTAAGAGCAGTGAGACTATGGACTCTTTACTGTAAGAGCAGTGAGACTATGGACTCTATACTGTAAGAGCAGTGAGACTATGGACTCTGTACTGTAAGAGCAGTGAGACTATGGACTCTATACTGTAAGAGCAGTGAGACTATGGACTCTTTACTGTAAGAGCAGTGAGTCTTTGGGCTCTTTATGGTAAGAGCAGTGAGACTATGGACTCTATACTGTAAGAGCAGTGAGACTATGGGCTCTATACTGTAAGAGCAGTGAGACTATGGACTCTTTACTGTAAGAGCAGTGAGACTATGGACTCTTTACTGTAAGAGCAGTGAGACTATGGACTCTTTACTGTAAGAGCAGTGAGACTATGGACTCTTTACTGTAAGAGCAGTGAGACTATGGACTCTATACTGTAAGAGCAGTAAGACTATGGACTCTTTACTGTAAGAGCAGTGAGACTATGGACTCTTTACTGTAAGAGCAGTGAGACTATGGACTCTATACTGTAAGAGCAGTGAGACTATGGACTCTGTACTGTAAGAGCAGTGAGACTATGGACTCTATACTGTAAGAGCAGTGAGACTATGGACTCTTTACTGTAAGAGCAGTGAGTCTTTGGGCTCTTTATGGTAAGAGCAGTGAGACTATGGACTCTATACTGTAAGAGCAGTGAGACTATGGGCTCTATACTGTAAGAGCAGTGAGACTATGGACTCTTTACTGTAAGAGCAGTGAGACTATGGACTCTTTACTGTAAGAGCAGTGAGACTATGGACGCTTTACTGTAAGAGCAGTGAGACTATGGACTCTTTACTGTAAGAGCAGTGAGACTATGGACTCTATACTGTAAGAGCAGTGAGACTGTGGACTCTTTACTGTAAGAGCAGTGAGACTATGGACTCTTTACTGTAAGAGCAGTGAGACTATGGACTCTATACTGTAAGAGCAGTGAGACTATGGGCTCTTTACTGTAAGAGCAGTGAGACTATGGACTCTTTACTGTAAGAGCAGTGAGACTATGGACTCTATACTGTAAGAGCAGTGAGACTATGGACTCTTTACTGTAAGAGCAGTGAGACTATGGACTCTTTACTGTAAGAGCAGTGAGACTATGGACTCTATACTGTAAGAGCAGTGAGACTATGGACTCTGTACTGTAAGAGCAGTGAGACTATGGACTCTATACTGTAAGAGCAGTGAGACTATGGGCTCTATACTGTAAGAGCAGTGAGACTATGGACTCTTTACTGTAAGAGCAGTGAGACTATGGACTTTTTACTGTAAGAGCAGTGAGACTATGGACTCTATACTGTAAGAGCAGTGAGACTATGGACTCTATACTGTAAGAGCGGTGAGACTATGGACTCTATACTGTAAGAGCAGTGAGACTATGGACTCTTTACTGTAAGAGCAGTGAGACTATGGACTCTATACTGTAAGAGCAGTGAGACTATGGACTCTTTATTGTAAGAGCAGTGAGACTATGGACTCTATACTGTAAGAGCAGTGAGACTATGGACTCTTTACTGTAAGAGCAGTGAGACTATGGACTCTTTATTGTAAGAGCAGTGAGACTATGGACTCTATACTGTAAGAGCGGTGAGACTATGGACTCTATACTGTAAGAGCAGTGAGACTATGGACTCTTTACTGTAAGAGCAGTGAGACTATGGACTCTATACTGTAAGAGCAGTGAGACTATGGACTCTTTATTGTAAGAGCAGTGAGACTATGGACTCTATACTGTAAGAGCAGTGAGACTATGGACTCTTTACTGTAAGAGCAGTGAGACTATGGACTCTTTACTGTAAGAGCAGTGAGACTATGGACTCTTTACTGTAAGAGCAGTGAGACTATGGACTCTCTACTGTAAGAGCAATGAGACTATGGATTCTTTACTGTAAGAGCAGTGAGACTATGGATTATTTACTGTAAGAGCAGTGAGACTATGGACTCTTTACTGTAAGAGCAGTGAGACTATGGACTCTTTACTGTAAGAGCAGTGAGACTATGGACTCTATACTGTAAGAGCAGTGAGACTATGGACTCTTTACTGTAAGAGCAGTGAGACTATGGATTATTTACTGTAAGAGCAGTGAGACTATGGACTCTTTACGGTAAGAGCAGTGAGACTATGGACTCTTTACTGTAAGAGCAGTCAGACTATAGACTCTGTACTGTAAGAGCAGTGAGACTATGGACTCTATACTGTAAGAGCAGTGAGACTATGGACTCTATACTGTAAGAGCAGTGAGACTATGGACTCTATACTGTAAGAGCAGTGAGACTATGGACTCTTTACGGTAAGAGCAGTGAGACTATGGACTCTTTACTGTAAGAGCAGTGAGACTATGGACTCTATACTGTAAGAGCAGTGAGACTATGGACTCTATACTGTAAGAGCAGTGAGACTATGGGCTCTTTACTGTAAGAGCAGTGAGACTATGGACTCTTTACTGTAAGAGCAGTGAGACTATGGACTCTTTACTGTAAGAGCAGTGAGACTATGGACTCTATACTGTAAGAGCAGTGAGACTATGGACTCTTTACGGTAAGAGCAGTGAGACTATGGACTCTTTACTGTAAGAGCAGTGAGACTATGGACTCTATACTGTAAGAGCAGTGAGACTATGGACTCTATACTGTAAGAGCAGTGAGACTATGGGCTCTTTACTGTAAGAGCAGTGAGACTATGGACTCTTTACTGTAAGAGCAGTGAGACTATGGACTCTTTACTGTAAGAGCAGTGAGACTATGGACTCTTTACTGTAAGAGCAGTGAGACTATGGACTCTTTACTGTAAGAGCAGTGAGACTATGGACTCTTTACTGTAAGAGCAGTGAGACTATGGACTCTTTACTGTAAGAGCAGTGAGACTATGGACTCTATACTGTAAGAGCAGTGAGACTATGGACTCTATACTGTAAGAGCAGTGAGACTATGGACTCTTTACTGTAAGAGCAGTGAGACTATGGACTCTATACTGTAAGACCAGTGAGACTATGGACTCTTTACAGTAAGAGCAGTGAGACTATGAAACTCTCTGCCTGAGGAGGTGGTGATGGTGAGTACAATAAAGGAATTCAGGAGGGGCCTGGATGTATTTCTGGAGTGTAATAATATTACAGGTTATAGCTACTAGAGAGGGGTCGTTGATCCAGGGAGTTATTCTGATTGCATGATTGGAGTCGGGAAGGAATTTTTATTCCCCTAAAGTGGAGAAAATTGGCTTCTACCTCACAGGGTTTTTTGCCTCCTCTGGATCAACTTGCAGGATAACAGGCCAAACTGGATGGACAAATGTATTTTTTCGGCCTTATGTACTATGTTACTATGTTACTATCCAGTAGTGATCCAAGTGAAGAAGCTCTTACCAGAGCTAGTGTGATAGCTGTATAGTGGTTCCCTCCAATAAGAGACAAGACTCTAGATTGAGGGTGAAGAAGAACTCTCTTTATTGATGGTCACAGCTCGGCCTTTTATGCAGGAACACAAACTACAGCAACCTATCAATATACAGTAAAAGATAACGCACTCACAAACAGGGGCTTGGTCACATAGCTTACCAGTAGACACTGTGTCTTTACCAAGACAATGGCCAAGGGTGTCATCTTGTGTATTGTAATTAAGTAGGTTAGTCTTGTGGTTAGAGCAGACTGAATGTCTGGAAGTGGGTCTACACATATGTCCTTGATACACATAGATGTCTATCATATGTTTATCCTAGGCCCTGGCTAAAAACCATCTTTAAAACAGGGCAATCTGTTACAGTCACCATTCAGGAAATCGGATCTATCCCTGGATAGTTTGGACGACTTTTTGTTGATAACCTCACGACTGGTAATTAATCTGTCATATTTGAGGTAATCTGAATGCTTGTAAAATTTGGTGAGGTGGCTAGCATGTGAATAATTTTTAAGGGTATTACACAATGATTTCATTTCGCACGTAACCGTATCATTATCCCCCTTGCACATTCTAACATATAGTTATCCCAATCCTTAAGTCATTCTTAAATGGGCTTTTAATTCTAAGACGTAAGCCACGTGGGACCAAGAATTCCTTGAGGCATACGTCAAGCAAAATCAGGTCAAGATGGTGTTGAATATCTTCCTTAAGACCAGATTCTAATTAGAAGAAAAGGCTGGCTAGTTCTTTGGAGCCAATAGTTTGTTCAGGGGAATCATCTTTCTCAAGATCTTCAGAAGATGGACCGATGGTCTCATTCACTGTCCATATGTGCATGAGTTTCTATCGTTTCGAGAAGTCCCGGCTGACAGTAGTCCATTGCTATATCTTCTATGGGTTGAGTTCACCAAGTCAGACCTAGAGCCGCCGTATCTCAGAGTCACTTAATGACTATTCACCTGAGTCACTCAGGATAATACAGCAAAAAATGGCAAAGAGAGAGTGAAGGCACTTATATCTCCATTTGGCTTTCATTGTGGCTGCGCCCAATTTGGTGCAACACAAATAGGTGAGCATACCATCTCCCCTATACGAGGGCACTGTAATCTGACATACTCACCCTATGAGCGCCTTCTCTCCCTCTTTGCCATTTTTTTGCTCCCTTTTTAGTTGACGATAGGCATTATGGCTGAGATCTAGCTCACGTTTTAAGTCTTCAATAGATTCTTTTGCAGATTGTAACTCTGTTTCTATACAGGGTATATAGGACTGCATATCTGCTATGTGCACATTTCTATTCTTTGAGGGTACTGGCTTCTGATATTGCACATAAAACTGGTGGCAACATCCTTAAGAGGTGTTGGTCTATCATGGCAGTACTTTTAGGCACACCAAAATAGGTTAGATGTCTCCTGACTATACCAAGTGATGACCATACATCCACACATTCTCTCTTGGCTTCTGCCTACAGCTCACTTAACCATGCAGTTACATCCTGATCCAAACTCAACCGTGAATTTACATATTCAACAATGTTAAGGATTAACTGTTCTGGGCTAGATGGACTAGCTCCTGTAGCTTCACCAGAATCCGCTTCCCTACCGGCTGCGCTCATTTTTTCTACCAATAATCCATACACAGATATATCAACAATCTAGTCAGCCAAGAAAATTATGGAACGTTTTACTAATTGCACAAATAATTAATAAATTAACACGATCTCGGTGGGGCCTCCATATTATGTCGGGGATATAAAGCAAAAGGCTTTATATAAAAGAAAGGATCAAAGAAAAATGTTCAAAGGGTATTGATCCTCGAGGAGGACATATAAACACCTCAAAAGAGTTCGATCTGATATTTAATTATAATGTGCAATCAGTAAAACAAGGTACAAGCATCTATGCAAAAATATAAATGATTTATTATACAATAATTTAAAATACAATCAAAGAATAATCTATGTAACACTCAGTAATATGCAATGATACACAGTGATAAGCAGTACCCAAAATTCGCCACACAAATACCAACGTATACACAGTACCTCTCAGACAGAAGAAAATAATACAATCCGTCTCAACCACAATTTTTAGATATAAAAACTCAATAATGTTAATAAAAGATACGAACCCTTGCTCTGCACCAAACTATGACAAATCTCAGATAATGGGGTAGCAATATAAATTATCAAGCCTGGTATTGACTATGGAATTAAATTATTACAATTAGAGAGTTACGTCTGAAATCAAGATTGGATCTTTTATTCAGCAATATGCATCTTTGCTGAATATTAACAATATTGACGTAACGCTTTTTAACACTAAACATTCGCACTAAGCGGGGAGTTGACTAAATATCAGGCTATTTAATTTTCTATCTAAACTACACAGAAAAAAATTATACATTACGGAGAATGCAGATGATGTGCAGAGACTAAGGGAAGTCCGCTCTAAGGTACGATCTGGTCTCCTGGGGTCTCTCCTTCCTTTCTTTGTTCTTGTGGTACCTGTGTCTTTTTTTTCTTGTTGTTGTTGGTGGTGGTCCCTTTCCTCATGTGTGCGTGGTTTATGATCACAAACTTATCAGTTAGACACAACTTCCTAGCTTGGAGTATTCCAATCATTGCCGGCTAGGCGTGTACATGTGATAAGGGTGGTGATGTCACTACATCACCCAGAATGCTCTTCTGCTACTACTGTAATGTCACCTACTCATACCTAGGTGGCACTGTTGTATAAGCTATTAGCATCATACTATAAAGAGTTAACTACGCAAGTCTGACTTCATCTTGCATTCTATACACATGACCTCTGGAACCTAAATCAAAGCTATAGGGATTAATTATGACACTTCTTATCGATTAAGGACAGACTTCTAGGCGCCCCTTGAATGTTTCTCACACTCCTAAATTTATGTTGTAAATAATAACAAATTTATGTTGTAAATAATAAAATGATGATCTTGTTTTCTCACAGAGATATCTGTGCCTCCTCTGCTATACCAACGGTTAATTGATTGTTAGTAAAAACACCACATCTTTACAGATACTCATTGACAAAGTCCATACCCAAACTGTCTTCATCATATAATAGGAATATATGCGTTCCTAAGAATATATATATGATATCAGAAACATAAACATCCCTAATAATACGTAACAATATAAAATGATACATATGTCTTATTGATTTGCTTATACAAAACTAAGGTTGATAGCGTATATAGATATCATAGCTTTTCTTGCTTCATTAATAAATACCAAACTGTAGAGGTAATTAGCACCAGCTGCGTCTGGAGAGCACCCTTATCTCCTCTCATAAATCCAAAAGGAGACAAGAGGGCCTCTTTTAAGACTTGTACATCCATGAGAAGAAATCTTATTAACAGCGACCTTTCCATGAACTTCTATTCCACTCTACATGAAGATTCACACAAGATGGTGAATGTGGCGAAAATAACCTCGCCACTGGGTTTTGGAGGGGCCTGTTTGCCAGCCTCTTGCCTCAGGATTATGGCCCATATAGTAACTTTGAAGGAGAAGACAGACCGGCCACACAGCATAAATCTGTGGAACTGTTTTGGGCAGGAAAGCCATGCTTGCGTTCGGCCAAATGTGATTTCCATGGAATTCGGGAACCCCCCTGCTCGGATCTGGGTGATTTTTGGATATGTTGTTCACCCAGATCAGAGCTATCCAAATTATGGGGATATATGGGGTTTTGAGGTGTTTTCTGTGTTTTAGGAAAAATTTGTCTTTTCTGCCTGTGAGTGATTAAGTTAGCCCATTATGTTTGGTAATTGTATCACAGGCAGAGCCTATTGTGTTTTGGTAATTGTATTTTGTTGATTGCGTCAAAGATAATGCCCATTGTATTTTGTTGATTGCGTTACAGACAGAGGGAAGGGGGTTTTGTGTACAATTGCTGGGAAGGTTTCAATACTCTAAATGCATGTGATTGGCTAATATATAAACTGTCACAGTCTTCTACAAGGTCCCCAGGGGGAGTGTCCCTTGCTAGGAGACCTGCATAAAAGGCTGAAAAATAACCCATTAAAGAGTTCCTGTTTTACATTCAACATAGAGCCTCGTCTCATGTGTGGGGAATTGCTATACGCTGTATACTCCCCTGGCTATAACCCCTAGCTCTTGTAAGAGCTGTTCCTGTTCCTTGTTCCTGTGGTGGTTACGGTGTCGAGCGGAGTGCTTGGAGCCCTCGGGAAGCACTAGGAGCATCCATCAACGGAGGTACCCAGTCGGGGTGCCAGGAGATCCGTTACAATGAATATAATCCAACATGGCTTTTATAGACCAATAATATCCACTATATCTACCGGTATAATAATTATATAAATGTTTTATACACTGATGAAAAAGCACAACAATATGAGCAGAGGAAGGCCGTAAACGATTTCTTGATGATGCAAGCAGACAGGAACACTGCCCTGAGAAACTTTGAAGTTAACCAATGGCAGCTCATGCGTGACACATCCTATGTAGTCAGTTGGCTGCTGCCTATGTGCGCCATCGCCCATCCTCACGAAGGTCTGACCGGGGGGGCCCTCTGCACTTACGTTCCACTACCATGACTGCTGGAGTGGAGGGGCAGGAGCAGTACCAGTTCCATCAGCAGTTACTTAAGTCTACAGTCTCTGATGAGCACTTTTCTTCACCCGCCTAGTAAAAAAACCCACCCACCAGCAGCAGCAGCAAGACATGGAGCAGAACCTGAACCAGCAGGTGGTGGCATACTTGGACTGCACACTGCCATCCCACGTTGAAGATCCCCTGGACTACTGGGCAGCCAAACTTGATTTGTGGCCGCAACTGGCCGAGTTTCCCTTGGACAAGCTTTCCAGCTGGGAGCATAGTTACCCCAAGGAGAACTTGCCTTTCCACCCAAAATGTGGAGAGACTGACTTTTGTGAAGATGAATCAGGCGTGGATCAGCCAGGATTTCCACACGCCAGTGCCTGATGCATCAGACTAGATCATTCTGGGTGCCACACCCAAACTTTGTCAAAAGAGACCTGTTTCTTCTGGCCACCTGCTTCAGCCACCCACCCATCTTGTGCTGTTACTGCCACTGCTTTTGCCCCCCACTTCACTACTCTGTGACTGGGAAACTGTGCTGACTCCTCATGCTGTTGCCACCTCACCACTCTGTGACTGGGCCACTGTGTTAAATCCTCATGCTGTTTCCACCTCACATCTCTGTGACTGGGCCACTGTGTTGACACCTCATGCTGTTGCCACCTCACCACTCTGTAACTGGGCCACTGTGTTAAGTCCTCATGCTGTTGCCACCTCACCACTCTGTCACTGGGCCACTGTGTTGACTCTGCATGCTGTTGCCACCTCACCACTCTGTGACTGGCCACTGTGTTGACTCCTCATGCTGTTGCCACCCTCATCACTCTGTGACTGGCCACTGTGTTGACTCCTCATGCTGTTGCCACCCTCACCACTCTGTGACTGGGCCACTGTGTTGACTCCTCATGCTGTTGCCACCTCACCACTCTGTGACTGGGCCACTGTGTTGACTCCTCATGCTGTTGCCACCTCACCACTCTGTCACTGGGCCACTGTGTTACATAGTAACATAGTATATAAGGCCGAAAAAAGACATTTGTCCATCCAGTTCGGCCTGTTATCCTGCAAGTTGATCCAGAGGAAGGAAAAAAACTGTGAGGTAGAAGCTAATTGTCCCCACTTAAGGGGAAAACAATTCCTTCCCGACTCCATTCAGGCAATCATATAATTCCCTGGATCAACGACCCCTCTCTAGTAGCTATAGCCTGTAATATTATTACACTCCAGAAATACATCCAGGTCCCTCTTGAACTCTTTTAGTGAACTCATCATCACCACCTCCTCAGGCAGAGAGTCCATAGTCTCACCGCTCTTACAGTAAAGAATCCTCTTCTATGTTTGTGTACAAACCTTCTTTCCTCCAGACGCAGAGGATGTCCCCTCGTCACAGTCACAGTCCTGGGGATAAATAGCTGATGGGATAGATCTCTGTACTGCCCCCTGATATATTTATACATAGTAATTAGATCTCCCCTCAGTCGTCTTTTTTCTAAAGTGAATAACCCTAATTTTGATAATCTTTCAGGGTACTGTAGTTGCCCATTCCAGTTATTACTTTAGTTGCCCTCCTCTGGACCCTCTCCAGTTCTGCTATGTCTGCCTTGTTCACAGGAGCCCAGAACTGTACACAGTCCTCCATGTGTGGTCTGACTAATGATTTGTAAAGTGGTAGGAATATGTTCTCATCACCGCCATCTATGCCCCTTCTGATGCAACCCATTATCTTATTGGCCTTGGCAGCAGCTGCCTGACACTGGTTTTTGCAGCTTAGTTTGCTGTTTATTAAAATTCCTAGCTCCTTTTCCATGTCAGTGTTACCGAGTGTTTTACCATTTAGTATGTACGGGTGACTTGCATTGGACCTTCCAATGTGCATAACCTTACATTTGTCAGTGTTAAACCTCATCTGCCACTTCTCTGCCCAAGCCTCTAATCTATTCAGATCCCTCTGTAGCAGTATACTGTCCTCTGTAGTATATATACAGTATACTGTCCTCTGTAGTATATATACAGTATACTGTCCTCTGTAGTATATATACAGTACACTGTCCTCTGTAGTATATATACAGTATACTGTCCTATGTAGTATATATACAGTATACTGTCCTCTGTAGTATATATACAGTACACTGTCCTCTGTAGTATATATACAGTATACTGTCCTCTGTAGTATATATACAGTATACTGTCCTCTGTAGTATATATACAGTATACTGTCCTCTGTAGTATATATACAGTATACTGTCCTCTGTAGTGTATATACAGTATACTGTCCTCTGTAGTATATATACAGTATACTGTCCTCTGTAGTATATATACAGTATACTGTCCTCTGTAGTGTATATATACAGTATACTGTCCTCTGTAGTGTATATATACAGTATACTGTCCTCTGTAGTATATATATACAGTATACTGTCCTCTGTAGTGTATAAATACAGTATACTGTCCTCTGTAGTGTATATACAGTATACTGTCCTCTGTAGTGTATATATACAGTATACTGTCCTCTGTAGTATATATACAGTACACTGTCCTCTGTAGTATATATACAGTATACTGTCCTCTGTAGTATATATACAGTATACTGTCCTCTGTAGTATATATACAGTATACTGTCCTCTGTAGTATATATATACAGTATACTGTCCTCTGTAGTATATATACAGTATACTGTCCTCTGTAGTATATATATATATACAGTATACTGTCCTCTGTAGTATATATACAGTATACTGTCCTCTGTAGTGTATATACAGTATACTGTCCTCTGTAGTATATATACAGTATACTGTCCTCTGTAGTATATATACAGTATACTGTCCTCTGTAGTGTATATATACAGTATACTGTCCTCTGTAGTATATATACAGTATACTGTCCTCTGCAGTATATATATACAGTGTACTGTCCTCTGTAGTTGATATACAGTATACTGTCCTCTGTAGTATATATACAGTATACTGTCCTCTGTAGTATATATATACAGTATACTGTCCTCTGTAGTATATATACAGTATACTGTCCTCTGTAGTGTATATACAGTATACAGTCCTCTGTAGTATATATACAGTATACTGTCCTCTGTAGTATATATATACAGTGTACTGTCCTCTGTAGTGTATATACAGTATACTGTCCTCTGTAGTGTATATATACAGTGTACTGTCCTCTGTAGTGTATATACAGTATACTGTCCTCTGTAGTGTATATATACAGTATACTGTCCTCTGTAGTATATATACTGTACACTGTCCTCTGTAGTATATATACAGTATACTGTCCTCTGTAGTATATATACAGTATACTGTCCTCTGTAGTATATATACAGTACACTGTCCTCTAGTATATATACAGTATACTGTCCTCTGTAGTATATATACAGTATACTGTCCTCTGTAGTATATATATACAGTATACTGTCCTCTGTAGTATATATACAGTATACTGTCCTCTGTAGTATATATACAGTATACTGTCCTCTGTAGTATATATACAGTGTACTGTCCTCTGTAGTATATACAGTATACTGTCCTCTGTAGTATATACAGTGTACTGCCCTCTGTAGTATATATATATATACAGTATACTGTCCTCTGTAGTGTATATATATATATACCGTATACTGTCCTCTGTAGTATATATACAGTGTACTGTCCTCTGTAGTATATATACCGTATACTGTCCTCTGTAGTATATATACAGTATACTGTCCTCTGTAGTATATATACAGTACACTGTCCTCTGTAGTATATATACAGTATACTGTCCTCTGTAGTATATATACAGTATACTGTCCTCTGTAGTATATATGCAGTATACTGTCCTCTGTAGTATATATACAGTATACTGTCCTCTGTAGTATATATACAGTATACTGTCCTCTGTAGTGTATATACAGTATACTGTCCTCTGTAGTATATATACAGTATACTGTCCTCTGTAGTATATATATACAGTGTACTGTCCTCTGTAGTGTATATACAGTATACTGTCCTCTGTAGTATATATACAGTATACTGTCCTCTGTAGTATATATACAGTATACTGTCCTCTGTAGTGTGTATACATACAGTATACTGTCCTCTGTAGTATATATATATACAGTATACTGTCCTCTGTAGTATATATATATACAGTATACTGTCCTCTGTAGTGTGTATACATACAGTATACTGTCCTCTGTAGTATATATATATACAGTATACTGTCCTCTGTAGTATATATATATACAGTATACTGTCCTCTTCCGTGTTAATTACTTTACACAGTTTAGTGACTTCTGCAAAAATTTATATTTTACTATGCAAGCCTTCTACAAGATCATTAATAAATATATTGAAGAGAATAGGTCCCAATACTGACCCCTGAGGTACCCCACTAGTAATAATGACCCCTCTAATACTGACACCTGTGGTAACCGACTAGTGACAGTGACCCCTCCAGTACTGACCCCTGTGGTACCCCACTAGTGACAGTGACCCCTCTAGTACTGAACCCTGAGGTACACCACTAGTGACAGTGACCCCTCCAGTACTGACCCCTGAGGTACCCCACTAGTGACAGTGACCCCCTCCAGTACTGACCCCGGAGGTACCCCACTAGTGACAGTGACCCAATCTGAGTGTGTACCGTTAATACCGACCCTCTGTTTTCTATCCCTCAGCCAGTTACTTACCCACTTACAGATGTTTTCTCCCAGTCCGAGCATTCTCATTTTATATACTAACCTTTTATGTGGTACAGTGTCAAATGCTTTGGAGAAGTCCAGATATACGACATCTATTGATTCACTGCGGTCAAGTCTAGAACTTCCCTCCTCATAGAAACTGATTAAATTAGTTTGACATGACCGATCCCTCATGAAGCCATGCTGATACGACGTTATTTGCTTATTTTCATTGAGGTACTCCAAGATAGCATCTCTTAGAAAACCTTCAGTTTACCCACAACAGATGTTAAACTTACCGGCCTATACTGTAGTTTCCAGGCTCTGTTTTGGACCCTTTTTGAATATTGGCTCCACATTTGGTATGCGCCAATCCTGTGGAACACTCCCTGTCAGTATAGAGTTTGTAAATATCAGAGGGTCTGACTATGACATTACTTATTCTCTTAGGATACGGAGGTGTATGCCATCTGGTCCTGGCGATTTGTCTATTTTAATCTTTTTAAGACGCCGCTGTACTTCTTTTCTTCCTGGGTCAGACAGGACACTTTTAATGGGGAAGTAACTTTTACATTCTGCATTTCATCTGACAGTTTATTTTCCTCAGTGAATACAGTAGAGAAAAAAATATTTAACAGCTTTGCTTTCTCCTCGTCGCTCTCTGCAACTCCCCCCTCATTACTCTGTAGAGGGCCGACGCCTTCAGATTTATACTTTTTACCATTTATATAATTGAAGAACATTTTAGGGTTAGTTTTGCTCTCTTTGGCAATTAATCTCTCGGTCTCTAGTTTGGCGGCTTTTGTTTGTTACATATTCTATTTTTTTCCTTATAGTTTTTCAGTGCTTCCTCACTGCCCTCCTGTTTTAGTGATTTAAATGCTTTCTTTTTGTCATTTATTGCTTTCTATACAGTGTTGACTCCTCATGCTGTTGCCACCCTCCCCACTCTGTCACTGGGCCACTGTGTTGACTCTGCATGCTATTGCCACCTCGCCACTCTGTCACTAGGCCACTGTGTTGACTCTGCATGCTATTGCCACCTCGCCACTCTGTTACTGGACTACTGTGTTGACTCCTCATGCTGTTGCCACCTCACCACTCTGTGACTGGACCACTGTGTTGACTCTGCATGCTATTGCCACCTCGCCACTCTGTCACTAGGCCACTGTGTTGACTCCTCATGCTGTTGCCACCTCACCACTCTGTGACTGGAGCACTGTGTTGACTCCGCATGCTGTTGCCACCTCACCACTCTGTGACTGGGCCACTGTGTTGACTCTGCATGCTGTTTCCACCCTCATCACTCTGTCACTGGGCCGCTATGTTCAGTCCTCATGCTGTTTCCACCCTCCCCACTCTGTCACTGGGCCGCTATGTTGACTCCTCATGCTGTTGCCACCCTCACCACTCTGTGACTGGGCCACTGTGTTCAGTCCTCATGCTGTTTCCACCCTCCCCACTCTGTGACTGGACCACTGTGTTAAGTCCTCATGCTGTTGCCACCTCACCACTCTGTGACTGGGTCACTGTGTTGAATCCTAATGCTGTTGCCACCTCACCACTCTGTGACTGGGTCACTGTGTTGAATCCTAATGCTGTTGCCACCTCATCACTCTGTCACTTGACCACTGTGTTGACTCTGCATGCTGTTTCCACCCTCCCCACTCTGTCACTGGACCACTGTGTTCAGTCCTCATGCTGTTTCCACCCTCCCCACTCTGTGACTGGGTCACTGTGTTGACTCCTCATGCTGTTGCCACCTCACCACTCTGTGACTGGGTCACTGTGTTCAGTCCTCATGCTGTTTCCACCCTCCCCACTCTGTGACTGGGCCACTGTGCTGACTCCTCATGCTGTTGCCACCCTCACCACTCTGTGACTGGGTCACTGTGTTAAATCCTAATGCTGTTGCCACCTCATCACTCTGTCACTTGACCACTGTGTTGACTCTGCATGCTGTTGCCACCCTCACCACTCTGTGACTGGGCCACTGTGTTGACTCCTCAGGCTGTTGCCACCTCACCACTCTGTCACTGGACCACTGTGTTCAGTCCTCATGCTGTTTCCACCCTCCCCACTCTGTGACTGGGTCACTGTGTTGACTCTGCATGCTGTTGCCACCTCACCACTCTGTGACTGGGTCACTGTGTTCAGTCCTCATGCTGTTTCCACCCTCCCCACTCTGTGACTGGGCCACTGTGCTGACTCCTCATGCTGTTGCCACCCTCACCACTCTGTGACTGGGTCACTGTGTTAAATCCTAATGCTGTTGCCACCTCATCACTCTGTCACTTGACCACTGTGTTGACTCTGCATGCTGTTGCCACCCTCACCACTCTGTGACTGGGCCACTGTGTTGACTCCTCAGGCTGTTGCCACCCTCACCACTCTGTGACTGGGCCACTGTGTTGAATCCTAATGCTGTTTCCACCCTCACCACTCTGTGACTGGACCACTGTGTTGACTCTGCATGCTGTTGCCACCTCACCACTCTGTGACTGGGCCACTGTGTTGATTCCTAATGCTGTTGCCACCTCACCACTCTGTGACTGGGCCACTGTGTTGATTCCTAATGCTGTTGCCACCTCACCACTCTGTGACTGGACCACTGTGTTGATTCCTAATGCTGTTGCCACCTCACCACTCTGTGACTGGGCCACTGTGTTGAATCCTAATGCTGTTTCCACCCTCACCACTCTGTGACTCGGCCACTGTGTTGACTCTGCATGCTGTTGCCACCTCACCACTCTGTGACTGGGCCACTGTGTTGATTCCTAATGCTGTTGCCACCTCACCACTCTGTGACTGGACCACTGTGTTGATTCCTCATGCTGTTGCCACCCTCACCACTCTGTGACTGGGCCACTATGTTGATTCCTCATGCTGTTGCCACCTCACCACTCTGTGACTGGACCACTGTGTTGATTCCTAATGCTGTTGCCACCTCACCACTCTGTGACTGGGCCACTGTGTTGATTCCTCATGCTGTTGCCACCTCACCACTCTGTGACTGGGCCACTGTGTTGATTCCTCATGCTGTTGCCACCCTCACCACTCTGTGACTGGGCCACTGTGTTGATTCCTAATGCTGTTGCCACCTCACCACTCTGTGACTGGACCACTGTGTTGATTCCTAATGCTGTTGCCACCTCACCACTCTGTGACTGGACCACTGTGTTGATTCCTCATGCTGTTGCCACCTCACCACTCTGTGACTGGGCCACTGTGTTGAATCCTAATGCTGTTTCCACCCTCACCACTCTGTGACTCGGCCACTGTGTTGACTCTGCATGCTGTTGCCACCTCACCACTCTGTGACTGGGCCACTGTGTTGATTCCTCATGCTGTTCCCACCCTCACCACTCTGTGACTGGACCACTGTGTTGATTCCTCATGCTGTTGCCACCTCACCACTCTGTGACTGGGCCACTGTGTTGATTCCTCATGCTGTTGCCACCCTCACCACTCTGTGACTGGACCACTGTGTTGACTCTGCATACTGTTGCCACCTCACCACTCTGTGACTGGGTCACTGTGTTGATTCCTCATGCTGTTGCCACCCTCACCACTCTGTGACTGGGCCACTGTGTTGACTCCTCAGGCTGTTCCCACCCTCACCACTCTGTGACTGGACCACTGTGTTGATTCCTCATGCTGTTGCCACCCTCACCACTCTGTGACTGGGCCACTGTGTTGACTCCTCAGGCTGTTGCCACCCTCACCACTCTGTGACTGGGCCACTGTGTTGAATCCTAATGCTGTTTCCACCCTCACCACTCTGTGACTCGGCCACTGTGTTGACTCTGCATGCTGTTGCCACCTCACCACTCTGTGACTGGGCCACTGTGTTGATTCCTAATGCTGTTGCCACCTCACCACTCTGTGACTGGGCCACTGTGTTGATTCCTCATGCTGTTGCCACCTCACCACTCTGTGACTGGGCCACTGTGTTGATTCCTCATGCTGTTGCCACCTCACCACTCTGTGACTGGGCCACTGTGTTGACTCCTCATGCTGTTGCCACCTCATCACTCTGTCACTTGACCACTGTGTTGATTCCTCATGCTGTTGCCACCTCATCACTCTGTGACTGGGCCACTGTGTTGACTCTGCATACTGTTGCCACCTCATCACTCTGTCACTGGGCCACTGTGTTCAGTCCTCATGCTGTTTCCACCCTCCCCACTCTGTCACTGGGTCGCTATGTTGACTCTGCATGCTGTTTCCACCCTCCCCACTCTGTGACTGGACCACTGTGTTGACTCCTCATGCTGTTGCCACCTCATCACTCTGTGACTGGGCCACTCTGTTGACTCCTCATGCTGTTGCCACCTCACCACTCTGTCACTGGGTCACTGTGTTGAATCCTAATGCTGTTGCCACCTCATCACTCTGTCACTTGACCACTGTGTTGACTCCTCATGCTGTTGCCACCTCACCACTCTGTGACTGGGCCACTGTGTTGACTCCTCATGCTGTTGCCACCTCACCACTCTGTCACTTGACCACTGTGTTGACTCTGCATGCTGTTGCCACCTCATCACTCTGTGACTGGGCCACTGTGTTGACTCTGCATACTGTTGCCACCTCATCACTCTGTCACTGGGCCACTGTGTTGATTCCTCATGCTGTTGCCACCTCACCACTCTGTCACTTGACCACTGTGTTGATTCTGCATGCTGTTGCCACCTCCCCACTCTGTGACTGGGCCGCTGTGTTGACTCCTCATGCTGTTTCCACCTCACCACTCTGCTACTAGGCCACTGTGTTAACGCCGCATGCTGTTGCCACCTCACCACTCTGTGACTGGACCACTGTGTTGACTCTGCATACTGTTGCCACCTCATCACTCTGTCACTGGGCCACTGTGTTGATTCCTCATGCTGTTGCTACCTCATCACTCTGTCACTTGACCACTGTGTTGACTCTGCATGCTGTTGCCACCGCACATCTCTGTGACTGGAACACTTTGTTTACTCCTCATGCGGTTGCCACCTTCCCCACTACATGACGGGATCGCTATTGTCCCTGTTTGGCCTTGTTGACATCACCATTTATTTTACCCTTTTTCTGATCTGTCAGAAGGATAGAAAAATGAAAAACACAACAAATCCTGTCTTCGGAGCAGCTGTAAGGCCTGTATCACATGGTCCCTATTTTGCATCAGGATTGGATCATGATTTGGAAGCCAAAAGCAGGAGTGGGTACAAAACACAGAAGACATGCAAATATTCCATTCACGTGTCATCCCTGTTTTGGATCCACTCCTGTTTTTTTTGGCCTTAGCAACATTGATGGATTACTGACCAAATGCTGACCATGTGAAGGCGGATGCTCAAAAGACAAGATCCGTTTTTTGGGAGTTGTTCTTATGACGGATGAGTAGGGCAAATAATCAGTGACGTCAACACAAACTTACTGCTGACCCCCTCTCCACTCTGTCAGGGGGGCTCCACTTGTCTTAGCGTGGAACAGACCAGGTTCAGTAGACATCTATGTGGAATCAGGTTACGATGTAAAAGGAGTGCGCTATTTCACGCTATAGTGGGATCTTGGGCCGCTGCACGGTTTTTTATACATAGACCCCTGTGAGGCTGAGTTCACACTTGAGTTATTTGGTCAGTTTTGGCCCCGTAACTGACCAAATGAGTGAAGTGTGCAGTGATTCTTTGAGTGACGCCTGTCATCTGTGTGTCATACGGACTCACAGTACTGTTTTACTACCACAGCAGACTCCCTATGCGTATTACTGCAAGGCACCATGTTGTACACTACTATGCAGGCTCTCAGCAGCCAGGAAATAGTGTTTTTTAATGATTTTGTCACAAATAAATTCGGATCAAATTGAATCTTTTTGGGAAATTTGGCAAACCGTCCGAATTGAATTTCTGAGAAATTTGCTCATCTCTAGTTAGGACCATGAGGTAAGGGTGAGGTTAAGGTGAGGATCATGAGCTTAGGGAGAGGATAAGATTGGGTCATGAGGTTAGAGTCATGTGTCTAGGGTAAGATCAGGGTCAGGTCTCAATTGTTGATGACAAACAAGTTCCTGTGTTATTGGCTTGATATATGTTCTATATATCAGGGTTCCTTTCCTTGGAGATCCAGGTGTACCAGATCCCTGAGGTCCATGCCACCCCGGGGAGCGATGTCACCTTACCGTGTACCTACAATGTCTCTGGAGTAGAGGAGGCAACTATCGGGTCCTACAAGTGGTACAGACACCTGGTGAAGACTGAGCTGGAGGTGTCTGACAGCAATAAGGACTTCACCGGTCGGATCTCCAGAGCGGATACAGCTGAATTCATCAGTAACAGCGATGCCCATATCACCATACACAACGTGGATCCCTCACATTCTGGGATATATTTCTGTCAAGTTTTTATTCAACATGGAAAGGAAATAACCGGAGTTGGAAATGGAACTGTGCTGAATGTGACAGGTGAGTGCCTCTCCACGCAGTCACCTTTCCTGGTCTGCTCACCAGACACTTTCATACACCGTTCCCCGTTCATAGTCTCACTGCTCTTACAGTAAAAAGTGCATAGTCTCACTGCTCTTACAGTAAAGAGTCCACAGTCTCACTGCTCTTACAGTAAAGAGTCCACAGTCTCACTGCTCTTACAGTAAAGAGTCCATAGTCTCACTGCTCTTACTGTATAGAGTCTATAGTCTCACTGCTCTTACAGTAAAGAGTCCACAGTCTCACTGCTCTTACAGTAAAGAGTCCATAGTCTCACTGCTCTTACAGTAGAGTCCATAGTCTCACTGCTCTTACAGTAAAGAGTCCACAGTCTGACTGCTCTTACAGTAAAGAGTCCATAGTCTCACTGCTCTTACCGTAAAGAGTCCATAGTCTCACTGCTCTTACAGTATAGAGTCCATAGTCTCACTGCTCTTACAGTATAGAGTCCATAGTCTCACTGCTCTTACAGTAAAGAGTCCATAGTCTCACTGCTCTTACAGTAAAGAGTCCATAGTCTCACCGCTCTTACAGTATAGAGTACATAGTCTCACTGCTCTTACAGTAAAGAGTCCATAGTCTCACTGCTCTTACAGTATAGAGTCCATAGTCTCACTGCTCTTACAGTATAGAGTCCATAGTCTCACTGCTCATACAGTAAAGAGTCCATAGTCTCACTGCTCTTACAGTAAAGAGTCCATAGTCTCACTGCTCTTACAGTATAGAGTCCATAGTCTCACTGCTCTTACAGTAAAGAGTCCATAGTCTCACTGTTCTTACAGTAAAGAGTCCACAGTCTCACTGCTCTTACAGTAAAGAGTCCATAGTCTCACTGCTCTTACAGTAAAGAGTCCATAGTCTCACTGCTCTTACAGTAAAGAGTCCATAGTCTCACTGCTCTTACAGTATAGAGTCCATAGTCTCACTGCTCTTACAGTAAAGAGTCCATAGTCTCACTGCTCTTACAGTAAAGAGTCCATAGTCTCACTGCTCTTACAGTAAAGCGTCCATAGTCTCACTGCTCTTACAGTAAAGAGTCCACAGTCTCACTGCTCTTACAGTATAGAGTCCATAGTCTCACTGCTCTTACAGTAAAGAGTCCATAGTCTCACTGCTCTTACAGTAAAGAGTCCATAGTCTCACTGCTCTTACAGTAAAGAGTCCATAGTCTCACTGCTCTTACAGTAAAGAGTCCATAGTCTCACTGCTCTTACAGTAAAGAGTCCACAGTCTCACTGCTCTTACAGTATAGAGTCCATAGTCTCACTGCTCTTACAGTAAAGAGTCCATAGTCTCACTGCTCTTACAGTAAAGAGTCCATAGTCTCACTGCTCTTACAGTAAAGAGTCCATAGTCTCACTGCTCTTACAGTAAAGAGTCCATAGTCTCACTGCTCTTACAGTAAAGAGTCCATAGTCTCACTGCTCTTACAATAAAGAGTCCATAGTCTCACTGCTCTTACAGTATAGAATCCATTGTCTCACTGCTCTTACAGTAAAGAGTCCATAGTCTCACTGCTCTAACTGTAAAGAGTCCATAGTCTCACTGCTATTACAGTAAAGAGTCCACAGTCTCACTGCTCTTACAATAAAGAGTCCATAGTCTCACTGCTCTTACAGTAAAGAGTCCATAGTCTCACTGCTCTTACAGTAAAGAGTCCACAGTCTCACTGCTCTTACAGTAAAGACTCCATAGTCTCACTGCTCTTACAGTAAAGAGTCCATAGTCTCACTGCTCTTACAGTAAAGAGTCCATAGTCTCACTGCTCTTACAGTAAAGAGTCCATAGTCTCACTGCTCTTACAGTAAAGAGTCCATAGTCTCACTGCTCTTACAGTAAAGAGTCCATAGTCTCACTGCTCTTACAGTATAGAGTCCATAGTCTCACCGCTCTTACAGTATAGAGTACATAGTCTCACTGCTCTTACAGTATAGAGTACATAGTCTCACTGCTCTTACAGTAAAGAGTCCATAGTCTCACTGCTCTTACAATAAAGAGTCCATAGTCTCAAAGCTCTTACAGTAAAGAGTCCATAGTCTCACTGCTCTTACAATAAAGAGTCCATAGTCTCACTGCTCTTACAGTAAAGAGTCCACAGTCTCACTGCTCTTACAGTAAAGACTCCATAGTCTCACTGCTCTTACAGTAAAGAGTCCATAGTCTCACTGCTCTTACAGTAAAGAGTCCATAGTCTCACTGCTCTTACAGTAAAGAGTCCATAGTCTCACTGCTCTTACAGTAAAGAGTCCATAGTCTCACTGCTCTTACAGTAAAGAGTCCATAGTCTCACTGCTCTTACAGTATAGAGTCCATAGTCTCACCGCTCTTACAGTATAGAGTACATAGTCTCACTGCTCTTACAGTAAAGAGTCCATAGTCTCACTGCTCTTACAGTAAAGAGTCCATAGTCTCACTGCTCTTACAGTAAAGAGTCCATAGTCTCACTGCTCTTACAGTATAGAGTCCATAGTCTCACCGCTCTTACAGTATAGAGTCCATAGTCTCACTGCTATTACAGTAAAGAGTCCATAGTCTTACTGCTCTTACAGTAAAGAGTCCATAGTCTCACTGCTCTTACAGTAAAGAGTCCATAGTCTCACTGCTCTTACAGTAAAGAGTCCATAGTCTCACTGCTCTTACAGTAAAGAGTCCATAGTCTCACTGCTCTTACAGTAAAGAGTCCATAGTCTCACTGCTCTTACAGTAAAGAGTCCATATTCTCACCGCTCTTACAGTAAAAAGTGCATAGTCTCACTGCTCTTACAGTAAAGAGTCCATAGTCTCACTGCTCTTACAGTAAAGAGTCCATAGTCTCACTGCTCTTACAGTAAAGAGTCCATAGTCTCACTGCTCTTACAGTATAGAGATCATAGTCTCACCGCTCTTACAGTAAAGAGTCCATAGTCTCACTGCTCTTACAGTACAGAGTCCATAGTCTGACTGCTCTTACAGTAAAGAGTCCATAGTCTCACCGCTCTTACAGTATAGAGTACATAGTCTCACTGCTCTTACAGTATAGAGTACATAGTCTCACTGCTCTTACAGTAAAGAGTCCATAGTCTCACTGCTCTTACAGTAAAGAGTCCATAGTCTCACTGCTCTTACAGTAAAGAGTCCATAGTCTCACTGCTCTTACAGTATAGAGTCCATAGTCTCACCGCTCTTACAGTATAGAGTACATAGTCTCACTGCTCTTACAGTAAAGAGTCCATAGTCTCACTGCTCTTACAGTAAAGAGTCCATAGTCTCACTGCTCTTACAGTATAGAGTCCATAGTCTCACCGCTCTTACAGTATAGAGTACATAGTCTTACTGCTCTTACAGTAAAGAGTCCATAGTCTCACTGCTCTTACAGTAAAGAGTCCACAGTCTCACTGCTCTTACAGTAAAGAGTCCATAGTCTCACTGCTCTTACAGTAAAGAGCCCATAATCTCACTGCTCTTACAGTAAAGAGTCCATAGTCTCACTGCTCTTACAGTAAAGAGTCCATAGTCTCACTGCTCTTACAGTAAAGAGTACATAGTCTTACTGCTCTTACAGTAAAGAGTCCATAGTCTCACTGCTCTTACAGTAAAGAGCCCATAGTCTCACTGCTCTTACAGTAAAGAGTCCATAGTCTTACTGCTTTTACATGAAAGAGTCCATAGTCTCACTGCTCTTACAGTAAAGAGTACATAGTCTTACTGCTCTTACAGTAGAGTCCATAGTCTCACTGCTCTTACAGTAAAGCGTCCATAGTCTCACTGCTCTTACAGTAAAGAGTCCATAGTCCTACTGCTCTTACAGTAAAGAGTCCATAGTCTCACTGCTCTTACAGTAGAGTCCATAGTCTCACTGCTCTTACAGTAAAGAGTCCATAGTCTCACTGCTCTTACAGTAAAGAGTCCATAGTCTCACTGCTCTTACAGTAAAGAGTCCATAGTCTCACTGCTCTTACAGTACAGAGTCCATAGTCTCACTGCTCTTACAGTAAAGAGTTCATAGTCTCACTGCTCTTACAGTAAAGAGTCCATAGTCTCACTGCTCTTACAGTATAGAGTCCATAGTATCACTGCTCTTACAGTAAAGAGTCCATAGTCTCACTGCTCTTACAGTATAGAGTCCATAGTATCACTGCTCTTACAGTAAAGAGTCCATAGTCTCACTGCTCTTACAGTATAGAGTCCATAGTATCACTGCTCTTACAGTAGAGTTCATAGTCTCACTGCTCTTACTGTAGAGTCCATAGTCTCACTGCTCTTACAGTAAAGAGTCCATAGTCTCACTGCTCTTACAGTAAAGAGTCCATAGTCTCACTGCTCTTA
The DNA here is from genome assembly GCF_905171765.1 of Bufo bufo. NCBI lineage: Eukaryota > Metazoa > Chordata > Amphibia > Anura > Bufonidae > Bufo > Bufo bufo. The sequence continues at coordinate 1,641,741 of NC_053397.1, read as the reverse complement.
CAGTAAAGAGCCCATAGTCTCACTGCTCTTACAGTAAAGAGTCCATAGTCTTACTGCTCTTACAGTAAAGAGTCCATAGTCTCACTGCTCTTACAGTAAAGAGTCCATAGTCTCACTGTTCTTACAGTAAAGAGTCCATAGTCTCACTGTTCTTACAGTATAGAGTCCATAGTCTCACTGCTCTTACAGTAAAGAGTCCACAGTCTCACTGCTCTTACAGTAAAGAGTCCATAGTCTCACTGCTCTTACAGTAAAGAGTCCATAGTCTCACTGCTCTTACAGTATAGAGTTCATAGTCTCACTGCTCTTACAGTATATAGTCCATAGTCTCACTGCTCTTACAGTAAAGAGTCCATAGTCTCACTGCTCTTACAGTACAGAGTCCATAGTCTCACTGCTCTTAAAGTAAAGAGTCCATAGTCTCACTGCTCTTACAGTAAAGAGCCCATAGTCTCACTGCTCTTACAGTACAGAGTCCATAGTCTCACTGCTCTTACAGTATAGAGTCCATAGTCTCACTGCTCTTACAGTAAAGAGTCCATAGTCTCACTGCTCTTACAGTATATAGTCCATAGTCTCACTGCTCTTACAGTAAAGAGTCCATAGTCTCACTGCTCTTACAGTATAGAGCCCATAGTCTCACTGCTCTTATAGTAAAGAGTCCATAGTCTCACTGCTCTTACAGTATAGAGTCCATAGTCTCACTGCTCTTACAGTAAAGAGTCCATAGTCTCACTGCTCTTACTGTAAAGAGTCCATAGTCTCACTGCTCTTACAGTATAGAGTCCATAGTCTCACTGCTCTTACAGTAAAGAGTCCATAGTCTCACTGCTCTTACAGTACAGAGTCCATAGTCTCACTGCTCTTACAGTAAAGAGTCCATAGTCTCACTGCTCTTACAGTAAAGAGTCCATAGTCTCACTGCTCTTACAGTAAAGAGTCCATAGTCTCACTGCTCTTACAGTATATAGTCCATAGTCTCACTGCTCTTACAATAAAGAGTCCACAGTCTCACTGCTCTTACAGTAAAGAGTCCATAATCTCACTGCTCTTACAGTAAAGAGTCCATAGTCTCACTGCTCTTACAGTATAGAGTCCATAGTCTCACTGCTCTTACAGTAAAGAGTCCATAGTCTCACTGCTCTTACAGTAAAGAGTCCATAGTCTCACTGCTCTTACAGTACAGAGTCCATAGTCTCACTGCTCTTACAGTAAAGAGTCCATAGTCTCACTGCTCTTACAGTATAGAGTCCATAGTATCACTGCTCTTACAGTAAAGAGTCCATAGTCTCACTGCTCTTACAGTAAAGAGTCCATAGTCTCACTGCTCTTACAGTACAGAGTCCATAGTCTCACTGCTCTTACAGTAAAGAGTCCATAGTCTCACTGCTCTTACAGTATAGAGTCCATAGTCTCACTGCTCTTACAGTAAAGAGTCCATAGTCTCACTGCTCTTACAGTAAAGAGTTCCATAGTCTCGCTGCTCTTACAGTAAAGAGTCCATAGTCTCACTGCTCTTACAGTATAGAGTCCATAGTCTCACTGCTCTTACAGTAAAGAGTCCATAGTCTCACTGCTCTTACAGTAAAGAATCCTTTTCTATGTTTGTGTACAAACCTTCTTTCCTCCAGACGCAGAGGATGTCCCCTTGTCACAGTCACAGTTCTGGGGATAAATAGATGATGGGAGGGATCTCTGTACTGCCCTCTGATATATTTATAGTAATTAGATCTCCCCTAAGCCGTCTTTTTTATAAAGTAAATAACCCTAATTTTGATAATCTTTCAGGGTACTGTAGTTGCCCATTCCAGTTATTAATTTAGTTGCCCTCCTCTGAACCCTCTCCAGCTCTGCTATGTCTGCCTTGTTCACAGGAGCCCAGAACTGTACACAGTCCTCCATGTGTGGTCTGACTAGTGATGTGTAAAGTGGTAGGACTATGTTCTCATCACCACTATTTATGCCCCTTCTAATGCAACCCATTATCTTATTGGCCTTGGCAGCAGCTGCCTGACACTGTTTTTTGCAGCTTAGTTTGCTGTTCACTAAAATTCCTAGATCCTTTTCCATGTTACAGAGTCTTTTACCATTTACTATGTACGGGTGACTTGCATTATTCCTTCCCATGTGCATAACCTTACATTTGTCAGTGTTAAACCTCATCTGCCACTTATCTGCCCAAGAGTCCAATCTATCCAGATCCATCTGTAGCAATATACTGTCCTCTGTAATATATATACAGTATACTGTCCTCTGTAGTATATACAGTATACTGTCCTCTGTAGTATATATACAGTATACTGTCCTCTGTAGTATATATACACAGTATACTGTCCTCTGTAGTGTATATACAGTATACTGTCCTCTGTAGTATATATACACAGTATACTGTCCTCTGTAGTGTATATTCAGTATACTGCCCTCTGTAGTGTATATACAGTATACTGTCCTCTGTAGTATATATACAGTACACTGTCCTCTGTAATATATATACAGTATACTGTCCTCTCTAGTATGTGCCCAGCATCCCTGTAGGGCCGGTGGAGAGACCTCGGTCGCCTCTCCACCTGCCATATGGGGTTCCCCCCAGGACCAGTCTATGAGGTCCCCTACCTGTGTAGCTGGTACTGAAGCAGGGGATACTTCAGTCGGGTCTTCCCAGTAAACATCCACAATATCCTCCCAACTGAAGGGCTCTGGACCTGGGTCTCCCACTCTGCTCTGTTGCTGAGCCCTCTCAATGGAGTGAAAGAGATCTCGGTAGTCCTGCTCCAGTTCCCACTCCAGGGTTTGCTAGGTGAGCCAGGTCTTTCTCTACCTCATGGGGGTCATCCCAATCCTGCCTAGTCTCCCTCTTGTAGAAAATGTCCTGAAGTCTGGACTGTGCAGGGCTTCCGAAGTCAGGCTCTGCAAAGGACTCCCATAACAAGCCAGGACCATCAAACTCCTCTCCCTCTGGCTTGTCATGCTCAGCTGTCCAGGGTATATACTGTGCCATATACCACGAGAGCGCCTGGTAGGCATCCTCCAAACATAGCTCCTGCCATACCCGGTGCACTAGTTCTTTCACCCATTCCTCCCGGGGCTGCTCTCCCAGGAAGGGCATCCGCAGGGCCACTTGCTTCTGCAACCGCTGCTCTTCACTGGGGAGACTCTCACCCCGCTGGTATTGTAGATTATCCAGGGCCTGGTACCAGATGCCTTTCCTTAACGCATCCCGGCCATCCAGGTCTTCCTCATCGTATGCCACTGCTGGTTCCATCCTGCTGCTGCCAGGGTCGCTGTACGGATACTAGCGTTGCCCTCAATATACTCCACGAACTGTGTCTCCGAGCTGCTTCTCCTCACACTAGGATGCCATCCCACTGCTTGCCACCAATGTAACGGATCTCCTAGCACCCCGACCGGGTATCTTCGTCGATGGATGCTCCTAGTGCTTCCCGAGGACTCCAAGCACTCCACTTGACACCATAAGTCTCACTGCTCTTACAGTATAGAGTCCATAGTCTCACTGCTCTTACAGTAAAGAGTCCATAGTCTCACTGCTCTTACAGTATATAGTCCATAGTCTCACTGCTCTTACAGTAAAGAGTCCATAGTCTCACTGCTCTTACAGTATAGAGCCCATAGTCTCACTGCTCTTATAGTAAAGAGTCCATAGTCTCACTGCTCTTACAGTATAGAGTCCATAGTCTCACTGCTCTTACAGTAAAGAGTCCATAGTCTCACTGCTCTTACTGTAAAGAGTCCATAGTCTCACTGCTCTTACAGTATAGAGTCCATAGTCTCACTGCTCTTACAGTAAAGAGTCCATAGTCTCACTGCTCTTACAGTACAGAGTCCATAGTCTCACTGCTCTTACAGTAAAGAGTCCATAGTCTCACTGCTCTTACAGTAAAGAGTCCATAGTCTCACTGCTCTTACAGTAAAGAGTCCATAGTCTCACTGCTCTTACAGTATATAGTCCATAGTCTCACTGCTCTTACAATAAAGAGTCCACAGTCTCACTGCTCTTACAGTAAAGAGTCCATAATCTCACTGCTCTTACAGTAAAGAGTCCATAGTCTCACTGCTCTTACAGTATAGAGTCCATAGTCTCACTGCTCTTACAGTAAAGAGTCCATAGTCTCACTGCTCTTACAGTAAAGAGTCCATAGTCTCACTGCTCTTACAGTACAGAGTCCATAGTCTCACTGCTCTTACAGTAAAGAGTCCATAGTCTCACTGCTCTTACAGTATAGAGTCCATAGTATCACTGCTCTTACAGTAAAGAGTCCATAGTCTCACTGCTCTTACAGTAAAGAGTCCATAGTCTCACTGCTCTTACAGTACAGAGTCCATAGTCTCACTGCTCTTACAGTAAAGAGTCCATAGTCTCACTGCTCTTACAGTATAGAGTCCATAGTCTCACTGCTCTTACAGTAAAGAGTCCATAGTCTCACTGCTCTTACAGTAAAGAGTTCCATAGTCTCGCTGCTCTTACAGTAAAGAGTCCATAGTCTCACTGCTCTTACAGTATAGAGTCCATAGTCTCACTGCTCTTACAGTAAAGAGTCCATAGTCTCACTGCTCTTACAGTAAAGAGTCCATAGTCTCACTGCTCTTACAGTATAGAGTCCATAGTCTAACTGCTCTTACAGTACAGAGTCCATAGTCTCACTGCTCTTACAGTAAAGAGTCCATAGTCTCACTGCTCTTACAGTAAAGAATCCTTTTCTATGTTTGTGTACAAACCTTCTTTCCTCCAGACGCAGAGGATGTCCCCTTGTCACAGTCACAGTTCTGGGGATAAATAGATGATGGGAGGGATCTCTGTACTGCCCTCTGATATATTTATAGTAATTAGATCTCCCCTAAGCCGTCTTTTTTATAAAGTGAATAACCCTAATTTTGATAATCTTTCAGGGTACTGTAGTTGCCCATTCCAGTTATTAATTTAGTTGCCCTCCTCTGAACCCTCTCCAGCTCTGCTATGTCTGCCTTGTTCACAGGAGCCCAGAACTGTACACAGTCCTCCATGTGTGGTCTGACTAGTGATGTGTAAAGTGGTAGGACTATGTTCTCATCACCACTATTTATGCCCCTTCTAATGCAACCCATTATCTTATTGGCCTTGGCAGCAGCTGCCTGACACTGTTTTTTGCAGCTTAGTTTGCTGTTCACTAAAATTCCTAGCTCCTTTTCCATGTTACAGAGTCTTTTACCATTTACTATGTACGGGTGACTTGCATTATTCCTTCCCATGTGCATAACCTTACATTTGTCAGTGTTAAACCTCATCTGCCACTTATCTGCCCAAGAGTCCAATCTATCCAGATCCATCTGTAGCAATATACTGTCCTCTGTAATATATATACAGTATACTGTCCTCTGTAGTATATACAGTATACTGTCCTCTGTAGTATATATACAGTATACTGTCCTCTGTAGTATATATACACAGTATACTGTCCTCTGTAGTGTATATACAGTATACTGTCCTCTGTAGTATATATACACAGTATACTGTCCTCTGTAGTGTATATTCAGTATACTGCCCTCTGTAGTGTATATACAGTATACTGTCCTCTGTAGTATATATACAGTACACTGTCCTCTGTAATATATATACAGTATACTGTCCTCTCTAGTATGTGCCCAGCATCCCTGTAGGGCCGGTGGAGAGACCTCGGTCGCCTCTCCACCTGCCATATGGGGTTCCCCCCAGGACCAGTCTATGAGGTCCCCTACCTGTGTAGCTGGTACTGAAGCAGGGGATACTTCAGTCGGGTCTTCCCAGTAAACATCCACAATATCCTCCCAGCTGAAGGGCTCTGGACCTGGGTCTCCCACTCTGCTCTGTTGCTGAGCCCTCTCAATGGAGTGAAAGAGATCTCGGTAGTCCTGCTCCAGTTCCCACTCCAGGGTTTGCTAGGTGAGCCAGGTCTTTCTCTACCTCATGGGGGTCATCCCAATCCTGCCTAGTCTCCCTCTTGTAGAAAATGTCCTGAAGTCTGGACTGTGCAGGGCTTCCGAAGTAAGGCTCTGCAAAGGACTCCCATAACAAGCCAGGACCATCAAACTCCTCTCCCTCTGGCTTGTCATGCTCAGCTGTCCAGGGTATATACTGTGCCATATACCACGAGAGCGCCTGGTAGGCATCCTCCAAACATAGCTCCTGCCATACCCGGTGCACTAGTTCTTTCACCCATTCCTCCCGGGGCTGCTCTCCCAGGAAGGGCATCCGCAGGGCCACTTGCTTCTGCAACCGCTGCTCTTCACTGGGGAGACTCTCACCCCGCTGGTATTGTAGATTATCCAGGGCCTGGTACCAGATGCCTTTCCTTAACGCATCCCGGCCATCCAGGTCTTCCTCATCGTATGCCACTGCTGGTTCCATCCTGCTGCTGCCAGGGTCGCTGTACGGATACTAGCGTTGCCCTCAATATACTCCACGAACTGTGTCTCCGAGCTGCTTCTCCTCACACTAGGATGCCATCCCACTGCTTGCCACCAATGTAACGGATCTCCTAGCACCCCGACCGGGTATCTTCGTCGATGGATGCTCCTAGTGCTTCCCGAGGACTCCAAGCACTCCACTTGACACCATAAGCACTGCAGACCCCACGAACCGCCGAAGCTTGGTTGAAGTCTCACCGTCTCCTACCCACCCTGGACCTACGACAAGGCTCCAGTGGGTGAACCTCTCTTCCTTCAGAGAGCGATGCAGCAACAGCTCTTAAGAGCTCAGGGATTATAGCCAAACACCAGCCTCAACATGATGAAGGGTAAAACAGGAACTCTTTATTGAACACACAGCAATGACTTATATACACATGACATACTGAAGACATGACATAGCAGCCAATCCTGTACAGTTTAAACACAAAACTAACCCTATTCAACAAACACAATGGCATTGTCTGTGACGCAATTAACAAACACACTGGCATTGTCTTTGACGCAATCAACAGTTAACATGCAAACAGATATCTTCACCCCCTCCATATGAATGAATAGGGGTCGAGGAGACACATGTGATGGGATTATCTCCTGAGTGTATCATAGGAGTCAGCTGCTATTATAATCAACTACCTTAATCCCATTACTAACACAATCAGTGGGAGTCTCAGTGCAGAGTTAACCCTTTTTGTGTTGCTGAATCCACACCATGCCTTTTTAATGGGCCATAGGAAATATGTGGCATATAAATAACACACATAAATCAGGGTTCATAGTTCCTTGTAACCCCAAAAGGTCTGAGGGGGTCTCCATTGTTCTCGGTCCATAGTCTGTAGGAAGGAGGCTAGCCCTCAGGCTCCTCCAGCAGCCCCAGTGACGGTTCAGTCCATCACAAGTGTCATCTGCAAAAATTTATATTTTACTGTACAAGCCTTCTACAAGATCATTAATAAATATATTGAAAAGAGTCATGTGTCTAGGGTAAGATCAGGGTCAGGTCTCAATTGTTGATGACAAACAAGTTCCTGTGTTATTGGCTTGTTATATGTTCTATATATCAGGGTTCCTTTCCTTGGAGATCCAGGTGTACCAGATCCCTGAGGTCCATGCCACCCCGGGGAGCGATGTCACCTTACCGTGTACCTACAATGTCTCTGGAGTAGAGGAGGCAACTATCGGGTCCTACAAGTGGTACAGACACCTGGTGAAGACTGGGCCGGAGGTGTCTGACAGTAATAAGGACTTCACCGGTCGGATCTCCAGAGCGGATGCAGCTGAATTCATCAGTAACAGCGATGCCCATATCACCATACACAACGTGGATCCCTCACATTCTGGGATATATTTCTGTCAAGTTATTTTTCAACATGGAAAGGAAATAACCGGAGTTGGAAATGGAACTGTGCTGAATGTGACAGGTGAGTGCCTCTCCACGCAGTCACCTTTCCTGGTCTGCTCACCAGACACTTTCATACACCGTTCCCCGTTCATGAAATAGTCTCTTTGGAGGACCCAGCACATCTGTACGTTACATGGTAAGGCCCTGTAATGTGGGGTTCAGCAGGAGAATTGAAGACTTGCTGCCTGGTTCCTTCAAAGATTACAGTGGTTCATAGGCTTCAGCAAATGGACATCAGGTGATTGGTATGACCAGTACATCTCTGGTATAACCAGTAAACCTCTGGTATAACTAGTAAATATCCACTATGACAATCATACCTCCAGTATGACCAGTATATCTCTGCTATGACCAGTATATCTCTGGTATTACACCTATAGTATGACCAGCACACCTCTGGTATGACCAGTACATATCTACTATGACCATCATACCTCCAGTATGACCAGTATATCTCTGGTATTACACCTCCAGTATGACCAGCACACCTTTGGATTGACCAGTACACCTCCACTATGACTTTTATATCTCTGGTATGACCAGTAAACCTATAGTATGACAGTACACCTCCAGCAGGACCAGTAAACCTCCACTATGACTAGTACACCTCCAGTATGACCATTACAGCTGGTGGCATCACTTCTCTTGATCTTCCTTTCTTAGTGGTCCCTCAGAAGATGTTTGGCATCTGTGTCCTGCTGAAGGCGGCCGGATTGATCCTGATTGTCCTGATGGGTCTTGTTGGTTGCATATTCCGATTGAAATTAAGCTGTGTCCTGTCTCGAGATACCAGGGTCTCTGCTGAAAGCTCCAGTCATGGACCATCGAGCACTGGGACCCGTTCACTGTCCCCAGATCAGCCTGTGTGTCTCTGAACCATCAAACAACATAAATTCAGAGCTGTGAAAGAGTATGTGCCTCCCCACCTGATTTGCTGTATATCATGGTATATGGTCTATATCCTGTATATGTTGTGACATCATAGTATATTATCTATATACCTTATACACTGTAAAAAAACGTCCAGCTCCTTATCCTTAAAAAACAATGCTTTATTCTTTCACATATTCAATTAAAATCCATGTGTACAAACGGAGAAACTGTAGCGCAATGTGACGCGTTTCAGGCCACTGGCGTATGGGCCCTTTATCCAGACATGACAGGATGAAGGGCCCATACGCCAGTGGCCCGAAACGCGTCACATTGCGCTACAGTTTCTCCGTTTGTACACATGGATTTTAATTGAATATGTGAAAGAATAAAGCATTGGTTTTTTAAGGATAAGGAGCTATTCCTGGATTGCTCACCTGGCTGCGTCTAGACCAGTACAGTCCGTGACTCCTTTAAAAAACTGGAGGTGAGGCTGCAGTACATGAATTGTTTTTTTTTTGCACCTTATACACTGTGATATCATGGTTTATCAGCTATATACCGTATACACTGTGACACCACAATGGTGTATGGTCTATATCCTGTATACGTTGACACCACCATGGAATATGGGCTATACGCCGTGTACACTGTGACATCATGGTATATGGGCTATATACCGTATACACGGTGACATCATGTATATATAAGAAATAATAGGGACACCTCTATCTAGAACTGACCAGATATAAACAGGAAATAATGTTCCACAGAATAAAAAAATATACAATTTATTGTTCTAAAGCAGTGGTCCCCAACCTATTTTTCACCAAGGACCAGTTTCATGCAAGACAATTTTCCCAGGGACCGGGGGAAGGGGGGGGGGCTTAGGGGTGGGCGGGGCTGACTGATTCACGCGCATAACAAAACACAAGGTGCATTTTAAAATATATAACACTATATAACGACTATATAAACTGACTATGGTCTGTGCTGCACTGGTCTCTGCTGCACTGGTCTCTGCTGCACTGGTCTCTGCTGCACTGGTCTCTGCTGCACTGGTCTCTGCTGCACTGGTCTCTGCTGCACTGGTCTCTGCTGCACTGGTCTCTGCTGCACTGGTCTCTGCTGCACTGCACCGTATTTTTCACCCTATATGATGCACCTAGGTTTTAGAGGAGAACAATAAGAAAAAAATATTTTTCATTACACCTCAGGTCAGACCAGCAATCAGACCCCCAATGTTAATCAGACCTCAGATCAACCCCCAAACCGTTAGCCATCCGTCAGCCCCCCATGTCAGCCATAAGCCCCCCATGTCAGCCATAAGCCCCCCATGTCAGCCATAAGCCCCCCATGTCAGCCATAAGCCCCCCATGTCAGCCTTAAGCCCCCCATGTCAGCCATAAGTCAGCCCCTCATGTCAGCCCCCCATGTCAGCCATAAGTCAGCCCCCCATGTCAACACCTCATGTCAGCCCCTCATGTCAGCCATAAGTCAGCCCCCCATGTCAGCCATAAGTCAGCCCCTCATGTCAGCCATAAGTCAGCCCCTCATGTCAGCCATAAGTCAGCCCCTCATGTCAGCCATAAGTCAGCCCCCCATGTCAGCCATAAGTCAGCCCCCCATGTCAACCCCTCATGTCAGCCCCTCATGTCAGCCATAAGTCAGCCCCTCATGTCAGCCATAAGTCAGCCCCCCATGTTAGCCATAAGTCAGCCCCTCATGTCAGCCCCTCATGTCAGCCATAAGTCAGCCCCCCATGTCAGCCATAAGTCAGACCCCCATGTCAGCCCCTCATGTCAGCTATAAGTCAGCCCCTCATGTCAGCCATGTCAGCCCCTCATGTCAGCTATAAGTCAGCCCCTCATGTCAGCCATAAGTCAGACCCCCATGTCAGCCATAAGTCAGACCCCCATGTCAGCCATAAGTCAGCCCCTCATGTCAACCCCTCATGTCAGCCCCTCATGTCAGCTATAAGTCAGCCCCTCATGTCAGCCATGTCAGCCCCTCATGTCAGCCATAAGTCAGCCCCTCATGTCAGCCATAAGTCAGACCCCCATGTCAGCCATAAGTCAGACCCCCATGTCAGCCATAAGTCAGCCCCCCATGTCAACCCCTCATGTCAGCCCCTCATGTCAGCTATAAGTCAGCCCCTCATGTCAGCCATGTCAGCCCCTCATGTCAGCTATAAGTCAGCCCCTCATGTCAGCCATAAGTCAGACCCCCATGTCAGCCATAAGTCAGACCCCCATGTCAGCCATAAGTCAGCCCCCCATGTCAACCCCTCATGTCAGCCCCTCATGTCAGCCATAAGTCAGCCCCTCATATCAGCCATAAGTCAGCCCCCCATGTCAGCCATAAGTCAGCCCCCCATGTCAGCCATAAGTCAGACCCCCATGTCAGCCCCTCATGTCAGCTATAAGTCAGCCCCTCATGTCAGCCATAAGTCAGACCCCCATGTCAGCCATAAGTCAGAACCCCATGTCAGCCATAAGTCAGAACCCCATGTCAGCCATAAGTCAGCCCCCCATGTCAACCCCTCATGTCAGCCCCTCATGTCAGCTATAAGTCAGCCCCTCATGTCAGCCCCTCATGTCAGCCATAAGTCAGCCCCTCATGTCATCCATAAGTCAGACCCCCATGTCAGCCATAAGTCAGACCCCCATGTCAGCATAAGTCAGCCCCCCATGTCAACCCCTCATGTCAGCCCCTCATGTCAGCTATAAGTCAGCCCCTCATGTCAGCCATGTCAGCCCCTCATGTCAGCCATAAGTCAGCCCCTCATGTCAGCCATAAGTCAGACCCCCATGTCAGCCATAAGTCAGACCCCCATGTCAGCCATAAGTCAGCCCCCATGTCAGCCCCTCATGTCAGCCATAAGTCAGCCCCCCATGTTAGCCATAAGTCAGCCCCTCATGTCAGCCCCTCATGTCAGCCATAAGTCAGCCCCCCATGTCAGCCATAAGTCAGACCCCCATGTCAGCCCCTCATGTCAGCTATAAGTCAGCCCCTCATGTCAGCCATGTCAGCCGCTCATGTCAGCTATAAGTCAGCCCGTCATGTCAGCCATAAGTCAGCCCCTCATGTCAGCCATAAGTCAGCCCCTCATGTCAGCCGTAAGTCAGACCCCCATGTCAGCCATAAGTCAGACCCCCATGTCAGCCCCTCATGTCAGCTATAAGTCAGCCCCTCATGTCAGCCATAAGTCAGACCCCCATATCAGCCATAAGTCAGCCCCTCATGTCAGCCATAAGTCAGCCCCTCATGTCAGCCATAAGTCAGCCCCTCATGTCAGCCATAAGTCAGCCCCTCATGTCAGCCATAAGTCAGCCCCTCATGTCAGCCATAAGTCAGCCCCTCATGTCAGCCATAAGTCAGACCCCCATGTCAGCCCCTCATGTCAGCCTTAAGCCCCCCATGTCAGCCATAAGTCAGCCCCTCATGTCAGCCATAAGTCAGCCCCCCATGTCAGCCCCTCATGTCAGCCTTAAGCCCCCCATGTCAGCCATAAGTCAGCCCCCCATGTCAGCCATAAGTCAGCCCCTAATGTCAACCCCTCATGTCAGCCATAAGTCAGACCCCCATGTCAGCCATAAGTCAGCCCCCCATGTCAGCCCCTCATGTCAGCCCCTCATGTCAGCCTTAAGCCCCCCATGTCAGCCATAAGTCAGCCCCCCATGTCAGCCATAAGTCAGCCCCCCATGTCAGCCATAAGTCATCCCCCCATGTCAACACCTCATGTCAGCCCCTCATGTCAGCCATAAGTCAGCCCCCCCCATGTCAGCCATAAGTCAGACCCCCATGTCAGCCATAAGTCAGAACCCCATGTCAGCCATAAGTCAGCCCCCCATGTCAGCCCCTCATGTCAGCCCCTCATGTCAGCCTTAAGCCCCCCATGTCAGCCATAAGTCAGCCCCCCATGTCAGCCATAAGTCAGCCTCCCATGTCAGCCATAAGTCAGACCCCCATGTCAGCCATAAGTCAGCCCCCCATGTCAACCCCTCATGTCAGCCCCTCATGTCAGCCATAAGTCAGCCCCTCATGTCAGCCATAAGTCAGCCCCCCATGTCAGCCATAAGTCAGCCCCTCATGTCAGCCATAAGTCAGCCCCTCATGTCAGCCATAAGTCAGCCCCCCATGTCAGCCATAAGTCAGCCCCCCATGTCAGCCATAAGTCAGCCCCTCATGTCAGCCATAAGTCAGCCCCCCATGTCAGCCCCTCATGTCAGCCTTAAGCCCCCCATGTCAGCCATAAGTCAGCCCCTCATGTCAACACCTCATGTCAGCCCCTCATGTCAGCCATAAGTCAGCCCCCCCCCATGTCAGCCATAAGTCAGACCCCCATGTCAGCCATAAGTCAGACCTTCATGTCAGCCATAAGTCAGACCCCCATGTCAACCCCTCATGTCAGCCCCTCATGTCAGCCATAAGTCAGCCCCTCATGTCAGCCATAAGTCAGCCCCTCATGTCAGCCATAAGTCAGCCCCCCATGTCAACCCCTCATGTCAGCCCCTCATGTCAGCCTTAAGTCAGCCCCTCATGTCAGTCATAAGTCAGCCCCCCATGTCAGCCATAAGTCAGCCCCTCATGTCAGCCATAAGTCAGCCCCCCAAGTCAACCCCTCATGTCAGCCCCTCATGTCAGCCATAAGTTAGCCCCTCATGTCAACCCCTCATGTCAGCCCCTCAAGTCAACCCCTCATGTCAGCCATATGTCCCCCAGGTCAGCCATATGTCCCCCAGGTCAGCCATATGTCCCCCAGGTCAGCCATCAGCCCCCAGTGCAAATAAAATAAAAAAACCACTTACCTCTCCTGCTCCTGGTCACCATCGCGATCCTCTTCATTCTGCTGTCGGCTGGCTGTGTATAGCGGCGCACAGCGTGAGGTCACAGAGCGCCCTCACGCTGTGCGCAGCCCTGCACAGCCGATAGCCGAGCCGAGGACCAGGAAGCGGTGAGTACAGATCCTTCACCGCTTCCTGGTCCTTCTGTACTAATGAAGCGGTTCCATAATGGAAGCGCTTCATTAGTACAGCGTTAAAGACTGCCCTGATCGCCGCGGCCCGGCAAACCATCCTCCACGGCCCGGTCCTGGTTGGGGACAGCTGTTCTAAAGAATAAAAACCACTTCAATTAATATTCGTAAAACATTCCATGTTAGTCACCTTCATGATTCTTCATCTTAAATTACATTCATTGTTCTCACGATTCAATACATAAAAGATAAAAAAGCTTTTTGGCGCAAAAAATGTAAAGAAATATACTTAATTGTTGAATGACCTAAAATAAACTTCACTACTGCGACATACTGAGGTATTACTTTACTGAAGAGGCGCTAGTCCATAGATCCATAAGTATATATTCCTTGCTGCAATGAAGAGAGTTCAGGAATCCTCTCGATGTTACTCTTTGTAATAGATCCACCAGTTCATTGTGAAATCCAGTTTCAAATTGTATATATGCTGTATCTATAGAAGGGCGGATGGATGGATGGATGTTCCGCGATCACTCAAAAACAACGCAACCATCAATTTCAACAAAAATTGGTAGACTCATCCCTTGCTACCCGGAAAGAAATCTTGTGGGGATCTGAGCTCTCTAGGACGTACCGTTCATGAGATATTCCCAAAAAATGACCTGCATTAGCCAATACAAGCCTGCCAGCCTCTCTCCACATATCCCAACTGCCATACACACGGTCACATGACCCTTATCAGCCAATAGAAGCTTGCAGGCCCTTAGCCACCACATACACACAGTTTTACTCCAGGTTTCCATAACAACCCGGCCATTTTTCTCCACTGCTGTAGGTCAGCTTTAGGCTAGGGCTACACGACGACATGTGTCACGCGACACATACAGCACAACTACACTGCTACATTGATGTCGCACAACAATTTTCATAACGATAGTCTATGGTGTTGCACTGCGACATGCGACATGCTACGACTGTGCCGCGACAGTCACAGAAAAATCCATCTTTTTGCAAATGTCGTGTTGCAGTCGCAGCATGTCGCATGTTGCAGTGCGACACCATAGCCTATCATTATGAAAATTGTTGCGCGACATTGGTGCGACAAAATGTTGTGCGACACATGTCGTTGTGTAGCCCTAGCCTTAAAGGGGAAGGGCGCTGTGGAGGTCACTGTTAAGGCTGCAGGGGCCACTATTAAAGGGGCAGCTGCTGTGAAGGTCACTGTTAAGGCTGCAGGGGCCACTATTAAAGGGGCAGCTGCTGTGGAGGTCACTGTTAAGGGGGCAGGGGTCACTATTAAAGGGACAGCTGCTGTGGAGGTCACTGTTAAGGGGGCAGGGGTCACTATTAAAGGGACATCTGCTGTGGAGGTCACTGTTAAGGGGGCAGGGGTCACTATTAAAGGGACAGCTGCTGTGGAGGTCACTGTTAAGGAGGCAGGGGTCACTATTAAAGGGACAGCTGCTGTGGAGGTCACTGTTAAGAGGGCAGGGGTCACTATTAAAGGGACAGCTGCTGTGGAGGTCACTGTTAAGAGGGCAGGGGTCACTATTAAAAAGGCAAGTGCAGTGGAGGTCACTGTTAATGCAGCAAGATACTGTGGAGGTCACTGCTAAGGGGGCGGGCCCCTGTGGAGGTCACTGTTAAGGCAGCAAGATACTGTGGAGGTCACTGTTAAGAGGGCAGGGGTCACTATTAAAAAGGCAAGTGCAGTGGAGGTCACTGTTAATGCAGCAAGATACTGTGGAGGTCACTGCTAAGGGGGCGGGCCCCTGAGGAGGTCACTGTCAAGGGAGTGGAGTGCAGTGAAACTCACTGTTAAAGGGGTGGGCTGCTGTGAAGGTCAAAGTTAAGGGGATGGGCTGCTGTGAAGGTCCTATTTTAAAGTGGCAGGGCACTGTGGGGGGTCAGTGTTAAGGGGTGGGGGACTGAGGAGTTCACTGTTAAAGAGGCGGAGTGCTGTAGAGGTCACTGTTATGGGGGATACTGCCAATATCCTTTAACGACACACACAAACAATTAAATTAAATAGATGAAATATCCCCGTGCGAAGCCGGGTCCTTATGCTAGTATTTAGATATAATACTCGCCTTCTGCACTTGAATAGTGTCGCCTTATTCTTTGAACACGTGCTTACAGCGTCTCACTTGTTGCAAGGCGATCTCCCACAGGTTTGTTCCAATGTTAACAGTAATCGGTATTGCACTTACTTGATGATTATCAGTTCTCTAATATCGGGTTATAGATCTTCCTCGCTCGCACCTTATACTCTGTATCGGGTTATAGATCTTCCTCGCTCGCACCTTATATTCTGTATCGGGTTATAGATCTTCCTCGCTCGCTCCTTATACTTTGTATCGGGTTATAGATCTTCCCTGCTCGCACCTTATACTCTGTATCGGGTTATAGATCTTCCTCGCTCGCACCTTATATTCTGTATCGGGTTATAGATCTTCCTCGCTCGCTCCTTATACTTTGTATCGGGTTATAGATCTTCCTCGCTCGCTCCTTATACTCTGTATCGGGTTATAGATCTTCCCTGCTCGCACCTTATACTCTGTATCGGGTTATAGATCTTCCTCGCTCGTACCTTATACTCTGTATCGGGTTATAGATCTTCCCTGCTCACACCTTATACTCTGTATCGGGTTATAGATCTTCCCTGCTCGTACCTTATACTCTGTATCGGGTAATAGATTTTCTCCGCTCGTACCTTATATTCTGTATCAGGTTATAGATCTTCTCCGCTCGCACCTTATATTCTGTATCAGGTTATAGATCTTCCCCGCTCGCACCTTATACTCTGTATCGGGTTATAGATCTTCCCCGCTCGTACCTTATACTTTGTATCGGGTTATAGATCTTCCCTGCTCGTACCTTATACTCTGTATCGGGTTATAGATCTTCCCTGCTCGCACCTTATACTCTATATCGGGTTATAGATTTTCCCTGCTCGTACCTTATACTCTGTATCGGGTAATAGATCTTCCCCACTCGCTCCTTATACTTTGTATCGGGTTATAGATCTTCCTCGCTCGCACCTTATATTCTGTATCGGGTTATAGATCTTCCCTGCTCGCACCTTATACCCTGTATCGGGTTATAGATCTTCCCTGCTCGCACCTTATACTCTGTATCGGGTTATAGATCTTCCCTGCTCGTACCTTATACTCTGTATCGGGTTATAGATCTTCCTCGCTCGCACCTTATACTCTGTATCGGGTTATAGATCTTCCCTGCTCGCACCATATACTCTGTATCGGGTTATAGATCTTCCCTGCTCGCACCTTATACTCTGTATCGGGTTATAGATCTTCCCTGCTCGCACCTTATACTCTGTATCGGGTTATAGATCTTCCCTGCTCGCACATTATATTCTGTATCGGGTTATAGATCTTCCTCGCTCGTATCTTATACTCTGTATCGGGTTATAGATCTTCCCCGCTCGTACCTTATACTCTGTATCGGGTTATAGATCTTCCCTGCTCGCACCTTATACTCTGTATCGGGTTATAGATCTTCCCTGCTCGCACCTTATACTCTGTATCGGGTTATAGATCTTCCCTGCTCGCACCTTATATTCTGTATCAGGTTATAGATCTTCCCCGCTCGCACCTTATACTCTGTATCGGGTTATAGATCTTCCCCGCTCGTACCTTATACTCTGTATCGGGTAATAGATCTTCCCCACTCGCTCCTTATACTTTGTATCGGGTTATAGATCTTCCTCGCTCGCACCTTATATTCTGTATCGGGTTATAGATCTTCTCTGCTCGCACCTTATACTCTGTATCGGGTTATAGATCTTCCCTGCTCGCACCTTATACTCTGTATCGGGTTATAGATCTTCCCTGCTCGCACCTTATATTCTGTATCAGGTTATAGATCTTCCCCGCTCGCACCTTATACTCTGTATCGGGTTATAGATCTTCCCCGCTCGTACCTTATACTCTGTATCGGGTAATAGATCTTCCCCACTCGCTCCTTATACTTTGTATCGGGTTATAGATCTTCCTCGCTCGCACCTTATATTCTGTATCGGGTTATAGATCTTCCCTGCTCGCACCTTATACTCTGTATCGGGTTATAGATCTTCCCTGCTCGCACCTTATACTCTGTATCGGGTTATAGATCTTCCCTGCTCGCACCTTATACTCTGTATCGGGTTATAGATCTTCCCTGCTCGCACCTTATACTCTGTATCGGGTTATAGATCTTCCCCGCTCATACCTTATACTCTGTATCGGGTTATAGATCTTCCTCGCTCGCACCTTATACTCTGTATCGGGTTATAGATCTTCCTCGCTCGCACCTTATACTCTGTATCGGGTTATAGATCTTCCCTGCTCGCACCTTATACTCTGTATCGGGTTATAGATCTTCCCCGCTCGTACCTTATACTCTGTATCGGGTTATAGATCTTCCCTGCTCGCACCTTATACTCTGTATCGGGTTATAGATCTTCCCTGCTCGCACCTTATACTCTGTATCGGGTTATAGATCTTCCCTGCTCGCACCTCATACTCTGTATCGGGTTATAGATCTTCCCCGCTCATACCTTATACTCTGTATCGGGTTATAGATCTTCCTCGCTCGCACCTTATACTCTGTATCGGGTTATAGATCTTCCTCGCTCGTATCTTATACTCTGTATCGGGTTATAGATCTTCCCCGCTCGTACCTTATACTCTGTATCGGGTTATAGATCTTCCCTGCTCGCACCTTATACTCTGTATCGGGTTATAGATCTTCCCTGCTCGCACCTTATACTCTGTATCGGGTTATAGATCTTTCCTGCTCGTACCTTATACTCTGTATCGGGTTATAGATCTTCCCTGCTCGCACCTTATATTCTGTATCGGGTTATAGATTTTCTCCGCTCGCACCTTATATTCTGTATCGGGTTATAGATCTTCCCTGCTCGCACCTTATATTCTGTATCGGGTTATAGATTTTCTCCGCTCGCACCTTATACTCTGTATCGGGTTATAGATCTTCCCCGCTCCTACCTTATATTCTGTATCGGGTTATAGATTTTCTCCGCTCGCACCTTATACTCTGTATCGGGTTATAGATCTTCCCCGCTCGCACCTTATACTCTGTATCGGGTTATAGATTTTCTCTGCTCGCACATTATACTCTGTATCGGGTTATAGATCTTCCCCGCTCCTACCTTATATTCTGTATCGGGTTATAGATCTTCCCCGCTCGTACCTTGTACTCTGTATCGGGTTATAGATCTTCCCCACTCGTACCTTATACTCTGTATCGGGTTATAGATCTTCCCCGCTCGCACCTTATACTCTGTATCGGGTTATAGATCTTTCCTGCTCGTACCTTATACTCTGTATCGGGTAATAGATCTTCCCTGCTCGCACCTTATACTCTGTATCGGGTTATAGATCTTCCCCGCTCGCACCTTATACTCTGTATCGGGTAATAGATCTTCCCTGCTCGTACCTTATACTCTGTATCGGGTAATAGATTTTCTCCGCTCGTACCTTATACTCTGTATCGGATAATAGATCTTCCCCGCTCGCACCTTATACTCTGTATCGGGTAATAGATCTTCCCTGCTCGTACCTTATACTCTGTATCGGGTAATAGATTTTCTCCGCTCGCACCTTATACTCTGTATCGGGTTATAGATCTTCCCTGCTCGTACCTTATACTCTGTATCGGGTTATAGATCTTTCCTGCTCGCACCTTATACTCTGTATCGGGTTATAGATCTTCCCCGCTCGCACCTTATACTCTGTATCGGGTTATAGATCTTCCCTGCTCGTACCTTATACTCTGTATCGGGTTATAGATCTTCCCCGCTCGCAACTTATACTCTGTATCGGGTTATAGATTTTCTCCGCTCGCACCTTATACTCTGTATCGGGTTATAGATCTTCTCCGCTCGTACCTTATACTCTGTATCGGGTTATAGATCTTCCCCGCTCGTACCTTATACTCTGTATCGGGTTATAGATCTTCCCTGCTCGTACCTTATACTCTGTATCGGGTTATAGATCTTCCCCGCTCATACCTTATACTCTGTATCGGGTTATAGATCTTCCCCGCTCGTACCTTATACTCTGTATCGGGTTATAGATCTTCCCCGCTCGTACCTTATACTCTGTATCGGGTTATAGATCTTCCCCGCTCGTACCTTATACTCTGTATCGGGTTATAGATCTTCTCCGCTCGTACCTTATACTTTGTATCGGGTTATAGATCTTCTCCGCTCGTACCTTATACTCTGTATCGGGTTATAGATCTTCTCCGCTCGTACCTTATACTCTGTATCGGGTTATAGATCTTCTTCGCTCGTACCTTATACTTTGTATCGGGTTATAGATCTTCCTCGCTCGTACCTTATACTTTGCATCGAGTTATAGATCTTACCCGCTCACACCCTATACTCTGTATCGGCTTATACTTTGCATCGGTTTATAAAACTTCCCCGCTCGTAACTTATGTAATGTCCCAGAGTGCCATTACCACTCTTGCACCTTGCTACCATCTTCTATAAGCTAACTTATGTCATCAAAATGCATTTCATGTCATCTCAGAATAATGTGCATATTCTTTCCTATGTAACTGTTATATCTCATGCAATTGCCTGATCCACCAAGAGGTGGCAGCAACACTTGGCAGTGCTAGTTGCAGGGAATGGACTGGATTGTCCATTCTCTCTCTCCCTCTAGAAGGAGAAGGAGAGGAGTTTAGTGTTAGTGGGTCAGTGTCTAGTCTACCCTCCTAGGGGAGAGGTTGTGCTGGCCAGCAAAGCACTGTCTGCTCTGCTGGGCCTGCAGGCCCTGCCTGCAAAGAAGTTCTCCATGGTTGCTTGTCCCCTCCTGGGCTTGCATTGCCTTAAACTCCAAGCCAAGTAAGCTTGAAGCCAGGAAGAAGATCCTAGGATTAAAGTAAGAGACAGATTACTGAAAACTAAGTTCCAGCAGAAGAGGAGAAGTTCCTATTTAATATTGCTGACATAGCAGAGCTAAGGTTGTTCCAGAAGTGTTTGCCTGCCAAAGTTAAGCCAATACCTGCTGATGACCAAGATAAAGTCTGGAAACTGTATGGATTACCGTTTACTACAAATAAAGCAACTGTTCAAACGTTTACCAAGTCTGGACTCAACTTTTTTCTACCCCATCCAAGTTATCAACTCCTTTTGCACTGCTTCAGACGACCACGTCTGGGATCCAACCGTATTCAGGTAGGAGCACTCTGACAAAGTGCTACACAACATCTCCAGGGATATTGTGGGCTATTTACCACCACTGTGGCCTTCCTACATTTGGATACCATAATATCACTACAAAAGGGAGCCTTGTGTTTCCGCTGCTTCACGGCAGCTGGCATCACGTACACTTACTCTAACAGAGGGACATATAATTGTAGATACCTCTTGGAGGGGTAATGGATCCCCCAGACACTGGGATTGGGGCGCTGCTATCAAGTCGCATCATGATCGCGGACGTTGCACTTATACTTTGCATTGGGTATCGGGTTATAGATCTTCCCTGCTCGCACCTTATACTCTGTATCGGGTTATAGATCTTCCCTGCTCGCACCTTATACTCTGTATCGGGTTATAGATCTTCCCTGCTCGCACCTTATATTCTGTATCAGGTTATAGATCTTCCCTGCTCGCACCTTATACTCTGTATCGGGTTATAGATCTTCCCCGCTCGTACCTTATACTCTGTATCGGGTAATAGATCTTCCCCACTCGCTCCTTATACTTTGTATCGGGTTATAGATCTTCCTCGCTCGCACCTTATATTCTGTATCGGGTTATAGATCTTCCCTGCTCGCACCTTATACTCTGTATCGGGTTATAGATCTTCCCTGCTCGCACCTTATACTCTGTATCGGGTTATAGATCTTCCCTGCTCGCACCTTATACTCTGTATCGGGTTATAGATCTTCCCCGCTCATACCTTATACTTTGTATCGGGTTATAGATCTTCCTCGCTCGCACCTTATACTCTGTATCGGGTTATAGATCTTCCTCGCTCGCACCTTATACTCTGTATCGGGTTATAGATCTTCCCTGCTCGCACCTTATACTCTTTATCGGGTTATAGATCTTCCCCGCTCGTACCTTATACTCTGTATCGGGTTATAGATCTTCCCTGCTCGCACCTTATACTCTGTATCGGGTTATAGATCTTCCCTGCTCGCACCTTATACTCTGTATCGGGTTATAGATCTTCCCTGCTCGCACCTTATACTCTGTATTGGGTTATAGATCTTCCCCGCTCATACCTTATACTCTGTATCGGGTTATAGATCTTCCTCGCTCGCACCTTATACTCTGTATCGGGTTATAGATCTTCCTCGCTTGTATCTTATACTCTGTATCGGGTTATAGATCTTCCCCGCTCGTACCTTATACTCTGTATCGGGTTATAGATCTTCCCTGCTCGCACCTTATACTCTGTATCGGGTTATAGATCTTCCCTGCTCGCACCTTATACTCTGTATCGGGTTATAGATCTTTCCTGCTCGTACCTTATACTCTGTATCGGGTTATAGATCTTCCCTGCTCGCACCTTATATTCTGTATCGGGTTATAGATTTTCTCCGCTCGCACCTTATATTCTGTATCGGGTTATAGATCTTCCCTGCTCGCACCTTATATTCTGTATCGGGTTATAGATTTTCTCCGCTCGCACCTTATACTCTGTATCGGGGTATAGATCTTCCCCGCTCCTACCTTATATTCTGTATCGGGTTATAGATTTTCTCCGCTCGCACCTTATACTCTGTATCGGGTTATAGATCTTCCCCGCTCGCACCTTATACTCTGTATCGGGTTATAGATTTTCTCCGCTCGCACATTATACTCTGTATCGGGTTATAGATCTTCCCCGCTCCTACCTTATATTCTGTATCGGGTTATAGATCTTCCCCGCTCGAACCTTGTACTCTGTATCGGGTTATAGATCTTCCCCACTCGTACCTTATACTCTGTATCGGGTTATAGATCTTCCCCGCTCGCACCTTATACTCTGTATCGGGTTATAGATCTTTCCTGCTCGTACCTTATACTCTGTATCGGGTAATAGATCTTCCCTGCTCGCACCTTATACTCTGTATCGGGTTATAGATCTTCCCCGCTCGCACCTTATACTCTGTATCGGGTAATAGATCTTCCCTGCTCGTACCTTATACTCTGTATCGGGTAATAGATTTTCTCCGCTCGTACCTTATACTCTGTATCGGATAATAGATCTTCCCTGCTCGTACCTTATACTCTGTATCGGGTTATAGATCTTTCCTGCTCGTACCTTATACTCTGTATCGGGTAATAGATTTTCACCGCTCGTACCTTATACTCTGTATCGGGTTATAGATCTTCCCTGCTCGTACCTTATACTCTGTATCGGGTTATAGATCTTCCCTGCTCGCACCTTATACTCTGTATCGGGTTATAGATCTTCCCCGCTCGCACCTTATACTCTGTATCGGGTTATAGATCTTCCCTGCTCGTACCTTATACTCTGTATCGGGTTATAGATCTTCCCCGCTCGCAACTTATACTCTGTATCGGGTTATAGATTTTCTCCGCTCGCACCTTATACTCTGTATCGGGTTATAGATCTTCTCCGCTCGTACCTTATACTCTGTATCGGGTTATAGATCTTCCCCGCTCGTACCTTATACTCTGTATCGGGTTATAGATCTTCCCTGCTCGTACCTTATACTCTGTAACGGGTTATAGATCTTCCCCGCTCATACCTTATACTCTGTATCGGGTTATAGATCTTCCCCGCTCGTACCTTATACTCTGTATCGGGTTATAGATCTTCCCCGCTCGTACCTTATACTCTGTATCGGGTTATAGATCTTCCCCGCTCGTACCTTATACTCTGTATCGGGTTATAGATCTTCTCCGCTCGTACCTTATACTCTGTATCGGGTTATAGATCTTCTCCGCTCGTACCTTATACTCTGTATCGGGTTATAGATCTTCTCCGCTCGTACCTTATACTCTGTATCGGGTTATAGATCTTCTCCGCTCGTACCTTATACTTTGTATCGGGTTATAGATCTTCCTCGCTCGTACCTTATACTTTGCATCGAGTTATAGATCTTACCCGCTCACACCCTATACTCTGTATCGGCTTATACTTTGCATCGGTTTATAAAACTTCCCCGCTCGTAACTTATGTAATGTCCCAGAGTGCCATTACCACTCTTGCACCTTGCTACCATCTTCTATAAGCTAACTTATGTCATCAAAATGCATTTCATGTCATCTCAGAATAATGTGCATATTCTTTCCTATGTAACTGTTATATCTCATGCAATTGCCTGATCCACCAAGAGGTGGCAGCAACACTTGGCAGTGCTAGTCGCAGGGAATGGACTGGATTGTCCATTCTCTCTCTCCCTCTAGAAGGAGAAGGAGAGGAGTTTAGTGTTAGTGGGTCAGTGTCTAGTCTACCCTCCTAGGGGAGAGGTTGTGCTGGCCAGCAAAGCACTGTCTGCTCTGCTGGGCCTGCAGGCCCTGCCTGCAAAGAAGTTCTCCATGGTTGCTTGTCCCCTCCTGGGCTTGCATTGCCTTAAACTCCAAGCCAAGTAAGCTTGAAGCCAGGAAGAAGATCCTAGGATTAAAGTAAGAGACAGATTACTGAAAACTAAGTTCCAGCAGAAGAGGAGAAGTTCCTATTTAATATTGCTGACATAGCAGAGCTAAGGTTGTTGCAGAAGTGTTTGCCTGCCAAAGTTAAGCCAATACCTGCTGATGACCAAGATAAAGTCTGGAAACTGTATGGATTACCGTTTACTACAAATAAAGCAACTGTTCAAACGTTTACCAAGTCTGGACTCAACTTTTTTCTACCCCATCCAAGTTATCAACTCCTTTTGCACTGCTTCAGACGACCACGTCTGGGATCCAACCGTATTCAGGTAGGAGCACTCTGACAAAGTGCTACACAACATCTCCAGGGATATTGTGGGCTATTTACCACCACTGTGGCCTTCCTACATTTGGATACCATAATATCACTACAAAAGGGAGCCTTGTGTTTCCGCTGCTTCACGGCAGCTGGCATCACGTACACTTACTCTAACAGAGGGACATATAATTGTAGATACCTCTTGGAGGGGTAATGGATCCCCCAGACACTGGGATTGGGGCGCTGCTATCAAGTCGCATCATGATCGCGGACGTTGCACTTATACTTTGCATTGGGTATCGGGTTATAGATCTTCCCTGCTCGCACCTTATACTCTGTATCGGGTTATAGATCTTCCCTGCTCGCACCTTATACTCTGTATCGGGTTATAGATCTTCCCTGCTCGCACCTTATATTCTGTATCAGGTTATAGATCTTCCCCGCTCGCACCTTATACTCTGTATCGGGTTATAGATCTTCCCCGCTCGTACCTTATACTCTGTATCGGGTAATAGATCTTCCCCACTCGCTCCTTATACTTTGTATCGGGTTATAGATCTTCCTCGCTCGCACCTTATATTCTGTATCGGGTTATAGATCTTCCCTGCTCGCACCTTATACTCTGTATCGGGTTATAGATCTTCCCTGCTCGCACCTTATACTCTGTATCGGGTTATAGATCTTCCCCGCTCATACCTTATACTTTGTATCGGGTTATAGATCTTCCTCGCTCGCACCTTATACTCTGTATCGGGTTATAGATCTTCCTCGCTCGCACCTTATACTCTGTATCGGGTTATAGATCTTCCCTGCTCGCACGTTATACTCTGTATCGGGTTATAGATCTTCCCCGCTCGTACCTTATACTCTGTATCGGGTTATAGATCTTCCCTGCTCGCACCTTATACTCTGTATCGGGTTATAGATCTTCCCTGCTCGCACCTTATACTCTGTATCGGGTTATAGATCTTCCCTGCTCGCACCTTATACTCTGTATCGGGTTATAGATCTTCCCCGCTCATACCTTATACTCTGTATCGGGTTATAGATCTTCCTCGCTCGCACCTTATACTCTGTATCGGGTTATAGATCTTCCTCGCTCGTATCTTATACTCTGTATCGGGTTATAGATCTTCCCCGCTCGTACCTTATACTCTGTATCGGGTTATAGATCTTCCCTGCTCGCACCTTATACTCTGTATCGGGTTATAGATCTTCCCTGCTCGCACCTTATACTCTGTATCGGGTTATAGATCTTCCCTGCTCGCACCTTATACTCTGTATCGGGTTATAGATCTTTCCTGCTCGTACCTTATACTCTGTATCGGGTTATAGATCTTCCCTGCTCGCACCTTATATTCTGTATCGGGTTATAGATTTTCTCCGCTCGCACCTTATATTCTGTATCGGGTTATAGATCTTCCCTGCTCGCACCTTATATTCTGTATCGGGTTATAGATTTTCTCCGCTCGCACCTTATACTCTGTATCGGGTTATAGATCTTCCCCGCTCCTACCTTATATTCTGTATCGGGTTATAGATTTTCTCCGCTCGCACCTTATACTCTGTATCGGGTTATAGATCTTCCCCGCTCGCACCTTATACTCTGTATCGGGTTATAGATTTTCTCCGCTCGCACATTATACTCTGTATCGGGTTATAGATCTTCCCCGCTCCTACCTTATATTCTGTATCGGGTTATAGATCTTCCCCGCTCGTACCTTGTACTCTGTATCGGGTTATAGATCTTCCCCACTCGTACCTTATACTCTGTATCGGGTTATAGATCTTCCCCGCTCGCACCTTATACTCTGTATCGGGTTATAGATCTTCCCTGCTCGCACCTTATACTCTGTATCGGGTTATAGATCTTCCCTGCTCGCACCTTATACTCTGTATCGGGTTATAGATCTTCCCTGCTCGCACCTTATACTCTGTATCGGGTTATAGATCTTCCCCGCTCATACCTTATACTCTGTATCGGGTTATAGATCTTCCTCGCTCGCACCTTATACTCTGTATCGGGTTATAGATCTTCCTCGCTCGTATCTTATACTCTGTATCGGGTTATAGATCTTCCCCGCTCGTACCTTATACTCTGTATCGGGTTATAGATCTTCCCTGCTCGCACCTTATACTCTGTATCGGGTTATAGATCTTCCCTGCTCGCACCTTATACTCTGTATCGGGTTATAGATCTTCCCTGCTCGCACCTTATACTCTGTATCGGGTTATAGATCTTTCCTGCTCGTACCTTATACTCTGTATCGGGTTATAGATCTTCCCTGCTCGCACCTTATATTCTGTATCGGGTTATAGATTTTCTCCGCTCGCACCTTATATTCTGTATCGGGTTATAGATCTTCCCTGCTCGCACCTTATATTCTGTATCGGGTTATAGATTTTCTCCGCTCGCACCTTATACTCTGTATCGGGTTATAGATCTTCCCCGCTCCTACCTTATATTCTGTATCGGGTTATAGATTTTCTCCGCTCGCACCTTATACTCTGTATCGGGTTATAGATCTTCCCCGCTCGCACCTTATACTCTGTATCGGGTTATAGATTTTCTCCGCTCGCACATTATACTCTGTATCGGGTTATAGATCTTCCCCGCTCCTACCTTATATTCTGTATCGGGTTATAGATCTTCCCCGCTCGTACCTTGTACTCTGTATCGGGTTATAGATCTTCCCCGCTCGCACCTTATACTCTGTATCGGGTTATATATCTTTCCTGCTCGTACCTTATACTCTGTATCGGGTAATAGATCTTCCCTGCTCGCACCTTATACTCTGTATCGGGTTATAGATCTTCCCCGCTCGCACCTTATACTCTGTATCGGGTAATAGATCTTCCCTGCTCGTACCTTATACTCTGTATCGGGTAATAGATTTTCTCCGCTCGTACCTTATACTCTGTATCGGATAATAGATCTTCCCTGCTCGTACCTTATACTCTGTATCGGGTTATAGATCTTTCCTGCTCGCACCTTATACTCTGTATCGGGTTATAGATCTTCCCCGTTCGCACCTTATACTCTGTATCGGGTTATAGATCTTCCCTGCTCGTACCTTATACTCTGTATCGGGTTATAGATCTTCCCCGCTCGCAACTTATACTCTGTATCGGGTTATAGATTTTCTCCGCTCGCACCTTATACTCTGTATCGGGTTATAGATCTTCTCCGCTCGTACCTTATACTTTGTATCGGGTTATAGATCTTCCTCGCTCGTACCTTATACTCTGTATCGGGTTATATATCTTTCCTGCTCGTACCTTATACTCTGTATCGGGTAATAGATCTTCCCTGCTCGCACCTTATACTCTGTATCGGGTTATAGATCTTCCCCGCTCGCACCTTATACTCTGTATCGGGTAATAGATCTTCCCTGCTCGTACCTTATACTCTGTATCGGGTAATAGATTTTCTCCGCTCGTACCTTATACTCTGTATCGGATAATAGATCTTCCCTGCTCGTACCTTATACTCTGTATCGGGTTATAGATCTTTCCTGCTCGCACCTTATACTCTGTATCGGGTTATAGATCTTCCCCGTTCGCACCTTATACTCTGTATCGGGTTATAGATCTTCCCTGCTCGTACCTTATACTCTGTATCGGGTTATAGATCTTCCCCGCTCGCAACTTATACTCTGTATCGGGTTATAGATTTTCTCCGCTCGCACCTTATACTCTGTATCGGGTTATAGATCTTCTCCGCTCGTACCTTATTCTCTGTATCGGGTTATAGATCTTCCCCGCTCGTACCTTATACTCTGTATCGGGTTATAGATCTTCCCTGCTCGTACCTTATACTCTGTATCGGGTTATAGATCTTCCCCGCTCATACCTTATACTCTGTATCGGGTTATAGATCTTCCCCGCTCGTACCTTATACTCTGTATCGGGTTATAGATCTTCCCCGCTCGTACCTTATACTCTGTATCCGGTTATAGATCTTCCCCGCTCGTACCTTATACTCTGTATCGGGTTATAGATCTTCTCCGCTCGTACCTTATACTTTGTATCGGGTTATAGATCTTCTCCGCTCGTACCTTATACTCTGTATCGGGTTATAGATCTTCTCCGCTCGTACCTTATACTCTGTATCGGGTTATAGATCTTCTCCGCTCGTACCTTATACTTTGTATCGGGTTATAGATCTTCCTCGCTCGTACCTTATACTTTGCATCGAGTTATAGATCTTACCCGCTCACACCCTATACTCTGTATCGGCTTATACTTTGCATCGGTTTATAAAACTTCCCCGCTCGTAACTTATGTAATGTCCCAGAGTGCCATTACCACTCTTGCACCTTGCTACCATCTTCTATAAGCTAACTTATGTCATCAAAATGCATTTCATGTCATCTCAGAATAATGTGCATATTCTTTCCTATGTAACTGTTATATCTCATGCAATTGCCTGATCCACCAAGAGGTGGCAGCAACACTTGGCAGTGCTAGTTGCAGGGAATGGACTGGATTGTCCATTCTTTCTCTCCCTCTAGAAGGAGAAGGAGAGGAGTTTAGTGTTAGTGGGTCAGTGTCTAGTCTACCCTCCTAGGGGAGAGGTTGTGCTGGCCAGCAAAGCACTGTCTGCTCTGCTGGGCCTGCAGGCCCTGCCTGCAAAGAAGTTCTCCATGGTTGCTTGTCCCCTCCTGGGCTTGCATTGCCTTAAACTCCAAGCCAAGTAAGCTTGAAGCCAGGAAGAAGATCCTAGGATTAAAGTAAGAGACAGACTACTGAAAACTAAGTTCCAGCAGAAGAGGAGAAGTTCCTATTTAATATTGCTGACATAGCAGAGCTAAGGTTGTTGCAGAAGTGTTTGCCTGCCAAAGTTAAGCCAATACCTGCTGATGACCAAGATAAAGTCTGGAAACTGTATGGATTACCGTTTACTACAAATAAAGCAACTGTTCAAACGTTTACCAAGTCTGGACTCAACTTTTTTCTACCCCATCCAAGTTATCAACTCCTTTTGCACTGCTTCAGACGACCACGTCTGGGATCCAACCGTATTCAGGTAGGAGCACTCTGACAAAGTGCTACACAACATCTCCAGGGATATTGTGGGCTATTTACCACCACTGTGGCCTTCCTACATTTGGATACCATAACATCACTACAAAAGGGAGCCTTGTGTTTCCGCTGCTTCATGGCAGCTGGCATCACGTACACTTACTCTAACAGAGGGACATATAATTGTAGATACCTCTTGGAGGGGTAATGGATCCCCCAGACACTGGGATTGGGGCGCTGCTATCAAGTCGCATCATGATCGCGGACGTTGCACTTATACTTTGCATTGGGTATCGGGTTATAGATCTTCCCTGCTCGCACCTTATACTCTGTATCGGGTTATAGATCTTCCCCGCTCGTACCTTATACTCTGTATCGGGTTATAGATCTTCCCTGCTCGCACCTTATACTCTGTATCGGGTTATAGATCTTCCCCGCTCGTACCTTATACTCTGTATCGGGTTATAGATCTTCCCCGCTCGTACCTTATACTCTGTATCGGGTTATAGATCTTCCCCGCGCGTACCTTATACTTTGTATCGGGTTATAGATCTTCTCCGCTCGTACCTTATACTCTGTATCGGGTTATAGATCTTCCTCGCTCGTATCTTATACTCTGTATCGGGTTATAGATCTTCCCTGCTCGCACCTTATATTCTGTATCGGGTTATAGATCTTCCCTGCTCGTACCTTATACTTTGTATTGGGTTAGAGATCTTCCCCGCTCGCAACTTATACTCTGTATCGGGTTATAGATCTTTCCTGCTCGCTCCTTATACTCTGTATCGGGTTATAGATCTTCCCTGCTCGCACCTTATACTCTGTATCGGGTTATAGATCTTCCTCGCTCGTACCTTATACTCTTTATCGGGTTATAGATCTTTCCTGCTCGCTCCTTATACTCTGTATCGGGTTATAGATCTTCCCTGCTCGTACCTTATACTCTGTATCGGGTTATAGATCTTCCCTGCTCGTACCTTGTACTCTGTATCGGGTTATAAGTCTTCCCCGCGCGTACCTTATACTTTGTATTGGGTTATAGATCTTCCCCGCTCATACCTTATACTCTGTATCGGGTTATAGATCTTCTCCGCTCGTACCTTATACTCTGTATCGGGTTATAGATCTTCCCTGCTCGTACCTTATACTTTGTATTGGGTTATAGATCTTCCCCGCTCGTAACTTATACTTTGTATCGGGTTATAGATCTTCTCCGCTCGTAACTTATACTTTGTATCAGATTATAGATCTTCCCTGCTCATAGCTTATACTTTGTTTTGGGTTATGGATCTTCTCCGCTCGTAACTTAGTGTGCGCATCCCTAAAATATTGTGACATACAATGTAATTTTTCTGTAGACGGTGTCCTCTTCTGACAGTGACATTACCAGGGACACATCTGCAGTGTAACGTGTGCGCTTCAAAAATGTATCTGTGACATACAATGTAATTTTTACGTAGACGGTGCCCGCTTCTGACATTGACCTTACCAGGGCCACATCTGCAGTGTAACGTGTGCGATTCAAAAACGTATCTGTGACATACAGTGTACTTTGTCAGCTTTCAAACCATACTCCCCCGGGAACCCAAAGACTTTGGTTTCCCGGAAGCAACCATTGCAAATTCAGACAGAATAGTGGTGGCACTACAAATCCCAGAATTCCTGGATCTGAGACACAAATGTATTCGGGTGATCAATGAGAAACAGCAACAAGTGGTGCTCGGCCACGTAGGTAAAGATGCAAATATCCAGTGAATAAAGATGAATGGCGGCACTCACCTTACGTTGCAAAATGTCCTTTTTATTTCAGCAGAGGGGAGGGATACAAAACAGGATACAATCGCAGGTTACATGGCGATGACCGTTTCACGTTGTCCACGTTTCATCTGGCAACGTTTGACTGACTCTCAAGAGACCGAATAGATAAATTTATCTTCTAAATGTGCAAGGTATGAATTTGCGAAGGTACACGCGACGGGAGTACTCATTGCGGTACCGAAGCATTGTCTGAACCACGCATTCCCATACAAGAAGGCATTCTTGCTCAGTATCAGTCTTAGGCCATCTACAATGAAATCTCTGAAGACCTGGCTTTTGTCTGTATTTAAGAGAATTTCTGATATGGCCTGGATACCCTTTTCTTGGGGGATGCGCGTATACA
This sequence comes from Bufo bufo, assembly GCF_905171765.1. Taxonomy (NCBI): domain Eukaryota; kingdom Metazoa; phylum Chordata; class Amphibia; order Anura; family Bufonidae; genus Bufo; species Bufo bufo. The sequence goes on along the minus strand of NC_053397.1, from coordinate 1,609,960 downwards.
GACTCTCTACATCCAGGGACACCAGGTGATACTCCTCCCGCCACTGGATAAAAGCCAGTGACTGGAGGAGATCAGTGGTGTCCCTGAGATGTGAGGGGACCTTCTGCACTAGTGGTCGGAGTAACCAATCAATGTATCGTGACAAAGGTTCAGTCGCTGACCCGACCCCCGAGACAATAGGTCTCCCAGTGGGGTGGGTCAGCGACTTGTGAACCTTGGGGAGAAAATACCATGTCGGTTTCCTAGGGTGTATTGGAAAAAGTTTCTCTACCTTACTTCTAGAGAGCATGTCTCTGATGACGTAAGTATGCAGGAAACTCCTTAACAATTTCTGGATTTTGAATGTAGGATCTCGCTGTAACTTCTCATAAGTGGAGGTATCATTTAGTTGCCTAAGTGCCTCGGAGTAATAATACTTTTTACTTAGCAAAACAATGTTTCCCCCTTATCCGCCGGCTTCACTATGATATATTTTTGGGATTGAAGCCAAACCAATGCTTTTTCTTCCTGTGGTGTAATATTTTTGCTCACCCTGGGGTAAATTAAAGCCCTGACCCCTCTAATACTTTATGTTGGAAGACATCTAGTTGACTGCCGGCGGGAAAGGAAGGGGGGGGGGGGGCAAAAGGTTGAACGGACGCCACCTGTAAACTCCTGAGGTGTAACAGTATCGCCTGTCTTCTGTATATTCATGTCAGTCAATAACTCCAAACAAGATATCTCAGAATCACTGAAGTTGGCATGGGTACTAAACCCCAACGGTCCAATGGAAGCGGGACGTTCACCCTCTTTAGTCGGGTTGTAGGCACCACTATCATGTAGATTACGGTGTATCCGCTTTAGATTTAATTTTCTAACGGCTTTGAACAAATCGATCTCAAAGTCGGTAATACTAAAGCCCTCAACCAGACTAAAGCCCAGACCACGCTGTAATAATCGTTCGCATTCAGGTGATAATTCATGGCCCGACAGATTAATGATTAAATTGTCACTATCGACATTACAGGGCTCCTCGGCTATCGCCGCCAGGACACCTGTTTGCGTTTGTATCTCTGCTTGGAATTTGTTCCTAAAGTGTTTTTTTCCCCGCCACCTCCTGGTCCTCCTGCTAAAGGGGTTGATTGACGCTATTGTCTTTCAATTCGTATAAATTGCAGGCACTCGAGCCATCTTTGGTTTCCCGGAAGCAGCTCGGCGGGTCATGGGAATAACGCCGCCGGATCGTCGGTCATAGAACAAAACATACAATGCAACAGCTCTCTGCAAACCAAATAAAGTACAAAAATGTATTATATTGCTAATGCTATGCTTATAAATTTGAGATGCTTGGCAAATACATTTTGTTCAAATCATCTGAGCCGGATCGCCGGTCGTCATCATTTATGGTCGGAACTACGACGGTATCTGAAAGTCTTCGAACCTCCGACTTTTGTTTTTGATTAATGAAAACATTCTTGGCAAATGCTTTAGCTTTGGTTCGTCTCTCGCCGGTCCAAGAATTTCACCTCTAGCGGCGCAATACGGATGTCCCCGGATGCCCCTCTTAATCACGGCCCCAGTTCCGAAAACCAACAAAAAAGAACCGGAGTTCTATTCCATTATTCCTAGCTGAAGTATTCAGGCGACCCGGCCTGCTTTGAACACTGTAAATTTTTTCAATGGTCAGCTAAGCAGCAGGCACTCTCTCATCATTTTTTAAATAGTCAGCTCAGCAGCAGGCCCTCAACCATAATGTTTTAGAGGGTCAGTTCAGCAGCAGGTCCTCAACCATAATGTTTTAGAGGGTCAGTTCAGCAGCAGGTCCTCAACCATAATGTTTTAGAGGGTGAGCTCAGCAGCAGGTCCTCAACCATAATGTTTTAGAGGGTCAGCTCAGCAGCAGGTCCTCAACCATAATGTTTTAGAGGGTGAGCTCAGCAGCAGGTCCTCAACCATAATGTTTTAGAGGGTGAGCTCAGCAGCAGGTCCTCAACCATAATGTTTTAGAGGGTGAGCTCAGCAGCAGGTCCTCAACCATAATGTTTTAGAGGGTCAGTTCAGCAGCAGACCCTCAACCATAATGTTTTAGAGGGTGAGCTCAGCAGCAGGCCCTCAACCATAATGTTTTAGAGGGTCAGTTCAGCAGCAGGCCCTCATCCATAATGTTTTAGAGAGTGAGCTCAGCAGCAGGCCCTCAACCATAATGTTTTAGAGGGTGAGCTCAGCAGCAGGTCCTCAACCATAATGTTTTAGAGGGTCAGCTCAGCAGCAGGCCCTCGCATACAATCTTTTAGAGGGTCAGCTCACCTACAGGCCCTCAGCTAATTATACCTAATAGGTAATTTGCGCGCATGCTGCCTTGCTTGGATGTGGTAGCCGTTTCTCAGGGTCCCTCTCCGGAATCGAACACTGATTCCCCCTTACCCGTGGTTGGCGCTAAAAATAACATCGAAAGTTGATAGGGTAGACATCCGAATGGATCATCGCCGTCACGGGGACGTGCTATCATCCACAGGTTATCGTCCCCGCTTGCACCTCATACTTTGCATTGGGTTATAGATCTTCTCCGCTCGTAACTTATACTTTGCATCGGGTTATAGATCTTCTCAGTTCGTACCTTATACTTTGCATCGGGTTATAGATCTTCTCAGTTCGTACCTTATACTTTGCATCGGGTTATAGATCTTCTCCGCTCGTACCTTATACTTTGCATCGGGATATAGATCTTCTCTGCTCATACCTTATACTTTGCATCGGGATATAGATCTTCTCTGCTCATACCTTATACTTTGCATCGGGTTATAGATCTTCTCCGCTCGTACCTTATACTCTGTATCGGGTTATAGATCTTCCCCGCTCGTACCTTATACTTTGCATCGGGTTATAGATCTTCTCCGCTTGTACCTCATACTTTGCATCGGGTTATAGATCTTCTCCGCTCGTAACTTATACTTTGCATCGGGTTATAGATCTTCTCAGTTCGTACCTTATACTTTGCATCGGGTTATAGATCTTCTCCGCTCGTACCTTATACTTTGCATCGGGATATAGATCTTCTCTGCTCATACCTTATACTTTGCATCGGGTTATAGATCTTCTCCGCTCGCACCTTATACTTTGCATCGGGTTATAGATCTTCTCCGCTCGTACCTTATACTCTGTATCGGGTTATAGATCTTCTCCGCTCGTACCTTATACTCTGTATCGGGTTATAGATCTTCCCCGCTCGTACCTTATACTTTGCATCGGGTTATAGATCTTCTCCGCTTGTACCTCATACTTTGCATTGGGTTATAGATCTTCTCCGCTCGTAACTTATACTTTGCATCGGGTTATAGATCTTCTCAGTTCGTACCTTATACTTTGCATCGGGTTATAGATCTTCTCTGCTCATACCTTATACTTTGCATCGGGTTATAGATCTTCTCTGCTCATACCTCATACTTTGCATCGGGTTATAGATCTTTCCCGCTCGTACCTTATACTTTGTATCGGGTTATAGATCTTCTCCGCTCGTACCTTATACTTTGCATCGGATTATAGATATTCTCCGCTCGTACCTCATACTTTGTATCGGGTTATGGATCTTCTCCGCTCGTACCTTATACTTTGCATCGCGTTATAGATCTTTCCCGCTCGTACCTTATACTTTGCATTGGATTATAGATCTTCTCCGCTCGTACCTTATACTTTGCATCGGATTATACAGGGAGTGCAGAATTATTAGGCAAATGAGTATTTTGACCACATCATCCTCTTTATGCATGTTGTCTTACTCCAAGCTGTATAGGCTCGAAAGCCTACTACCAATTAAGCATATTAGGTGATGTGCATCTCTGTAATGAGAAGGGGTGTGGTCTAATGACATCAACACCCTATATTAGGTGTGCATAATTATTAGGCAACTTCCTTTCCTTTGGCAAAATGGGTCAAAAGAAGGACTTGACAGGCTCAGAAAAGTCAAAAATAGTGAGATATCTTGCAGAGGGATGCAGCACTCTTAAAATTGCAAAGCTTCTGAAGCGTGATCATCGAACAATCAAGCGTTTCATTCAAAATAGTCAACAGGGTCGCAAGAAGCGTGTGGAAAAACCAAGGCGCAAAATAACTGCCCATGAACTGAGAAAAGTCAAGCGTGCAGCTGCCAAGATGCCACTTGCCACCAGTTTGGCCATATTTCAGAGCTGCAACATCACTGGAGTGCCCAAAAGCACAAGGTGTGCAATACTCACAGACATGGCCAAGGTAAGAAAGGCTGAAAGACGACCACCACTGAACAAGACACACAAGCTGAAACGTCAAGTCTGGGCCAAGAAATATCTCAAGACTGATTTTTCTAAGGTTTTATGGACTGATGAAATGAGAGTGAGTCTTGATGGGCCAGATGGATGGGCCCGTGGCTGGATTGGTAAAGGGCAGAGAGCTCCAGTCCGACTCAGACGCCAGCAAGGTGGAGGTGGAGGTGGAGTACTGGTTTGGGCTGGTATCATCAAAGATGAGCTTGTGGGGCCTTTTCGGGTTGAGGATGGAGTCAAGCTCAACTTCCAGTCCTACTGCCAGTTTCTGGAAGACACCTTCTTCAAGCAGTGGTACAGGAAGAAGTCTGCATCCTTCAAGAAAAACATGATTTTCATGCAGGACAATGCTCCATCACACGCGTCCAAGTACTCCACAGCGTGGCTGGCAAGAAAGGGTATAAAAGAAGAAAATCTAATGACATGGCCTCCTTGTTCACCTGATCTGAACCCCATTGAGAACCTGTGGTCCATCATCAAATGTGAGATTTACAAGGAGGGAAAACAGTACACCTCTCTGAACAGTGTCTGGGAGGCTGTGGTTGCTGCTGCATGCAATGTTGATGGTGAACAGATCAAAACACTGACAGAATCCATGGATGGCAGGCTTTTGAGTGTCCTTGCAAATAAAGGTGGCTATATTGGTCACTGATTTGTTTTTGTTTTGTTTTTGAATGTCAGAAATGTATATTTGTGAAGGTTGAGATGTTATATTGGTTTCACTGGTAAAAATAAATAATTGAAATGGGTATATATTTGTTTTTTGTTAAGTTGCCTAATAATTATGCACAGTAATAGTCACCTGCACACACAGATATCCCCCTAAAAAAGCTAAAACTAAAAACAAACTAAAAACTACTTCCAAAAATATTCAGCTTTGATATTAATGAGTTTTTTGGGTTCATTGAGAACATGGTTGTTGTTCAATAATAAAATTAATCCTCAAAAATACAACTTGCCTAATAATTCTGCACTCCCTGTATGTCCTGGTGGGGGAGTCGGTTCCTTTTGCTGTATCGAATCCCTTTTTTGACAGCATAAGATAGTATGGCCGCTACATCGAGGACTTGTTGTTTATATGGTCGGGCGATGTGGTGGCCGTACCGCTATTTGGAGAGTTTCTGATCTGCAACTCGTGTTCTCTAAGATTTACCCTCCCCCACGAGCGGCTTTCTATTCCACACTTGGAGCTATGACTGCAGGGTAGCCGGTTCACAGATCCGACTTCAGGTAACGCCACTCTCCTCGCCACTTCCTGCCATCCCTCTCATGTAGGCAGACCTGGTCGGGGCCAGACGTGACTGCCGATCTGAGGGGTTCCAGGCTTCAGCTACACTCGGTTCGGAAAGCCAGGGGTGCAATCAGTGGATAGACCCCGGGTGGTGTTTCCTAATCGGTGGAGATTTAATAAAAGGAAAAATGCTAATCCAGCATCTGAAACGATCCCCTTCACTACTGACCACAGCCGAGTATGGAGTATAGTCCGGACGCAGCCGCCAGTTCTGTACTATGAGGAGGAATGGAGCGACATAGCAGATGTTCTGCACCGAGCGCTCCAACCTTACAGCAAAAAGTTACTCCAAGCCTTTTTAGTGACAGCACAGGGGCATAACTACCATAGAGGCAGACCAGGCGACTGCTATGGGGCCCGGGGCAGGAGGGGCCCAGTCCTAGTTGGGATTACTTCCTCTTCTACTGGAGGTGAAAACTTGGTCAGGACTCTACGCTCTAAAGGGACAACTTTTAGCAAATGAAGCAGAGGAAAAATGGCCCAAGGGTCAATAATAAGGGTTTAGGCAGAAACCCTTCTATCCTCTGTGGGGGCCCGGTTTGATCCTTGCTATGGGGCCCTTACTTCTCTATGTACGCTGCTGTGACCGCACTGCCTCCGAGGCTGCACATGCACTGCGTGGGTTAAACAGCTGAGGAAATAAAGGTCATCGTTTTATTGGAATCTGGATTTATCTTTTTTTTTTTCAAATAAATAAGAGTGATGTATAGGTATGTGTGATGTATAGATATGTGTGATGTATAGATGTGTGTGATGTATAGATGTGTGTGATGTATGTAGTGATGTGTGTGATGTATGTAGTGATGTGTGTGATGTATAGATATGTGTGATGTATGTAGTGATGTGTGTGATGTATAGATATGTGTGATGTATAGATGTGTGTGATGTATGTAGTGATGTTTGTGATGTATAGATATGTGTGATGTATAGATGTGTGTGATGTATAGATGTGTGTGATGTATGTAGTGATATGTGTGATGTATAGATGTGTGTGATGTATGTAGTGATATGTGTGATGTATAGATATGTGTGATGTATAGGTATGTGTGATGTATAGATGTGTGTGATGTATGTAGTGATATGTGTGATGTATAGATGTGTGTGATGTATAGGTATGTGTGATGTATAGATGTGTGTGATGTATGTAGTGATGTTTGTGATGTATAGATATGTGTGATGTATAGATGTGTGTGATGTATAGATGTGTGTGATGTATGTAGTGATATGTGTGATGTATAGATGTGTGTGATGTATAGGTATGTGTGATGTATAGATGTGTGTGATGTATGTAGTGATGTTTGTGATGTATAGATATGTGTGATGTATAGATATGTGTGATGTATAGATGTGTGTGATGTATGTAGTGATATGTGTGATGTATAGATGTGTATGATGTATAGATATGTGTGATGTATGTAGTGATGTGTGTGATGTATAGATATGTGTGATGTATAGATGTGTGTGATGTATGTAGTGCAGTGTGTGATGTATAGATGTGTGTGATGTATAGATGTGTGTGATGTATGTAGTGATGTGTGTGATGTATAGATGTGTGTGATGTATGTAGTGATGTGTGTGATGTATAGATGTGTGTGATGTATGTAGTGATGTGTGTGATGTATAGATGTGTGTGATGTATGTAGTGATGTGTGTGATGTATAGATGTGTGTGATGTATGTAGTGATGTGTGTGATGTATAGATGTGTGTGATGTATAGATGTGTGTGATGTATGTAGTGATGTGTGTGATGTATAGATGTGTGTGATGTATGTAGTGATGTGTGTGATGTATAGATGTGTGTGATGTATAGATGTGTGTGATGTATGTAGTGATATGTGTGATGTGTAGATGTGTGTGATGTATGTAGTGATGTATGTGATGTATGTAGTGATGTGTGTGATGTATAGATATGTGTGATGTGTAGATGTGTGTGATGTATGTAGTGATGTGTGTGATGTATAGATATGTGTGATGTGTGTAGTGATATGTGTGATGTATAGATATGTGTTATGTATGTAGTGATGTGTGTGATGTATAGATATGTGTGATGTATGTAGTGATGTGTGTGATGTATAGATGTGTGTGATGTATGTAGTGATATGTGTGATGTATAGATGTGTGTGATGTATGTAGTGCAGTGTGTGATGTATAGATATGTGTTATGTATGTAGTGATGTGTGTGATGTATGTAGTGCAGTGTGTGATGTATGTAGTGATGTGTGTGATGTATGTAGTGCAGTGTGTGATGTATGTAGTGCAGTGTGTGATGTATGTAGTGATGTGTAACGGACCGTTTCAGCAGACCAGGGGTTAAAATCCGTTTAGGCAATAAGCCCCTTTCTGAGAGACAGGCTCAGCTACTGCAGGACACCAAACTCCCGAACTGGATACAAAGTAGCACTCCAAACTGGAACCTCACGAATAGCTGCTAGCAGACGAACAGGGATCAGCTTACACTTCTGGCAATCGGTCTTCTAACAGCATACAGAGGATCCCCCCAATAACGAGACAAGGCTCCGTGTTGAGGGTCAAGCAGTGGTCTGACTGTACTTCACGTACAGCCTCTTTTATTCATAAACCACAAACATAGTACTGCCCACAGGGGTTTGAAATACAACCAATCAGTAATTTACAACACATACAATGATACAACAGCAACCAATCGTTCACGCCCCCAGAGGACCAGAATGAAGACTGTGACATAGGACCAATACAACATATCCCCACAATGCATCATGGTCTCCTCCTCTCTGTCCCGGAGACAACCTGAGGAGCAATCCAATTATCTCTGAGGACAAAGGGAGATCGCCAATACACATGTGAGGACAACAGGACAGACATCACCATTTAAACACACAATGGGACAATGGCACAATAGAAACACACCCAGCATATTCCTCCCAAGCTGACAAGTTACACTTATTATAAATTGTTACAACTTTGTGAGTTTACATTGGCCATACATATAACTAACATCAATTTAAACAGTATAACTTGGGGACAAACCTATCCAAAATTCACTTGAATCGGTTCAGGGGTTTAAAAGTTAGTATATGGCCCATAATCCTGAGGCAAGAGGCCAGCAGCCAGTCCTCTCCAAAACCCAGTGGCGAGGTCGGTTTCGCCACATGATGTGTGTGATGTATAGATATGTGTGATGTATGTAGTGATGTGTGTGATGTATTGATATGTGTGATGTATGTAGTGATGTGTGTGATGTATAGATATGTGTGATGTATAGATGTGTGTGATGTATAGATGTGTGTGATGTATGTAGTGATGTGTGTGATGTATAGATGTGTGTGATGTATAGATGTGTGTGATGTATGTAGTGCAGTGTGTGATGTATGTAGTGCAGTGTGTGATGTATAGATGTGTGATGTATGTAGTGATGTGTGTGATGTATAGATGTGTGTGATGTATAGATGTGTGTGATGTATGTAGTGCAGTGTGTGATGTATGTAGTGCAGTGTGTGATGTATAGATGTGTGATGTATGTAGTGATGTGTGTGATGTATAGATATGTGTGATGTATAGATGTGTGTGATGTGTAGATGTGTGTGATGTATGTAGTGATGTGTGTGATGTATAGATATGTGTGATGTATAGATGTGTGTGATGTATAGATGTGTGTGATGTATGTAGTGATGTATGTGATGTATAGATGTGTGTGATGTATGTAGTGATGTGTGTGATGTATAGATATGTGTGATGTATAGATGTGTGTGATGTATGTAGTGCAGTGTGTGATGTATAGATGTGTGTGATGTATGTAATGCAGTGTGTGATGTATAGATATGTGTGATGTATGTAGTGATGTGTGTGATGTATAGATATGTGTGATGTATCTAGTGATGTGTGTGATGTATAGATATGTGTGATGTATAGATGTGTGTGATGTATAGATGTGTGTGATGTATGTAGTGATGTGTGTGATGTATAGATATGTGTGATGTAAAGATGTGTGTGATGTATAGATGTGTGTGATGTATAGATGTGTGTGATGTATGTAGTGATGTGTGTGATGTATAGATATGTGTGATGTATGTAGATATGTGTGATGTATAGATGTGTGTGATGTGTAGATGTGTGTGATGTATGTAGTGATGTGTGTGATGTATGTAGTGCAGTGTGTGATGTATAGATGTGTGATGTATGTAGTGATGTGTGTGATGTATAGATATGTGTGATGTGTAGATGTATGTGATGTATGTAGTGATGTGTGTGATGTATAGATGTGTGTGATGTATAGATATGTGTGATGTATAGATGTGTGTGATGTATGTAGTGCAGTGTGTGATGTATGTAGTTCAGTGTGTGTTGTATAGATATGTGTGATGTATGTAGTGATGTGTGTGATGTATGTAGTGCAGTGTGTGATGTATAGATATGTGTGATATATGTAGTGCAGTGTGTGATGTGTGTAGTGTATGTAGTGCAGTGTGTGATGTGTGTAGTGTATGTAGTGCAGTGTGTGATGTGTGTAGTGTATGTAGTGCAGTGTGTGATGTGTGTAGTGTATGTAGTGCAGTGTGTGATGTGTGTAGTGTATGTAGTGCAGTGTGTGTAGTGTATGTAGTGCAGTGTGTAGTGTATGTAGTGCAGTGTGTGATGTGTGTAGTGTATGTAGTGCAGTGTGTGATGTGTGTAGTGTATGTAGTGCAGTGTGTGTAGTGTATGTAGTGCAGTGTGTGATGTGTGTAGTGTATGTAGTGCAGTGTGTGTAGTGTATGTAGTGCAGTGTGTGATGTGTGTAGTGTATGTAGTGCAGTGTGTGATGTGTGTAGTGTATGTAGTGCAGTGTGTGATGTGTGTAGTGTATGTAGCGCAGTGTGTGATGTGTGTAGTGTATGTAGTGAAGTGTGTGATGTGTGTAGTGTATGTAGTGCAGTGTGTGATGTGTGTAGTGCAGTGTGTGATGTGTGTAGTGCAGTGTGTAGTGTGTGTAGTGCAGTGTGTGATGTATGTAGTGCAGTGTGTGATGTATGTAGTGCAGTGTGTGATGTGTGTAGTGTATGTAGTGCAGTGTGTGATGTGTGTAGTGTATGTAGTGCAGTGTGTGATGTGTGTAGTGTATGTAGTGCAGTGTGTGATGTGTGTAGTGTATGTAGTGTATGTAGTGCAGTGTGTAGTGTATGTAGTGCAGTGTGTGATGTGTGTAGTGTATGTAGTGCAGTGTGTGATGTGTGTAGTGTATGTAGTGCAGTGTGTGATGTGTGTAGTGCAGTGTGTGATGTGTGTAGTGTATGTAGTGCAGTGTGTGATGTATGTAGTGCAGTGTGTGATGTATGTAGTGCAGTGTGTGATGTGTGTAGTGTATGTAGTGCAGTGTGTGATGTGTGTAGTGTATGTAGTGCAGTGTGTGATGTGTGTAGTGTATGTAGTGCACTGTGTGATGTGTGTAGTGTATGTAGTGTGTAGTGCAGTGTGTGATGTGTGTAGTGTATGTAGTGCAGTGTGTGATGTGTGTAGTGTATGTAGTGTATGTAGTGCAGTGTGTGATGTATGTAGTGCAGTGTGTGATGTGTGTAGTGTATGTAGTGCAGTGTGTGATGTGTGTAGTGCAGTGTGTGATGTATGTAGTGCAGTGTGTGATGTGTGTAGTGTATGTAGTGCAGTGTGTGATGTGTGTAGTGTATGTAGTGCAGTGTGTGATGTGTGTATTGTATGTAGTGCAGTGTGTAATGTGTGTAGTGCAGTGTGTGATGTATGTAGTGATGTGTGTGATGTATGTAGTGATGTGTGTGATGTATAGATGTGTGTGATGTATGTAGTGATGTGTGTGATGTATGTAGTGATGTGTGTGATGTATAGATGTGTGTGATGTATGTAGTGCAGTGTGTGATGTATGTAGTGAAGTGTGTGATGTATGTAGTGCAGTGTGTGATGTGTGTAGTGTATGTAGTGCAGTGTGTGATGTGTGTAGTGTATGTAGTGCAGTGTGTGATGTGTGTAGTGTATGTAGTGCAGTGTGTGATGTGTGTAGTGTATGTAGTGCAGTGTGTGATGTGTGTAGTGTATGTAGTGCAGTGTGTGATGTGTGTAGTGTATGTAGTGCAGTGTGTGTAGTGTATGTAGTGCAGTGTGTAGTGTATGTAGTGCAGTGTGTGATGTGTGTAGTGTATGTAGTGCAGTGTGTGATGTGTGTAGTGTATGTAGTGCAGTGTGTGTAGTGTATGTAGTGCAGTGTGCGATGTGTGTAGTGTATGTAGTGCAGTGTGTAATGTGTGTAGTGTATGTAGTGCAGTATGTGATGTGTGTAGTGTATGTAGTGCAGTGTGTGTAGTGTATGTAGTGCAGTGTGTGTAGTGTATGTAGTGCAGTGTGTGATGTGTGTAGTGTATGTAGTGCAGTGTGTGATGTGTGTAGTGTATGTAGTGCAGTGTGTGATGTGTGTAGTGTATGTAGCGCAGTGTGTGATGTGTGTAGTGTATGTAGTGAAGTGTGTGATGTGTGTAGTGTATGTAGTGCAGTGTGTGATGTGTGTAGTGCAGTGTGTGATGTGTGTAGTGCAGTGTGTGATGTGTGTAGTGTGTGTAGTGCAGTGTGTGATGTATGTAGTGCAGTGTGTGATGTATGTAGTGCAGTGTGTGATGTGTGTAGTGTATGTAGTGCAGTGTGTGATGTGTGTAGTGTATGTAGTGCAGTGTGTGATGTGTGTAGTGTATGTAGTGCAGTGTGTGATGTGTGTAGTGTATGTAGTGTATGTAGTGCAGTGTGTAGTGTATGTAGTGCAGTGTGTGATGTGTGTAGTGTATGTAGTGCAGTGTGTGATGTGTGTAGTGTATGTAGTGCAGTGTGTGTAGTGCAGTGTGTGATGTGTGTAGTGCAGTGTGTGATGTGTGTAGTGTATGTAGTGCAGTGTGTGATGTATGTAGTGCAGTGTGTGATGTATGTAGTGCAGTGTGTGATGTGTGTAGTGTATGTAGTGCAGTGTGTGATGTGTGTAGTGTATGTAGTGCAGTGTGTGATGTGTGTAGTGTATGTAGTGCAGTGTGTGATGTGTGTAGTGTATGTAGTGTGTAGTGCAGTGTGTGATGTGTGTAGTGTATGTAGTGCAGTGTGTGATGTGTGTAGTGTATGTAGTGTATGTAGTGCAGTGTGTGATGTATGTAGTGCAGTGTGTGATGTGTGTAGTGTATGTAGTGCAGTGTGTGATGTTTGTAGTGCAGTGTGTGATGTATGTAGTGCAGTGTGTGATGTGTGTAGTGTATGTAGTGCAGTGTGTGATGTGTGTAGTGTATGTAGTGCAGTGTGTGATGTGTGTATTGTATGTAGTGCAGTGTGTAATGTGTGTAGTGCAGTGTGTGATGTATTTAGTGATGTGTGTGATGTATGTAGTGATGTGTGTGATGTATAGATGTGTGTGATGTATGTAGTGATGTGTGTGATGTATGTAGTGATGTGTGTGATGTATAGATGTGTGTGATGTATGTAGTGCAGTGTGTGATGTATGTAGTGAAGTGTGTGATGTATGTAGTGATGTGTAACGGACCGTTTCAGCAGACCAGGGGTTAAAATCCGTTTAGGCAATAAGCCCCTTTCTGAGAGACAGGCTCAGCTACTGCAGGACACCCAACTCCCGAACTGGATACAAAATAGCACTCCAAACTGGAACCTCACGAATAGCTGCTAGCAGACGAACAGGGATCAGCTTACACTTCTGGCAATCGGTCCTCTAACAGCATACAGAGGATCCCCCCAATAACGAGACAAGGCTCCGTGTTGAGGGTCAAGCAGTGGTCTGACTGTACTTCACGTACAGCCTCTTTTATTCATAAACCACAAACATAGTACTGCCCACAGGGGTTTGAAATACAACCAATCAGTAATTTACAACACATACAATGATACAACAGCAACCAATCGTTCACGCCCCCAGAGGACCAGAATGAAGACTGTGACATAGGACAGATACAACATATCCCCACAATGCATCATGGTTCCCTCCTCTCTATCCCGGAGACAACCTGAGGAGCAATCCAATTATCTCTGAGGACAAAGGGAGATCGCCAATACACATGTGAGGACAACAGGACAGACATCACCATTTAAACACACAATGGGACAATGGCACAATAGAAACACACCCAGCATATTCCTCCCAAGCTGACAAGTTACACTTATTATAAATTGTTACAACTTTGTGAGTTTACATTGGCCATACATATAACTTACATCAATTTAAACAGTATAACTTGGGGACGAACCTATCCAAAATTCACTTGAATCGGTTCAGGGGTTTAAAAGTTAGTATATGGCCCATAATCCTGAGGCAAGAGGCCAGCAGCCAGTCCTCTCCAAAACCCAGTGGCGAGGTCGGTTTCGCCACATGATGTGTGTGATGTATAGATATGTGTGATGTATGTAGTGATGTGTGTGATGTATAGATATGTGTGATGTATGTAGTGATGTGTGTGATGTATAGATATGTGTGATGTATAGATGTGTGTGATGTATGTAGTGATGTGTGTGATGTATAGATGTGTGTGATGTATAGATGTGTGTGATGTATGTAGTGATGTGTGTGATGTATAGATGTGTGTGATGTATAGATGTGTGTGATGTATGTAGTGATGTGTGTGATGTATAGATGTGTGTGATGTATAGATGTGTGTGATGTATAGATGTGTGTGATGTATGTAGTGCAGTGTGTGATGTATGTAGTGCAGTGTGTGATGTATGTAGTGCAGTGTGTGATGTATGTAGTGATGTGTAACGGACCGTTTCAGCAGACCAGGGGTTAAAATCCGTTTAGGCAATAAGCCCCTTTCTGAGAGACAGGCTCAGCTACTGCAGGACACCAAACTCCAGAACTGGATACAAAGTAGCACTCCAAACTGGAACCTCACGAATAGCTGCTAGCAGACGAACAGGGATCAGCTTACACTTCTGGCAATCGGTCTTCTAACAGCATACAGTGAATCCCCCCAATAACGAGACAAGGCTCCGTGTTGAGGGTCAAGCAGTGGTCTGACTGTACTTCACGTACAGCCTCTTTTATTCATAAACCACAAACATAGTACTGCCCACAGGGGTTTGAAATACAACCAATCAGTAATTTACAACACATACAATGATACAACAGCAACCAATCGTTCACGCCCCCAGAGGACCAGAATGAAGACTGTGACATAGGACCAATACAACATATCCCCACAATGCATCATGGTCTCCTCCTCTCTGTCCCGGAGACAACCTGAGGAGCAATCCAATTATCTCTGAGGACAAAGGGAGATCGCCAATATACATGTGAGGACAACAGGACAGACATCACCATTTAAACACACAATGGGACAATGGCACAATAGAAACACACCCAGCATTTCCTCCCAAGCTGACAAGTTACACTTATTATAAATTGTTACAACTTTGTGAGTTTACATTGGCCATACATATAACTTATATCAATTTAAACAGTATAACTTGGGGACGAACCTATCCAAAATTCACTTGAATCGGTTCAGGGGTTTAAAAGTTAGTATATGGCCCATAATCCTGAGGCAAGAGGCCAGCAGCCAGTCCTCTCCAAAACCCAGTGGCGAGGTCGGTTTCGCCACATGATGTGTGTGATGTATAGATATGTGTGATGTATGTAGTGATGTGTGTGATGTATAGATATGTGTGATGTATGTAGTGATGTGTGTGATGTATAGATATGTGTGATGTATAGATGTGTGTGATGTATGTAGTGATGTGTGTGATGTATAGATGTGTGTGATGTATAGATGTGTGTGATGTATGTAGTGATGTGTGTGATGTATAGATGTGTGTGATGTATAGATGTGTGTGATGTATGTAGTGATGTGTGTGATGTATAGATGTGTGTGATGTATAGATGTGTGTGATGTATGTAGTGCAGTGTGTGATGTATGTAGTGCAGTGTGTGATGTATAGATGTGTGATGTATGTAGTGATGTGTGTGATGTATAGATATGTGTGATGTGTAGATGTATGTGATGTATGTAGTGATGTGTGTTATGTATAGATGTGTGTGATGTATAGATATGTGTGATGTATAGATGTGTGTGATGTATGTAGTGATGTGTGTGATGTATAGATATGTGTGATGTATAGATGTGTGTGATGTATGTAGTGCAGTGTGTGATGTATAGATGTGTGATGTATGTAGTGATGTGTGTGATGTATAGATATGTGTGATGTGTAGATGTATTTGATGTATGTAGTGATGTGTGTGATGTATAGATGTGTGTGATGTATAGATGTGTGTGATGTATAGATATGTGTGATGTATAGATGTGTGTGATGTATGTAGTGCAGTGTGTGATGTATGTAGTTCAGTGTGTGATGTATAGATATGTGTGATGTATGTAGTGATGTGTGTGATGTATGTAGTGCAGTGTGTGATGTATAGATATGTGTGATATATGTAGTGCAGTGTGTGATGTGTGTAGTGTATGTAGTGCAGTGTGTGATGTGTGTAGTGTATGTAGTGCAGTGTGTGTAGTGTATGTAGTGCAGTGTGTAGTGTATGTAGTGCAGTGTGTGATGTGTGTAGTGTATGTAGTGCAGTGTGTGATGTGTGTAGTGTATGTAGTGCAGTGTGTGATGTGTGTAGTGTATGTAGTGCAGTGTGTGTAGTGTATGTAGTGCATTGTGTGTAGTGAATGTAGTGCAGTGTGTGATGTGTGTAGTGTATGTAGTGCAGTGTGTGATGTGTGTAGTGTATGTAGTGCAGTGTGTGATGTGTGTAGTGTATGTAGTGCAGTGTGTGTAGTGTATGTAGTGCAGTGTGTGTAGTGTATGTAGTGCAGTGTGTGATGTGTGTAGTGTATGTAGTGCAGTGTGTGATGTGTGTAGTGTATGTAGTGCAGTGTGTGATGTGTGTAGTGTATGTAGTGCAGTGTGTGATGTGTGTAGTGTATGTAGAGCAGTGTGTGATGTGTGTAGTGTATGTAGTGCAGTGTGTGATGTGTGTAGTGTATGTAGTGCAGTGTGTGATGTGTGTAGTGCAGTGTGTGATGTGTGTAGTGCAGTGTGTGATGTGTGTAGTGTATGTAGTGCAGTGTGTGATGTATGTAGTGCAGTGTGTGATGTATGTAGTGCAGTGTGTGATGTGTGTAGTGTATGTAGTGCAGTGTGTGATGTGTGTAGTGTATGTAGTGCAGTGTGTGATGTGTGTAGTGTATGTAGTGTATGTAGTGCAGTGTGTAGTGTATGTAGTGCAGTGTGTGATGTGTGTAGTGTATGTAGTGCAGTGTGTGATGTGTGTAGTGTATGTAGTGCAGTGTGTGATGTGTGTAGTGCAGTGTGTGATGTGTGTAGTGCAGTGTGTGATGTGTGTAGTGTATGTAGTGCAGTGTGTGATGTATGTAGTGCAGTGTGTGATGTATGTAGTGCAGTGTGTGATGTGTGTAGTGTATGTAGTGCAGTGTGTGATGTGTGTAGTGTATGTAGTGCAGTGTGTGATGTGTGTAGTGTATGTAGTGCAGTGTGTGATGTGTGTAGTGTATGTAGTGCAGTGTGTGATGTGTGTAGTGTATGTAGTGCAGTGTGTGATGTGTGTAGTGTATGTAGTGTATGTAGTGCAGTGTGTAGTGTATGTAGTGCAGTGTGTGATGTGTGTAGTGTATGTAGTGCAGTGTGTGATGTGTGTAGTGTATGTAGTGCAGTGTGTGATGTGTGTAGTGCAGTGTGTGATGTGTGTAGTGCGGTGTGTGATGTGTGTAGTGTATGTAGTGCAGTGTGTGATGTATGTAGTGCAGTGTGTGATGTATGTAGTGCAGTGTGTGATGTGTGTAGTGTATGTAGTGCAGTGTGTGATGTGTGTAGTGTATGTAGTGCAGTGTGTGATGTGTGTAGTGTATGTAGTGCAGTGTGTGATGTGTGTAGTGTATGTAGTGTATGTAGTGCAGTGTGTGTAGTGTATGTAGTGCAGTGTGTGATGTGTGTAGTGTATGTAGTGCAGTGTGTGATGTGTGTAGTGTATGTAGTGTATGTAGTGCAGTGTGTGATGTATGTAGTGCAGTGTGTGATGTGTGTAGTGTATGTAGTGCAGTGTGTGATGTGTGTAGTGCAGTGTGTGATGTATGTAGTGCAGTGTGTGATGTGTGTAGTGTATGTAGTGCAGTGTGTGATGTGTGTAGTGTATGTAGTGCAGTGTGTGATGTGTGTAGTGTATGTAGTGCAGTGTGTGATGTGTGTAGTGTATGTAGTGCAGTGTGTGATGTGTGTAGTGCAGTGTGTGATGTATGTAGTGATGTGTGTGATGTATGTAGTGATGTGTGTGATGTATAGATGTGTGTGATGTGTGTAGTGATGTGTGTGATGTATAGATGTGTGTGATGTATGTAGTGATGTGTGTGATGTATGTAGTGATGTGTGTGATGTATAGATGTGTGTGATGTATGTAGTGCAGTGTGTGATGTATGTAGTGCAGTGTGTGATGTATGTAGTGATGTGTAACGGACCGTTTCAGCAGACCAGGGGTTAAAATCCGTTTAGGCGATAAGCCCCTTTTCTGAGAGACAGGCACAGCTACTGCAGAACACCCAACTCCCGAACTGGATACAAAATAGCACTCCAAACTGGAACCTCACGAATAGCTGCTAGCAGACGAACAGGAATCAGCTTACACTTCTGGCAATCAGTCTCTAACAGCATACAGTGAATCCCCCCAATAACGAGACAAGGCTCCGTGTTGAGGGTCAAGCAGTGGTCTGACTGTACTTCAAGTACAGCCTCTTTTATTCATAAACCACAAACATAGTACTGCCCACAGGGGTTTGAAATACAACCAATCAGTAATTTACAACACATACAATGTAACTACAGCAACCAATCGTTCACGCCCCCAGAGGACCAGAATGAAGACTGTGACATAGGCCAACATATCCCCACAATGCATCATGGTTTCCTCCTCTCTGTCCAGACAACCTGAGGAGCAATCCAATTATCTCTGAGGACAAAGGGAGATCACCAATACACATGTGAGGACAACAGGACAGACATCACCATTTAAACACACAATGGGACAATGGCACAATAGAAACACACCCAGCATTTCCTCCCAAGCTGACAAGTTACACTTATTATAAATTGCCACAACTTTGTGAGTTTACATTGGCCATGCATATAACTTACATCAATTTAAACAGTATAACTTGGGGACGAACCTATCCAAAATTCACTTGAATAGGTTCAGGGGTTTAAAAGTTAGTATATGGCCCATAATCCTGAGGCAAGAGGCCAGCAGCCAGTCCTCTCCAAAACCCAGTGGCGAGGTCGGTTTCGCCACATGATGTGTGTGATGTATAGATATGTGTGATGTATGTAGTGATGTGTGTGATGTATAGATATGTGTGATGTATGTAGTGATGTGTGTGATGTATAGATATGTGTGATGTTTGTAGTGATGTGTGTGATGTATAGATATGTGTGATGTATAGATGTGTGTGATGTATAGATGTGTGTGATGTATGTAGTGATGTGTGTGATGTATAGATGTGTGTGATGTATAGATGTGTGTGATGTATGTAGTGCAGTGTGTGATGTATAGATATGTGTGTGATGTATAGATATGTGTGATGTATAGATATGTGTGATGTATAGATGTGTGTGATGTATGTAGTGCAGTGTGTGATGTATGTAGTGCAGTGTGTGATGTATAGATGTGTGTGATGTATGTAATGCAGTGTGTGATGTATAGATATGTGTTATGTATGTAGTGATGTGTGTGATGTATAGATGTGTGTGATGTATAGATGTGTGTGATGTATAGATATGTGTGATGTATAGATGTGTAGGATGTATGTAGTGCAGTGTGTGATGTATGTAGTGCAGTGTGTGATGTATAGATATGTGTGATGTATGTAGTGATGTGTGTGATGTATAGATATGTGTGATGTGTGTAGTGATGTGTGTGATGTATAGATGTCTGTGATGTATAGATATGTGTGATGTATAGATATGTGTGATGTATAGATGTGTGTGATGTATGTAGTGCAGTGTGTGATGTATGTAGTGCAGTGTGTGATGTATGTAGTGTATGTAGTGCAGTGTGTGATGTGTGTAGTGTATGTAGTGCAGTGTGTGATGTGTGTAGTGTGTGTAGTGCAGTGTGTGATGTGTGTAGTGTATGTAGTGCAGTGTGTGATGTATGTAGTGCAGTGTGTGATGTGTGTAGTGTATGTAGTGCAGTGTGTGATGTGTGTAGTGTATGTAGTGCAGTGTGTGATGTGTGTAGTGTATGTAGTGCAGTGTGTGATGTGTGTAGTGCAGTGTGTGATGTATGTAGTGCAGTGTGTGATGTGTGTAGTGTATGTAGTGCAGTGTGTGATGTGTGTAGTGTATGTAGTGCAGTGTGTGATGTGTGTAGTGTATGTAGTGCAGTGTGTGATGTGTGTAGTGCAGTGTGTGATGTATGTAGTGCAGTGTGTAGTGTATGTAGTGCAGTGTGTGATGTGTGTAGTGTATGTAGTGCAGTGTGTGATGTGTGTAGTGTATGTAGTGCAGTGTGTGATGTGTGTAGTGCAGTGTGTGATGTATGTAGTGCAGTGTGTAGTGTATGTAGTGCAGTGTGTGATGTGTGTAGTGTATGTAGTGCAGTGTGTAGTGTATGTAGTGCAGTGTGTGTAGTGTATGTAGTGCAGTGTGTGATGTGTGTAGTTTATGTAGTGCAGTGTGTGATGTGTGTAGTGTATGTAGTGCAGTGTGTGATGTGTGTAGTGTATGTAGTGTATGTAGTGCAGTGTGTAGTGTATGTAGTGCAGTGTGTGATGTGTGTAGTGTGTGTAGTGCAGTGTGTGATGTGTGTAGTGTATGTAGTGCAGTGTGTGATGTATGTAGTGCAGTGTGTGATGTGTGTAGTGTACGTAGTGCAGTGTGTGATGTGTGTAGTGTACGTAGTGCAGTGTGTGATGTGTGTAGTGTACGTAGTGCAGTGTGTGATGTATGTAGTGCAGTGTGTGATGTGTGTAGTGTATGTAGTGCAGTGTGTGATGTGTGTAGTGTGTGTAGTGCAGTGTGTGATGTATGTAGTGCAGTGTGTGATGTATGTAGTGCAGTGTGTGATGTATGTAGTGCAGTGTGTGATGTGTGTAGTGTATGTAGTGCAGTGTGTGATGTGTGTAGTGTATGTAGTGCAGTGTGTGATGTATGTAGTGCAGTGTGTAGTGTATGTAGTGCAGTGTGTGATGTGTGTAGTGTATGTAGTGCAGTGTGTGATGTGTGTAGTGTATGTAGTGCAGTGTGTGATGTGTGTAGTGTATGTAGTGCAGTGTGTGATGTATGTAGTGCAGTGTGTGATGTGTGTAGTGTATGTAGTGCAGTGTGTGATGTGTGTAGTGTATGTAGTGCAGTGTGTGATGTGTGTAGTGTACATGTGCTCACTGGCTCTGGTACTTTGCTGTAAGTGGATGTTGCTGGTCTGCCTCAGCCGTATTACGATGTAGATGGAGTTCTGAGCTGTCACTACAGACCTATATTTTTCGGTGGTATTTGGCCATTTTTGTGGTGACCTCTTCTGCATTTGCACTTTATCTTCTTTTGGTTGCTGTATGTTCCTATATGTACATATTTATTGGAACTATTACACACCCATATGTTGCGGTGCAGTCTGTGACCATTTATTGCTGTGGTGTTGTATTATATGCACTTCAGTATGTTTGGCGGTCCTTAGTGATTGTGGTCCCGGACCTGCACGCACTGTTTGGGCCGGCATTGTACCCCCCCCGTTCCTCCTCCGTCCCTTCCCCTGCGCTGATTTGCCTCCTCAGATGTTGTATCACGTTCTCGTTTATGTTATTTATTCAATAAAGGATTTATTTTTGACGATCCACCCGTTCAATCTCAGTTCATTTTCGGTGTTTGGAGCACATACATGACACCTTCTTCTGCAGGTCCATCTTGATGCTCCTCCGCTGCCATGTTCCCGGGGTCCCTGCGCAGCGCTGCCGTCTCTCCTTCCTACAGACAGGTCCCCTCCTCCTCCCAGCTCCCCGCGCTGCAGGACACTGTACCGCTCCGGCGCCCGCTCAAAGCTCACTGATTGGAGGAGCATTGCTCCTGGTTAATGCAGGCACAGGCGGCAGCGCATCCTGCAGCGTTCACAGCGCGCCCTGCACTGAAGAATATCAGGGGATAGGGCAAGGAGTATAGGGACACCGTAAAATGTCCTGAACAGACGTCTGACTTCTCCAGCGTCACTGCCTCCGCGTCTGCGGATCGTAAAGAACCTGGACAATGTTCTGTGGACGGATGAGACGGGAATAGAACTTTCTGGTGTGAAAGCGTTTTGTCTGGAGAAAGGAGAACCCTGCATCTAGCATAAAGACCCCCCCGTGGCACACGGAGCCGGTAGGATCGTCATCACTGATGGAGCAATGAATTCTGCATTATACCAGCAAAGTCCATGAGCTGAATCTCAGGAGAACGTGGGTCATAAGGGAGGGAAAGTTCTGGAACATCTGAGTCACAGTCCGGAACATAATCCTGTAAGGAGCTGAAGATCATGGAGGAAACCACCAACATAGCAGAGCTGAAGATCATGGAGGAAACCACCAACATAGCAGAGCTGAAGATCATGGAGGAAACCACCAACATAGCAGAGCTGAAGATCATGGAGGAAACCACCAACATAGCAGAGCTGAGGATCATGGAGGAAACCACCAACATAGCAGAGCTGAGGATCATGGAGGAAACCACCAACATAGCAGAGCTGAAGATCATGGAGGAAACCACCAACATAGCAGAGCTGAAGCTGTTCTGTCTGGAGAAAAGGGCCAAAATCCCTCCCAGCCGATGTGCGGGACTCCAGAGACAAGGGGGTACTGGAAGCAGGGGTTCACATACTTTTACAGCAAACAGCATTTTCCTCCAGGTCTGATATTTGTGACGCATTTATTTGATTCAGTTCTTTTCTACTTTAGTTAAAACCTGATGGAGTTTTTGGTCAAATTTATGCAGAAATACAAAAAATTCTCAAGGGTTCACAAACTTTCAAGCAGCGCTGTATCCGACCTAAATGATCATTACTTTGCTCAGCCTGTAGTGATCTTGAGTTATATCCTGTGTCGTACTTCAGAGCTGCACTCGGAGCTGGAGTTTTTCAGGACAGGTTTATTTCTGCTCCTTAAGGAAGCGAGAAAAGTGTTTTGACCACACAGAGGATGCTGGGAGTGATAGTGAGCGCTGCAGCTGAATGAGGAACAAGCTGCGTCCCTGCACCCAGAATAGAAGGTCCCCCCGGTGCCTGGGTGGGTTGTCATGGCGACATCACAATTTCACTTCTGTTCAAATGATGGTTAAAATAAAACACAAGCAGAATATACAGAAAAGTAATAAATACCTCAGCGTTTACATCCTCTACGGCCTCCTCATCGCTTCCCCCCAAATACGGGGCTCTGACTGTTCTGTGGTCCAGCTCCCCGGCAGACTGTTCCCTGATCCACCACTGCACCCCGCAGACTGTTCCCTGATCCACCACTGCACCCCGCAGACTGTTCCCTGATCCATCACTGCACCCCGCAGACTGTTCCCTGATCCACCACTGCACCCCGCAGACTGTTCCCTGATCCACCACTGCACCCTGCAGACTGTTCCCTGATCCACCACTGCACCCCGCAGACTGTTCCCTGATCCACCACTGTACCCCGCAGACTGTTCCCTGATTCACCACCGGACCCCGCAGACTGTTCCCTGATCCACCACTGCACCCCGCAGACTGCTCCCTGATCCACCACTGCACCCCGCAGACTGTTCCCTGATCCACCACTGCACCCTGCAGACTGTTCCCTGATCCACCACTGCACCCCGCAGACTGTTCCCTGATCCACCACTGTACCCCGCAGACTGTTCCCTGATTCACCACCGGACCCCGCAGACTGTTCCCTGATCCACCACTGCACCCCGCAGACTGCTCCCTGATCCACCACTGCACCCCGCAGACTGTTCCCTGATCCAACACTGCACCCCGCAGACTGTTCCCTGATCCACCACTGCACTCCGCAGACTGTTCCCTGATCCACCACTGCACCCCGCAGACTGTTCCCTGATCCACCACTGCACCCCGCAGACTGTTCCCTGATCCATCACTGCACCCCGCAGACTGTTCCCTGATCCACCACTGCACCCCGCAGACTGTTCCCTGATCCACCACTGCACCCTGCAGACTGTTCCCTGATCCACCACTGCACCCCGCAGACTGTTCCCTGATCCACCACTGTACCCCGCAGACTGTTCCCTGATTCACCACCGGACCCCGCAGACTGTTCCCTGATCCACCACTGCACCCCGCAGACTGCTCCCTGATCCACCACTGCACCCCGCAGACTGTTCCCTGATCCAACACTGCACCCCGCAGACTGTTCCCTGATCCACCACTGCACTCCGCAGACTGTTCCCTGATCCACCACTGCACCCCGCAGACTGTTCCCTGATTCACCACCGCACCCTGTTCCCTGATCCACCATTGCACCCTGTAGACTGTTCCCTGATCCACCACTGCACCCCGCAGACTGTTCCCTGATCCACCACTGCACCCCGCAGACTGTTCCCTGATCCAACACTGCACCCCGCAGACTGTTCCCTTATCCACCACTGCACCCCGCAGACTGTTCCCTGATCCACCACTGCACCCCGCAGACTGTTCCCTGATCCACCACTGCACCCCGCAGACTGTTCTCTGATCCACCATCGCACCCCGCAGACTGTTCCCTGATCCACCATCGCACCCCGCAGACTGTTCCCTGATCCACCACCGCACCCCGCAGACTGTTCCCTGATCCATCACTGTACCCCGCAGACTGTTCCCTGATCCACCACTGCACCCCGCAGACTGTTCCCTGAACCACCATCACACCCGCAGACTGCTCCCTGATCCACCACTGCACCCCGCAGACTGTTCCCTGATCCACCATCGCACCCCGCAGACTGTTCCCTGATCCCCATCGCACCCCCACAGACTGTTACCTGATCCACCACTGCACTCGCGCAGACTGTTCCCTGAATCACCCCCGCAAACTGTTCCCTGATCCACCCCCGCAGACTGTTCCCTGATCCACCCCCGCAGACTGTTCCCTGATCCACCCCCGCAGACTGTTCCGTGATCCACACCCGCAGATTGTTCCCTGATCCACCCCCGCAGACTGTTCCCTGATCCAATACCACCCCCCCGCAGACTGTTCCCAGATCCACCACTGCACCCCACAGACTGTTCCAGATCCACCACCGCAGACTGTTCCCTGATCCACCATCGCACCTCTACAGACTGTTCCCTGATCCACCATCGCACCTCTACAGACTGTTCCCTGATCAACCACACCCCCGTAGACTGTTCCCTGATCCACCACCGCAGACTGTTCCCTGATCCATCATCGCACCTCTACAGACTGTTCCCAGATCCACCACCGCACCCCCAAAGACTGTTCCGTTATCCACCACCGCACCCCGCTGACTGTTCCCTGATCCATCACTGCACCCCACAGACTGTTCCCTGATCCACCACTGCACCCCACAGACTGTTTCCTGATCCACCACCATACCCCCGCAGACTGTTCCCTGATCCATCACTGCACCCCGCAGACTGTTCCCTGATCCATCACTGCACCCTACAGACTGTTCCCTGATCCACCATCACACCCCCACAAACTGTTCCCTGATCCCCCATTGCACCCCCACAGACTGTTACCTGATCCACCGCCGCACCCCGGCATTCTGTTCCCTGATCCACCACCGCACCCTTGCAGACTGTTCCCTGATCAACCACGCACCCCGCAGACTTTTCCCTGATCCACCACCGCACCCCGCAGACTTTTCCCTGATCCACCACCGCACCTCTACAGATTGTTCTCTGATCCACCATCGCACCCCCGCAGACTTTTCCCTGATTCACCACCGCACCCCGGCAGACTGTTCTCTGATCCACCACCACAGACTGCTCTCTGATCCACCACGCACCCCCGCAGACTGTTCTCTGATCCACCACCGCACCTCTAGATTGTTCACTGATCCACCACAACACCACCGCAAACTGTTCTCTGATCCACCACCGCACCTCTACAGATTGTTCCGTGATCCACCACCGCACCTCTACAGATTGTTCCCTGATCCACCACCACATCCCAGCAGACTGTTCTCTGGTTGTTCCCTGAACCACCACCACACCCCTGCAGACTGTTCCCAGATCCACCACCACATCCCAGCAGACTGTTCTCTGATCCACCACCGCAGACTGTTCCCTGATCTACAACCGCACCTCTACAGATTGTCCCCTGATCCACCCCCGCACTGTTCCCTGATCCACCACCGCACCCCTACAGAATGTGCTCTGATCCACCACCGCACTCCCGCAGACTGTTCTCTGATCCACCACCACAGACTGTTCTCTGATCCACCACGCACCCCCGCAGACTGTTCTCTGATCCACCACCGCACCCCCGCAGACTGTTCCCTTATCCACCACCGCACCTCTAGATTGTTCACTGATCCACCACAACACCACCGCAAACTGTTCTCTGATCCACCACCGCAGACTGTTCTCTGATCCACCACTGCACCTCTACAGATTGTTCACTGATCCACCACGGCAAACTTTTCTCTGATCCACCACCACATCCCAGCAGACTGTTCTCTGGTTGTTCCCTGATCCACCACCACACCCCTGCAGACTGTTCCCAGATCCACCACCACATCCCAGCAGACTGTTCTCTGATCCACCACCGCAGACTGTTCCCTGATCCACCACCGCACCTCTACAGATTGTCCCTGTGACAACCTGCCATTTGCCACTGGGCATTGTAGAAAACTTATGGCTAGCCTCCTGCCCTACGAATATGGCCCTGGGACATATTACCCTTCAAGAACAGTGTAACAGAACTATGCCGCATGTCTGGACTGTTAATAGGACCGAACGTGGTTGGAATTTGTTACAGACCCATCCGTATGGACTAAAAAAATGGCACCCAGATAGCTAATTTTATTGTATTTGTGTACTCTGAGCGGCCTTCACCTAATGATATGCCCTCAGACTTGAGCTATCTGGGAATATGTTAAATGTCTGTGTTTGCTGTGAGGGTGTGACATTGTGTGGTTGGGTGGGGATTCCTGTCCTGTTGTTCCCACATGTGTATTGGTGATTTCCCTTTGTCCTGAGAGATAATTGAATTGCTCTTCGGGTGTCTCCAGGGCAGAGAGGAGGAAACCATGATGCATTGTGGGGATGTGTTGTGTCTGTGTGACCTGGGTGCTGCGTGTCTGTCCTGTGTCGCAGTACTCCTTCTGGTCCCCTAGGGGCGTGTACACCAGATGGGGACCTGCATAAATACGGGCGGGTGCCCTCAATAAAGGGTTCAGTTCTTCTTGATCCCTCAAAAAGTAGCCTTGTCTCGTTATTGGAGGGAATTGCTGTATCACGCTGGGGATTGCTATGCTCTGCATATTCCCTGGAGCTTTAAGCTCTTTCTTCTTGTCCCTGATACCCTCTCCTGGAGGAGAGATCTTTCCCACACGGTCCTGAATGCTGGAGGTTCATTCAGGGTGGAAGGAAGACGGCGCGGCTCCAGTTAAGCTATGGCGGTTGGGGAGTCTGCGGTGGTTGTGGTGTCCAGTGCGGTGCTTGTGGTCCTCGGCGCAAGCTAGGAAGCGTCCATTAACGGAAGGTGATCCGTTACATTGGTGGCAGCAGTGGGATGGCTTTCCTAGTGCGAGGAGCAGCATCCTGGGAACACCAAGCAAAACTGGAATATTGGTATAGTCACGTACGGTTTGACGCTATACTGAAGAGGCGGTTGGCTATCTACGGGTCCCACCTAACAGAGGAACTTGTACCGAAAGTGAAGAGAGAACTGGCGGAGTATCTGCAGAAGGAATAAAGAGATAAGATGTCGCACTAAGAACACCTAAACGACACCAGGTGCTCCTGTTAATTGAGACCACTCACTCAATACAAAAGAGCATAAAATATATAGTAAACAGGGCACTCAAGGAAACCGTGACCATGTATTAGAAGCAATTATGAGCTTTATTAATAAAATATAGTTAATAAATAATGAATCACAATTAGAAATGCAATACAATAAACTACAGATAAAATATAATCGATTGGCCAAACCAGTATATAATCGATAATTCGATCCAATATATCTTCGGTCCAATGCTTATGGACATCCGAAAAAACTTATTATCGATAAGTCTGCTCGTTTTTTTATCGAGACCACAGTCATATGTCTTACAATTATCTTGGCGGCGTCCCGCCGAAGCAACGTAGGTAGCGGCACTCGCTACTGAATAGCTTGCAAGCGAATATAATCCATTACCTTTGAGTCGACCAAATATTCGTCCGATATTATCACAATAGTCTTCAGATGTACTCACTCCCAAGATATGCCTTTTGATGTTTGTAGCAATATTCAATCAGGAGGTTAGCGACGACTCTCTGTTCGGTTATGGTCGATTCGTTGGTAAGGTAGGTCTCTCAGTATAAAGATGGGGTGTAGCACCAGACGCGTTTCGGGGTCCAACCCCTTCCTCAGTGGTATTCATTATTTATTAACTATATTTTATTAATAAAGCTCATAATTGCTTCTAATACATGGTCACTGTAACGGTCCGTTTCAGCAGACAAGGGGTTAAAATCCGTTTAGGCGATAAGCCCCTTTTCTGAGAGACAGGCACAGCTACTTGCAGAATACCAAACGACCGAACTGGATACAAAATAGCACTCCAAACTGGAACCTCACGAATAGCTGCTAGCAGACGAACAGGGATTAGCTTACACTTCTGGCAATCGGTCTTCTAACAGCATACAGTGAATCCCCCCAATAACGAGACAAGGCTCCGTGTTGAGGGTCAAGCAGTGGACTGACTGTACTTCACGTACAGCCTCTTTTATTCATAAACCACAAACATAGTACTGCCCACAGGGGTTTGAAATATAACCAATCAGTAATTTACAACACATACAATGATACAACAGCAACCAATCGTTCACGCCCCCAGAGGACAAGAATGAAGACTGTGACATAGGACAACATATCCCCACAATGCATCATGGTCTCCTCCTCTCTGTCCCGGAGACAACCTGAGGAGCAATCCAATTATCTCTGAGGACAAAGGGAGATCGCCAATACACATGTGAGGACAACAGAACAGACATCACCATTTAAACACACAATGGGACAATGGCACAATAGAAACACACCCAGCATTTTCCTCCCAAGCTGACAAGTTAGACTTATTATAAATTGTTACAACTTTGTGAGTTTACATTGGCCATACATATAACTTACATCAATTTAAACAGTATAACTTGGGGACAAACCTATCCAAAATTCACTTGAATAGGTTCAGGGGTTTAAA
Source organism: Bufo bufo (assembly GCF_905171765.1). Classification (NCBI taxonomy): domain Eukaryota; kingdom Metazoa; phylum Chordata; class Amphibia; order Anura; family Bufonidae; genus Bufo; species Bufo bufo. The sequence continues at coordinate 1,581,079 of NC_053397.1, read as the reverse complement.
AGTTAGTATATGGCCCATAATACAGGGGCAAGAGGCCAGCAGCCAGTCCTCTCCAAAACCCAGTGGCGAGGTTGGTTTCGCCACAGTCACGGTTTCCTTGAGTGCCCTGTTTACTATATATATTATCTGCAGAAGGAAGCAGAATATCGGGCAGAGATAGCGAAGTATTCCGTCCCTGCGCCCCAGCAAAAGCGTGAGTTACAGGGGGCCGAAGGTGTCGTCTTTCCCCCCAGCGGCAGTGTGAACCCCAGGGAGCTGAAGGTGTCGTCCTTCCTCCCCAGCGGCAGTGTGTTTTACAGGGAGCTGAAGGTGCCCTCCTTCCTCCCCAGCGGCAGTGTGTACCCCAGGGGGCCGAAGGTGTCGTCCTCCCCCCCAGCAGCAGTGTGAACCCCAGGGAGCTGACGGTATCATCCTTCCTCCCCAGCGGCAGTGTGTGTTACAGGGAGCTGAAGGTGCCCTCCTGCCTCCCCAGCGGCAGTGTGTACCCCAGGGGGCCGAAGGTGTCGTCCTTCCCCCCCAGCGGCAGTGTGAACCCCAGGGAGCTGAAGGTGTCGTCCTTCCTCCCAGCGGCAGTGTGTGTTACAGGGAGCTGAAGGTGCCCTCCTTCCCTCCCCAGCGGCAGTGTGTACCCCAGGGAGCTGAAGGTGTCGTCCTTCCTCCCCAGCGGCAGCCTGTGTTTCAGGGAGAGGAGCGCAGCACCCTCTCTCCCCAGCGGCAGCTTACCATAACAAGGGGAGACACCAATCGCCCAGACGGCACAGATGGGACCGTGGTCTCTGCGCCTGACCTACCGGGATGCTGGACAGCCTATCCAGATCCCCCACTACCCTCACCAGGACAACAGGAGGAGGGGGTAAGTACAAATTCCCCTCCCCAGTTAACTCCTAACATGGCCTCAGGGTTAACAGAGGCGATGTTAACCCCTACTGACTCCCATGTTCCTCTGGCTACTGAGCCGGACTAGGGTCTCAGCACCCCAGCAGAAGAGCTGGCAGCTGGGCAGAGTGCAGTCGGCCTCTGCCCTCTCTCAAATCCCCACAGCAAAATACCCAGGTGCAGTAACTGTTTCTTGTGGGTGGGTCACCCTTGTACCTGTTTGTTGTGGGTGGGCTACTCGGGCATTTGGTTACTGTGGGTTGGTGGATCGACTAACGGAGGCACTGACCGACAGAAGGTCAGGTGCCTGGTTAGTCTTCCCCCCAAAGGGGAGATAGAAACATAGAAACATAGAATGTGTCGGCAGATAAGAACCATTTGGCCCATCCAGTCTGCCCAATATACTAAATACTATGGATAGCCCCTGGCCCTATCTTATATGAAGGATGGCCTTATGCCTATCCCATGCATGCTTAAACTCCTCCACTGTATTTGCAGCTACCACTTCTGCAGGAAGGCTATTCCATGCATCCACTACTCTCTCAGTAAAGTAATACTTCCTGATATTACTTTTAAACCTTTGCCCCTCTAATTTAAAACTATGTCCTCTTGTAGCAGTTTTTCTTCTTTTAAATATTCTCTCCTCTTTTACTTTGTTGATTCCCTTTATGTATTTAAAAGTTTCTATCATATCCCCTCTGTCTCGTCTTTCTTCCAAGCTATACATGTTAAGTTCCTTTAATCTTTCCTGGTAAGTTTTATCCTGCAATCCATGTACCAGTTTAGTAGCTCTTCTCTGAACTCTCTCCAAAGTATCAATATCCTTCTGGAGATATGGTCTCCAGTACTGAGCACAATACTCCAAATGAGGTCTCACTAGTGCTCTGTAGAGCGGCATGAGCACCTCCCTCTTTCTACTAGTAATGCCTCTCCCTATACACCCAAGCATTCTGCTAGCATTTCCTGCTGCTCTATGACATTGTCTGCCTGCCATTGTGTGACAAACTGCCATTTGCCACTGGGCATTGTAGAAAACTTATGGCTAGCCTCCTGCCCTACGACTATGGCCCCGGGACATATTACCCTTCAAGAACAGTGTAACAGAACTATGCCGCATGTCTGGTCTGTTAATAGGACCGAACGCGGTTGGAATTTGTGACAGACCCATCCGTATGGACTAAAAAAATGGCACCCAGATAGCTAATTTTATTGTATTTGTGTACTCTGAGCGGCATTCACCTAATGATATGCCCTCAGACTTGAGCTATCTGGGAATATGTTAAATGTCTGTGTTTGCTGTGAGGGTGTGACATTGTGTGTTTGGGTGGGGATTCCTGTCCTGTTGTTCCCACATGTGTATTGGTGATTTCCCTTTGTCCTGAGAGATAATTGAATTGCTCTTCGGGTGTCTCCAGGGCAGAGAGGAGGAAACCATGATGCATTGTGGGGATGTGTTGTGTCTGTGTGTCCTGGGTGCTGCGTGTCTGTCCTGTGTCGCAGTCCTCCTTCTGGTCCCCTAGGGGCGTGTACACCAGATGGGGACCTGCATAAATACGGGCGGGTGCCCTCAATAAAGGGTTTAGTTCTTCTTGATCCCTCAAAACGTAGCCTTGTCTCGTTATTGGAGGGAATTGCTGTATCACACTGGGGATTGCTATGCTCTGCATATTCCCTGGAGGAGAGATCTTTCCCACACGGTCCTGAATGCTGGAGGTTCATTCAGGGTGGAAGGAAGACGGCGCGGCTCCAGTTAAGCTACGGCGGTTGTGGAGTCTGCGGTGGTTGTGGTGTCCAGTGCGGTGCTTGTGGACCTCGGCGCAAGCTAGGAAGCGTCCATTAACGGAAGGTGATCCGTTACAGTCCCCTGATCCACCCCTGCACTAATCCCTGATCCACCACCGCACCCCTACAGACTGTTCCCTGATCTACCTCGCAGACTGTTCCCAGATCCACCACCGCACCCCCAAAGACTGTTCCGTTATCCACCACCGCACCCCGCAGACTGTTCCCTGATCCATCACTGCACCCCGCAGACTGTTCCCTGATCCATCACTGCACCCTGCAGACTGTTCCCTGATCCACCATCACACCCCCACAGACTGTTCCCTGATCCCCCATTGCACCCCCACAGACTGTTTCCTGATCCACCACCGCACCCCGGCATTCTGTTCCCTGATCCACCACCGCACCCTTGCAGACTGTTCCCTGATCCACCACCGCACCCCGCAGACTTTTCCCTGATCCACCACCGCACCCCGCAGACTTTTCCCTGATCCACCACCGCACCTCTACAGATTGTTCTCTGATCCACCACCGCACCCCCGCAGACTGTTCTCTGATCCACCACCGCAGACTGTTCTCTGATCCACCACCGCACCCCCGCAGACTGTTTCCTGATCCACCACCGCACCTCTAGATTGTTCACTGATCCACAACACCCCCGCAAACTGTTCTCTGATCCACCACCGCACCTCTACAGATTGTCCCCTGATCCACCCCCGCAGACTGTTCCCTGATCCACCACCGCACCCCTACAGAATGTTCTCTGATCCACCACCGCACTCCCGCAGACTGATCCCACCACTGCACCTCTACAGATTGTTCACTGATCCACCACAACACCACCGCAAACTGTTCTCTCATCCACCACCGCAGACTGTTCATTGATCCACCACCGCACCTCTACAGATTGTTCCCTGATCCATCACTACACCCCGCAGACTGTTCCCTGATCCATCACTGCACCCTGCAGACTGTTACCTGATCCACCACCGCACCCCGGCATTCTGTTCCCTGATCCACCACCGCACCCTCGCAGACTGTTCCCTGATCCACCACCGCACCCTGTTCCCTGATCCACCACCGCACCCCGCAGACTTTTCCCTGATCCACCACCGCACCCTGCAGACTTTTCCCTGATCCACCACCGCACCTCTACAGATTGTTCTCTGATCCACCACCGCATCCTTTTCCCTGATTCACCACCGCACCCCGGCAGACTGTTCTCTGATCCACCACCGCAGACTGTTCTCTGATCCACCACCGCACCCCCGCAGACTGTTCTCTGATCCACCACCGCACCCCCGCAGACTGTTCTCTGATCCACCACCGCAGACTGTTCCCTGATCCACCACCGCACCTCTAGATTGTTCACTGATCCACCACAACACCACCGCAAACTGTTCTCTGATCCACCATCGCACCTCTACAGATTGTTCCCAGATCCACCACCACATCCCAGCAGACTGTTCCCTGATCCACCCCCGCAGACTGTTCCCTGATCCACCACCGCACCCCTACAGAATGTTCTCTGATCCACCACTGAACTCCCGCAGACTGTTCCCTGATCCACCACCGCACCTCTACAGATTGTTCCCAGATCCACCACCACATCCCAGCAGACTGTTCTCTGATCCACCACCGCACCTCTACAGATTGTCCCCTGATCCACCCCCGCACTGTTCCCTGATCCACCACCGCACCCCTACAGAATATGCTCTGATCCACCACCGCACTCCCGCAGACTGTTCCCTGATCCACCACAGCACTCCCGCAGACTGTTCCCTGATCCACCACCGCACCTCTACAGATTGTTCACTGATCCACCACAACACCACGGCAAACTGTTCTCTGATCCACCACCGCAGACTGTTTCTTGATCCACCACCACATCCCAGCAGACTGTTCTCTGGTTGTTCCCTGATACACCACCACACCCCTGCAGACTGTTCCCTGATCCACCACCGCACCTCTACAGATTGTTCCCTGATCCACCACGCACCTCTACAGATTGTTCACTGATCCACCACAACACCACCGCAAACTGTTCCCAGATCCACCACCACATCCCAGCAGACTGTTCTCTGGTTGTTCCCTGATCCACCACCACACCCCTACAGACTGTTCCCAGATCCACCACCACATCTCAGCAGACTGTTCTCTGATCCACCACCGCAGACTGTTCCCTGATCCAACACTGCACCTCTACAGATTGTCCCCTGATCCACCACCGCAGACTGTTCCCTGATCCACCACCACATCCCAGCAGACTGTTCTCTGGTTGTTCCCTGATCCACCACCACACCCCTACAGACTGTTCCCAGATCCACCACCACATCTCAGCAGACTGTTCTCTGATCCACCACCGCAGACTGTTCCCTGATCCAACACTGCACCTCTACAGATTGTCCCCTGATCCACCACCGCAGACTGTTCCCTGATCCACCACCACATCCCAGCAGACTGTTCTCTGGTTGTTCCCTGATACACCACCACACCCCTGCAGACTGTTCCCAGATCCACCACCACATCCCAGCAGACTGTTCTCTGATCCACCACCGCAGACTGTTCCCTGATCCACCACCGCACCGCTACAGATTGTCCCCTGATCCACCCCCGCAGACTGTTCCCTGATCCACCACCGCATCTCTACAGAATGTTCTCTGATCCACCACCGCACTCCCGCAGACTGTTCCCTGATCCACCACCGCACCGCTACAGATTGTTCACTGATCCACCACCGCAAACTGTTCTCTGATCCACCACCGCACCTCTACAGATTGTTCACTGATCCACCACCACACTCCTGCAGACTGTTCCCAGATCCACCACCACACCCCTGCAGACTGTTCTCTGATCCACCACCGCAGACTGTTCCCTGATCCACCACGCACCTCTACAGATTGTTCACTGATCCACCACAACACCACCGCAAACTGTTCCCAGATCCACCACCACATCCCAGCAGACTGTTCTCTGGTTGTTCCCTGATCCACCACCACACCCCTACAGACTGTTCCCAGATCCACCACCACATCCCAGCAGACTGTTCTCTGATCCACCACCGCAGACTGTTCCCTGATCCAACACTGCACCTCTACAGATTGTCCCCTGATCCACCACCGCAGACTGTTCCCTGATCCACCACCACATCCCAGCAGACTGTTCTCTGGTTGTTCCCTGATACACCACCACACCCCTGCAGACTGTTCCCTGATCCACCACCACATCCCAGCAGACTGTTCTCTGATCCACCACCGCAGACTGTTCCCTGATCCACCACCGCACCTCTACAGATTGTCCCCTGAACCACCCCCGCAGACTGTTCCCTGATCCACCACCGCATCTCTACAGAATGTTCTCTGATCCACCACCGCACTCCCGCAGACTGTTCCCTGATCCACCACCGCACCTCTACAGATTGTTCACTGATCCACCACCGCAAACTGTTCTCTGATCCACCACCGCACCTCTACAGATTGTTCCCTGATCCACCACCACACCCCTGCAGACTGTTCCCAGATCCACCACCACACCCCTGCAGACTGTTCTCTGATCCACCACCGCAGACTGTTCCCTGATCCACCACGCACCTCTACAGATTGTTCACTGATCCACCACAACACCACCGCAAACTGTTCCCAGATCCACCACCACATCCCAGCAGAATGTTCTCTGGTTGTTCCCTGATCCGCCACCACACCCCTACAGACTGTTCCCAGATCCACCACCACATCCCAGCAGACTGTTCTCTGATCCACCATCGCAGACTGTTCCCTGATCCAACACCGCACCTCTACAGATTGTCCCCTGATCCACCCCCGAAGACTGTTCCCTGATCCACCACCGCACCCCTACAGAATGTTCTCTGATCCACCACCGCACTCCCGCAGACTGTTTCCTGATCCACCACTACTCCTTCACATGATCCACCACTACTCCCCTGCAGACTGTTCCCTGATCCACCATCAGCCCCTGCAAAGTGTTCTCTGGTCCACTACTGCTTCCACACAGACTATTCCCTGATCCACCACTGTTCTCTCTACAGACTGTTCCCTGATCCACCACGGCTCCCTCACAGACTTTCCCAACTCACCAGTGTTCCCTTCGCAGACTGTTCCCTAATCCACCACCGCTCCCTCAGACTGTTCCCTGATCCACCACCGCACCCATACAGACTGTTCCCTGATCCACCACCGCCTCCCCGCAGATTGTTTCTTCATCCTGTTGTTGAATGTCATTCTGCAGTGTGACACTGGCCAGATTGCTGAGGCCTACTACTCCACCTCTTCCAATCACTTGCCAGATTGCTGAGGCCTACTACTCTGCCTCATTCAATCACTTGCCAGATTGCTGAGGCCTACTACTCTGCCTCATTCAATCACTGGCCAGATTGCTGAGGCCTACTACTCCTCCTCTTCCAATCACTTGCCAGAGTGCTGAGGCCTACTACTCTGCCTTATTCAATCACTGGCCAGAGTGCTGAGGCCTACTACTCTGCCTCATTCAATCACTGGCCAGAGTGCTGAGGCCTACTACTCTGCCTCATTCAATCACTGGCCAGATTGCTGAGGCCTACTACTCCTCCTCTTCCAATCACTTGCCAGATTGCTGAGGCCTACTACTCTGCCTCATTCAATCACTGGCCAGAGTGCTGAGGCCTACTACTCTGCCTCATTCAATCACTGGCCAGATTGCTAAGGCCTACTACTCTGCCTCATTCAATCACTGGCCAGAGTGCTGAGGCCTACTACTCTGCCTCATTCAATCACTGGCCAGATTGCTAAGGCCTACTACTCTGCCTCATTCAATCACTGGCCAGAGTGCTGAGGCCTACTACTCTGCCTCATTCAATCACTGGCCAGAGTGCTGAGGCCTACTACTCTGCCTCATTCAATCACTGGCCAGAGTGCTGAGGCCTACTACTCTGCCTCATTCAATCACTGGCCAGATTGCTGAGGCCTACTACTCCTCCTCTTCCAATCACTTGCCAGAGTGCTGAGGCCTACTACTCTGCCTTATTCAATCACTGGCCAGAGTGCTGAGGCCTACTACTCTGCCTCATTCAATCACTGGCCAGAGTGCTGAGGCCTACTACTCTGCCTCATTCAATCACTGGCCAGATTGCTAAGGCCTACTACTCTGCCTCCTTCAATCACTGGCCAGAGTGCTGAGGCCTACTACTCTGCCTCATTCAATCACTGGCCAGAGTGCTGAGGCCTACTACTCTGCCTCTTCCAATCACTTGCCAGATTGCTGAGGCCTACTACTCTGCCTCATTCAATCACTGGCCAGAGTGCTGAGGCCTACTACTCTGCCTCATTCAATCACTGGCCAGATTGCTAAGGCCTACTACTCTGCCTCATTCAATCACTGGCCAGAGTGCTGAGGCCTACTACTCTGCCTCCTTCAATCACTGGCCAGAGTGCTGAGGCCTACTACTCTGCCTCATTCAATCACTGGCCAGAGTGCTGAGGCCTACTACTCTGCCTCATTCAATCACTGGCCAGAGTGCTGAGGCCTACTACTCTGCCTCATTCAATCACTGGCCAGAGTGCTGAGGCCTACTACTCTGCCTCATTCAATCACTGGCCAGAGTGCTGAGGCCTACTACTCTGCCTCATTCAATCACTGGCCAGATTGCTAAGGCCTACTACTCTGCCTCATTCCATCACTGGCCAGAGTGCTGAGGCCTACTACTCTGCCTCATTCAATCACTGGCCAGAGTGCTGAGGCCTACTACTCTGCCTCATTCAATCACTGGCCAGAGTGCTGAGGCCTACTACTCTGCCTCATTCAATCACTGGCCAGATTGCTGAGGCCTACTACTCCTCCTCTTCCAATCACTTGCCAGAGTGCTGAGGCCTACTACTCTGCCTTATTCAATCACTGGCCAGAGTGCTGAGGCCTACTACTCTGCCTCATTCAATCACTGGCCAGAGTGCTGAGGCCTACTACTCTGCCTCATTCAATCACTGGCCAGATTGCTAAGGCCTACTACTCTGCCTCCTTCAATCACTGGCCAGAGTGCTGAGGCCTACTACTCTGCCTCATTCAATCACTGGCCAGAGTGCTGAGGCCTACTACTCTGCCTCTTCCAATCACTTGCCAGATTGCTGAGGCCTACTACTCTGCCTCATTCAATCACTGGCCAGAGTGCTAAGGCCTACTACTCTGCCTCATTCAATCACTGGCCAGAGTGCTGAGGCCTACTACTCTGCCTCATTCAATCACTGGCCAGAGTGCTGAGGCCTACTACTCTGCCTCTTCTAATCACTTGCCAGATTGCTGAGGCCTACTACTCTGCCTCATTCAATCACTGGCCAGAGTGCTAAGGCCTACTACTCTGCCTCATTCAATCACTGGCCAGAGTGCTGAGGCCTACTACTCTGCCTCTTCCAATCACTTGCCAGATTGCTGAGGCCTACTACTCTGCCTCATTCAATCACTGGCCAGAGTGCTAAGGCCTACTACTCTGCCTCATTCAATCACTGGCCAGAGTGCTGAGGCCTACTACTCTGCCTCATTCAATCACTGGCCAGAGTGCTGAGGCCTACTACTCTGCCTCCTTCAATCACTGGCCAAAGTGCTGAGGCCTACTACTCTGCCTCATTCAATCACTGGCCAGAGTGCTGAGGCCTACTACTCTGCCTCATTCAATCACTGGCCAGAGTGCTGAGGCCTACTACTCTGCCTCCTTCAATCACTGGCCAGAGTGCTGAGGCCTACTACTCTGCCTCTTCCAATCACTTGCCAGATTGCTGAGGCCTACTACTCTGCCTCTTTCAATCACTGGCCAGAGTGCTAAGGCCTACTACTCTGCCTCTTCCAATCACTTGCCAGATTGCTGAGGCCTACTACTCTGCCTCATTCAATCACTGGCCAGAGTGCTGAGGCCTACTACTCTGCCTCATTCAATCACTGGCCAGAGTGCTGAGGCCTACTACTCTGCCTCCTTCAATCACTGGCCAGAGTGCTGAGGCCTACTACTCTGCCTCATTCAATCACTGGCCAGAGTGCTGAGGCCTACTACTCTGCCTCCTTCAATCACTGGCCAGAGTGCTGAGGCCTACTACTCTGCCTCCTTCAATCACTGGCCAGAGTGCTGAGGCCTACTACTCTGCCTCATTCAATCACTGGCCAGATTGCTGAGGCCTACTACTCTGCCTCATTCAATCACTGGCCAGATTGCTGAGGCCTACTACTCTGCCTCCTTCAATCACTGGCCAGAGTGCTGAGGCCTACTACTCTGCCTCTTCCAATCACTTGCCAGATTGCTGAGGCCTACTACTCTGCCTCATTCAATCACTGGCCAGAGTGCTAAGGCCTACTACTCTGCCTCATTCAATCACTGGCCAGAGTGCTGAGGCCTACTACTCTGCCTCATTCAATCACTGGCCAGAGTGCTGAGGCCTACTACTCTGCCTCCTTCAATCACTGGCCAGAGTGCTGAGGCCTACTACTCTGCCTCCTTCAATCACTGGCCAGAGTGCTGAGGCCTACTACTCTGCCTCATTCAATCACTGGCCAGATTGCTGAGGCCTACTACTCTGCCTCATTCAATCACTGGCCAGATTGCTGAGGCCTACTACTCCTCCTCTTCCAATCACTTGCCAGAGTGCTGAGGCCTACTACTCTGCCTCATTCAATCACTGGCCAGAGTGCTGAGGCCTACTACTCTGCGGAGGAGGATCGAGGTTTATTCATCTACAGCTCATTTATCTCTGAAAAGGCCTTTGCGACCTGAAATCAGACTCCAAGCCGCTAATTATATCACATGACGAGGCGGAGGCTGCTAATTATATAACATGACGAGGCGGAGGCTGCTAATTATATAACATGACAAGGTGGAGGCCGCTAATTATACAACATGACGAGGCGAAGGCCGCTAATTATATAACATGACAAGGTGGAGGCCGCTAATTATACAACATGACGAGGCGAAGGCCGCTAATTATATCACAAGACGAGGCGGAGGCTGCTAATTGTATCACATGACGAGGCGAAGGCCGCTAATTATATCACAAGACGAGGCGGAGGCTGCTAATTGTATCACATGACGAGGCGGAGGCCACTAATTGTATCACATGACGAGGCGGAGGCCGCTAATTATATCACATGACGAGGCGGAGGCCACTAATTGTATCACATGACGAGGCGGAGGCCACTAATTGTATCACAAGACGAGGCGGAGGCTGCTAATTGTATCACATGACGAGGCGGAGGCCACTAATTGTATCACATGACGAGGCGGAGGCCGCTAATTGTATCACATGACGAGGCGGAGGCCACTAATTGTATCACATGACGAGGCGGAGGCCGCTAATTGTATCACATGACGAGGCGGAAGCTAATTATAAAACATTTAATAAGGTTAAAGAGATAAATAATGTAACAAAAACTGGAGATAAACATCGGGTGAAGAGCACCAGCAAGAGACTACAGAGGGCGACACGTCCCTGCAGACCGGACGTTCGCGCCACCACCCGGGTACATGGGACTAAAAGCACGGTCAGCAGCCAGAGGCCGAGTAACAAACCAGCAATGGATGTGGCCCCAGCCAAGGCTGGGGATGTGGACAGGGACGCAGTCTCATCATCTCGCTCCAGGCCCTGGATGTGATCAGTGGAGACTTTCAGCTTCAATTCCAGAGCTTCTAAAGCAAATCTCGCAACAACCGTTTAGGATTTCCAGCAATTTTTCACATCATCCACTTACCCCATAACAAGCAGAAGACGGGTCCAGAGCGGTCAATAAGCAGGCCACAGACGAGTCAATGCAAGTCAACTGGAAAGTGTAAACCTCCCAAGAGACCACAGAAACCTTTGAAGCCAAATCGGGTACAAGATAAGGAGGCTCCGCAACACTAGAGGTCACAGAGGAGCGGACTGCAGGCTTCTGTCCTTGGAATGATCTCCCCAAGCCACGGAGAGGTCGGGGTGTCACCAACTACAATCCAGAGGCCTTTGCCCATGTAAATCCAGAGCTTTCTCTGTAGATACAAACTATCAATAGGGTCTGCCAACCTGCACTCTCTCATATTCCCAATAAACATGCACGCTCAGCCAAGCATGTATGTGTCCAGATCGGGCAGAAGAAAGCTGCTACCAGATCCACACACATGCACGCTCAGCCAAGCATGTATGCGTCCAGATCGGGCAGAAGAAAGCTGCTACCAGATCCACACACATGCACGCTCAGCCAAACATGTATGTGTCCAGATCGGGCAGAAGAAAGCTTCTACCAGATCCACACACATGCACGCTCAGCCAAGCATGTATGTGTCCAGATCGGGCAGAAGAAAGCTGCTACCAGATCCACACACATGCACACTCAGCCAAGCATGTATGTGTCCAGATCGGGCAGAAGAAAGCTGCTACCAGATCCACACACATGCACGCTCAGCCAAGCATGTATGTGTCCAGATCGGGCAGAAGAAAGCTGCTACCAGATCCACACACATGCACGCTCAGCCAAGCATGTATGCGTCCAGATCGGGCAGAAGAAAGCTTCTACCAGATCCACACACATGCACGCTCAGCCAACAATGTATGTGTCCAGATCGGGCAGATGAAAGCTGCTACCAGATCCACACACATGCACGCTCAGCCAAGCATGTATGTGTCCAGATCGGGCAGATGAAAGCTTCTACCAGATCCACACACATGCACGCTCAGCCAACAATGTATGTGTCCAGATCGGGCAGATGAAAGCTGCTACCAGATCCACACACATGCATGCTCAGCCAAGCATGTATGTGTCCAGATCGGGCAGATGAAAGCTGCTACCAGATCCACACACATGCACGCTCAGCCAAGCATGTATGTGTCCAGATCGGGCAGATGAAAGCTGCTACCAGATCCACACACATGCACACTCAGCCAAGCATGTATGCGTCCAGATCGGGCAGAAGAAAGCTGCTACCAGATCCACACACATGCACGCTCAGCCAAACATGTATGTGTCCAGATCGGGCAGAAGAAAGCTGCTACCAGATCCCCACACATGCACGCTCAGCCAACAATGTATGTGTCCAGATCGGGCAGATAAAAGCTGCTACCAGATCCACACACATACACGCTCAGCCAAGCATGTATGTGTCCAGATCGGGCAGATGAAAGCTGCTACCAGATCCACACACATGCACACTCAGCCAAGCATGTATGTGTCCAGATCGGGCAGATGAAAGCTGCTACCAGATCCACACACATGCACGCTCAGCCAAGCATGTATGCGTCCAGATCGGGCAGATGAAAGCTGCTACCAGATCCACACACATGCACACTCAGCCAAGCATGTATGTGTCCAGATCGAGCAGATGAAAGCTGCTACCAGATCCACACACATGCACGCTCAGCCAAGCATGTATGCGTCCAGATCGGGCAGAAGAAAGCTGCTACCAGATCCACACACATGCACGCTCAGCCAAACATGTATGTGTCCAGATCGGGCAGATGAAAGCTGCTACCAGATCCACACACATGCACACTCAGCCAAGCATGTATGTGTCCAGATCGAGCAGATGAAAGCTGCTACCAGATCCACACACATGCACGCTCAGCCAAGCATGTATGCGTCCAGATCGAGCAGATGAAAGCTGCTACCAGATCCACACACATGCACGCTCAGCCAAGCATGTATGTGTCCAGATCGGGCAGATGAAAGCTGCTACCAGATCCACACACATGCACGCTCAGCCAAGCATGTATGTGTCCAGAACGGGCAGAAGAAAGCTTCTACCAGATCCACACACATGCACGCTCAGCCAAGCATGTATGTGTCCAGAACGGGCAGAAGAAAGCTTCTACCAGATCCACACACATGCACCCTCAGCCAAGCATGTATGCGTCCAGATCGGGCAGAAGAAAGCTGCTACCAGATCCACACACATGCACACTCAGCCAAGCATGTATGTGTCCAGATCGGGCAGAAGAAAGCTGCTACCAGATACACACACATGCACGCTCAGCCAAGCATGTATGTGTCCAGATCGAGCAGATGAAAGCTGCTACCAGATCCACACACATGCACGCTCAGCCAAGCATGTATGCGTCCAGATCGGGCAGAAGAAAGCTGCTACCAGATCCACACACATGCACGCTCAGCCAAACATGTATGTGTCCAGATCGGGCAGATGAAAGCTGCTACCAGATCCACACACATGCACGCTCAGCCAAGCATGTATGTGTCCAGATCGGGCAGAAGAAAGCTTCTACCAGATCCACACACATGCACGCTCAGCCAAGCATGTATGTGTCCAGAACGGGCAGAAGAAAGCTGCTACCAGATCCACACACATGCACGCTCAGCCAAGCATGTATGTGTCCAGAACGGGCAGTAGAAAGCTGCTACCAGATCCACACACATGCACGCTCAGCCAAGCATGTATGTGTCCAGATCGAGCAGATGAAAGCTGCTACCAGATCCACACACATGCACGCTCAGCCAAGCATGTATGTGTCCAGATCGGGCAGAAGAAAGCTGCTACCAGATCCACACACATGCACGCTCAGCCAAACATGTATGTGTCCAGATCGGGCAGTAGAAAGCTTCTACCAGATCCACACACATGCACGCTCAGCCAACAATGTATGTGTCCAGATCGGGCAGAAGAAAGCTGCTACCAGATCCACACACATGCACGCTCAGCCAAGCATGTATGTGTCCAGATCGGGCAGAAGAAAGCTGCTACCAGATCCACACACATGCACGCTCAGCCAAGCATGTATGTGTCCAGAACGGGCAGAAGGAAGAAAGCTGCTACCAGATCCACACACATGCACCCTCAGCCAAGCATGTATGCGTCCAGATCGGGCAGAAGAAAGCTTCTACCAGATCCACACACATGCACGCTCAGCCAAGCATGTATGTGTCCAGATCGGGCAGAAGAAAGCTGCTACCAGATCCACACACATGCACACTCAGCCAAGCATGTATGTGTCCAGATCGGGCAGAAGAAAGCTGCTACCAGATCCACACACATGCACGCTCAGCCAAGCATGTATGTGTCCAGATCGAGCAGATGAAAGCTGCTACCAGATCCACACACATGCACGCTCAGCCAAGCATGTATGCGTCCAGATCGGGCAGTAGAAAGCTTCTACCAGATCCACACACATGCACGCTCAGCCAACAATGTATGTGTCCAGATCGGGCAGAAGAAAGCTGCTACCAGATCCACACACATGCACGCTCAGCCAAGCATGTATGTGTCCAGAACGGGCAGAAGGAAGAAAGCTGCTACCAGATCCACACACATGCACCCTCAGCCAAGCATGTATGCGTCCAGATCGGGCAGAAGAAAGCTTCTACCAGATCCACACACATGCACGCTCAGCCAAGCATGTATGTGTCCAGATCGGGCAGAAGAAAGCTGCTACCAGATCCACACACATGCACGCTCAGCCAAGCATGTATGTGTCCAGATCGAGCAGATGAAAGCTGCTACCAGATCCACACACATGCACGCTCAGCCAAGCATGTATGCGTCCAGATCGGGCAGAAGAAAGCTGCTACCAGATCCACACACATGCACGCTCAGCCAAGCATGTATGCGTCCAGATCGGGCAGAAGAAAGCTGCTACCAGATCCACACACATGCACGCTCAGCCAAACATGTATGTGTCCAGATCGGGCAGATGAAAGCTGCTACCAGATCCACACACATGCACGCTCAGCCAAGCATGTATGTGTCCAGATCGAGCAGATGAAAGCTGCTACCAGATCCACACACATGCACGCTCAGCCAAGCATGTATGTGTCCAGATCGGGCAGAAGAAAGCTTCTACCAGATCCACACACATGCACGCTCAGCCAAGCATGTATGTGTCCAGATCGAGCAGATGAAAGCTGCTACCAGATCCACACACATGCACGCTCAGCCAAGCATGTATGTGTCCAGATCGAGCAGATGAAAGCTGCTACCAGATCCACACACATGCACGCTCAGCCAAGCATGTATGTGTCCAGATCGGGCAGATGAAAGCTGCTACCAGATCCACACACATGCACGCTCAGCCAAACATGTATGTGTCCAGATCGGGCAGTAGAAAGCTTCTACCAGATCCACACACATGCACGCTCAGCCAACAATGTATGTGTCCAGATCGGGCAGAAGAAAGCTGCTACCAGATCCACACACATGCACGCTCAGCCAAGCATGTATGTGTCCAGATCGGGCAGAAGGAAGAAAGCTGCTGGCCGACCATTCTGCTCCCTCCAGACTTACACAAGCAGCAAATGAAGGAGGCATCTGAGATGTCCTCACTGTCCGCTGACTACAAGCTTCCTGCATCTAGGAATCATTCATCTTATCCTGTGCAGGGACAATATGTAAAATGGCTGGAATTCCTAAAGGGTTAACGCACGGTTTCTGAAAACCCCACAAATGAAAGTCCCCGCTTCAGTCACATCTTGATGCCTTCGGTCTCGGTCCAAACACTCCTGGATCCAAATGTATGACATACTCGGAAGGGTGACACTACAGTGAAGGGTTACACAGCAGACGAAGGGTTAATCTGGCCCACATTGTAAACAGTAGTGAGGTGAGGAATGGCCGACCTACAGGGTCCTGTGTGTAACCAGAGAGGCCGCGCACCAGTGAGGACACCAGCGGCTCAGAACATGGCGGTCTGCAGCTCTCTCTTAAACATTCCCTCGAAGTTCAGGTCGGTCCCCAGGAGCTCGTCCTCCAGGTCGTCCAGTGCCCACTGGTGGTCGGTGAGCTCCAGCGCTTCCCACTCCGTCTGAGAATGCAGAGAAAACAATGAGGGTCCTCTCTCCGCTGCATCATTGTGAGGCCCACGGCAATGGCGCCACTCACCTTGAATGCCTTGTTGGGGTCAGCGGGCATCGCCATCGCCGCGCCCGTCATCTGCTCCTGCATGACGCGCGACTGGTCTGCAGCTGGGACAAGAAAGACACTGGTCACTAAACCAGTACTGGACATGTGCTGCGTCTAGTCATACTGCATCTGCTGTGCCCCACGTGTCGACCAGACCGAGGATGAGGGGTCCGCGGACATGAGCTCGGAAGATACCGGAGGAGCGGACATGCTGCATCTGCGGGGGGAGGGGTCCGCGGACATGAGCTCAGGAAGATACCGGAGGAGCGGACATGCTGCATCTGCGGGGGGAGGGGTCTGCGGACATGAGCTCAGGAAGATACCGGAGGAGCGGACATGCTGCATCTGCGGGGGAGGGGTCCGCAGACATGAGATCAGGAAGATACCGGAGGAGCGGACATGCTGCATCTGCGGGGGAGGGGTCCGCGGACATGAGATCAGGAAGATACCGGAGGAGCGGACATGCTGCATCTGCGGGGGAGGGGTCCGCGGACATGAGATCAGGAAGATACCGGAGGAGCGGACATGCTGCATCTGCGGGGGAGGGGTCCGCGGACATGAGATCAGGAAGATACCGGAGGAGCGGACATGCTGCATCTGCGGGGGAGAGGTCCGCGGACATGAGCTCAGGAAGATACCGGAGGAGCGGACATGCTGCATCTGCGGGGGAGAGGTCCGCGGACATGAGCTCAGGAAGATACCGGAGGAGCGGACATGCTGCATCTGCGGGGGAGGGGTCCGCGGACATGAGCTCAGGAAGATACCGGAGGAGCGGACATGCTGCATCTGCGGCGGAGGGGTCCGCAGACATGAGCTCAGGAAGATACCGGAGGAGCGGACATGCTGCATCTGCGGGGGAGGGGTCCGCGGACATGAGCTCAGGAAGATACCGGAGGAGCGGACATGCTGCATCTGCGGGGGAGGGGTCCGCGGACATGAGCTCCGGAAGATACCGGAGGAGCGGACATGCTGCATCTGCGGGGGGAGGGGTCCGCGGACATGAGCTCCGGAAGATACCGGAGGAGCGGACATGCTGCATCTGCGGGGGGAGGGGTCCGCGGACATGAGCTCCGGAAGATACCGGAGGAGCGGACATGCTGCATCTGCGGGGGAGGGGTCCGCGGACATGAGCTCCGGAAGATACCGGAGGAGCGGACATGCTGCATCTGCGGGGGGAGGGGTCCGCGGACATGAGCTCGGAAGATACCGGAGGAGCGGACATGCTGCATCTGCGGGGGGAGGGGTCCGCGGACATGAGCTCCGGAAGATACCGGAGGAGCGGACATGCTGCATCTGCGGGGGAGGGGTCCGCGGACATGAGCTCCGGAAGATACCGGAGGAGCGGACATGCTGCATCTGCGGGGGAGGGGTCCGCGGACATGAGTTCAGGAAGATACCGGAGGAGCGGACATGCTGCATCTGCGGGGGGAGGGGTCCGCGGACATGAGCTCCGGAAGATACCGGAGGAGCGGACATGCTGCATCTGCGGGGGAGGGGTCCGCGGACATGAGCTCCGGAAGATACCGGAGGAGCGGACATGCTGCATCTGCGGGGGGAGGGGTCCGCGGACATGAGCTCAGGAAGATACCGGAGGAGCGGACATGCTGCATCTGCGGGGGAGGGGTCCGCGGACATGAGATCAGGAAGATACCGGAGGAGCGGACATGCTGCATCTGCGGGGGGAGGGGTCCGCGGACATGAGCTCAGGAAGATACCGGAGGAGCGGACATGCTGCATCTGCGGGGGAGGGGTCCGCGGACATGAGCTCAGGAAGATACCGGAGGAGCGGACATGCTGCATCTGCGGGGGAGGGGTCCGCGGACATGAGCTCAGGAAGATACCGGAGGAGCGGACATGCTGCATCTGCGGGGGAGGGGTCCGCGGACATGAGCTCAGGAAGATACCAGAGGAGCGGACATGCTGCATCTGCGGGGGAGGGGTCCGCGGACATGAGCTCAGGAAGATACCGGAGGAGCGGACATGCTGCATCTGCGGGGGAGGGGTCCGCGGACATGAGCTCCGGAAGATACCGGAGGAGCGGACATGCTGCATCTGCGGGGGAGGGGTCCGCGGACATGAGCTCAGGAAGATACCGGAGGAGCGGACATGCTGCATCTGCGGGGGGAGGGGTCCGCGGACATGAGATCAGGAAGATACCGGAGGAGCGGACATGCTGCATCTGCGGGGGAGGGGTCCGCGGACATGAGCTCAGGAAGATACCGGAGGAGCGGACATGCTGCATCTGCGGGGGAGGGGTCCGCAGACATGAGCTCAGGAAGATACCGGAGGAGCGGACATGCTGCATCTGCGGGGGAGGGGTCCGCGGACATGAGCTCAGGAAGATACCGGAGGAGCGGACATGCTGCATCTGCGGGGGAGGGGTCCGCGGACATGAGATCAGGAAGATACCGGAGGAGCGGACATGCTGCATCTGCGGGGGAGGGGTCCGCGGACATGAGATCAGGAAGATACCGGAGGAGCGGACATGCTGCATCTGCGGGGGAGGGGTCCGCGGACATGAGCTCCGGAAGATACCGGAGGAGCGGACATGCTGCATCTGCGGGGGAGGGGTCCGCAGACATGAGCTCAGGAAGATACCGGAGGAGCGGACATGCTGCATCTGCGGGGGAGGGGTCCGCGGACATGAGCTCAGGAAGATACCGGAGGGGCGGACATGCTGCATCTGCGGGGGAGGGGTCCGCGGACATGAGATCAGGAAGATACCGGAGGAGCGGACATGCTGCATCTGCGGGGGAGGGGTCCGCGGACATGAGCTCCGGAAGATACCGGAGGAGCGGACATGCTGCATCTGCGGGGGGAGGGGTCCGCGGACATGAGCTCAGGAAGATACCGGAGGAGCGGACATGCTGCATCTGCGGGGGAGGGGTCCGCGGACATGAGATCAGGAAGATACCGGAGGAGCGGACATGCTGCATCTGCGGGGGAGGGGTCCGCGGACATGAGATCAGGAAGATACCGGAGGAGCGGACATGCTGCATCTGCGGGGGAGGGGTCCGCGGACATGAGATCAGGAAGATACCGGAGGAGGGGACATGCTGCATCTGCGGGGGAGGGGTCCGCGGACATGAGATCAGGAAGATACCGGAGGAGCGGACATGCTGCATCTGCGGGGGAGGGGTCCGCGGACATGAGCTCAGGAAGATACCGGAGGAGCGGACATGCTGCATCTGCGGGGGAGGGGTCCGCAGACATGAGCTCCGGAAGATACCGGAGGAGCGGACATGCTGCATCTGCGGGGGAGGGGTCCGCGGACATGAGCTCAGGAAGATACCGGAGGAGCGGACATGCTGCATCTGCGGGGGAGGGGTCCGCGGACATGAGATCAGGAAGATACCGGAGGAGCGGACATGCTGCATCTGCGGGGGAGGGGTCCGCGGACATGAGCTCAGGAAGATACCGGAGGAGCGGACATGCTGCATCTGCGGGGGGAGGGGTCCGCGGACATGAGATCAGGAAGATACCGGAGGAGCGGACATGCTGCATCTGCGGGGGGAGGGGTCCGCGGACATGAGATCAGGAAGATACCGGAGGAGCGGACATGCTGCATCTGCGGGGGAGGGGTCCGCGGACATGAGCTCAGGAAGATACCGGAGGAGCGGACATGCTGCATCTGCGGGGGAGGGGTCCGCAGACATGAGCTCAGGAAGATACCGGAGGAGCGGACATGCTGCATCTGCGGGGGAGGGGTCCACAGACATGAGCTCCGGAAGATACCGGAGGAGCGGACATGCTGCATCTGCGGGGGGAGGGGTCCGCGGACATGAGATCAGGAAGATACCAGAGGAGCGGACATGCTGCATCTGCGGGGGGAGGGGTCCGCGGACATGAGCTCAGGAAGATACCGGAGGAGCGGACATGCTGCATCTGCGGGGGGAGGGGTCCGCGGACATGAGATCAGGAAGATACCGGAGGAGCGGACATGCTGCATATGCGGGGGGAGGGGTCCGCGGACATGAGATCAGGAAGATACCGGAGGAGCGGACATGCTGCATCTGCGGGGGGAGGGGTCCGCGGACATGAGCTCAGGAAGATACCGGAGGAGCGGACATGCTGCATCTGCGGGGGGAGGGGTCCGCGGACATGAGATCAGGAAGATACCGGAGGAGCGGACATGCTGCATCTGCGGGGGAGGGGTCCGCGGACATGAGATCAGGAAGATACCGGAGGAGCGGACATGCTGCATCTGCGGGGGAGGGGTCCGCGGACATGAGATCAGGAAGATACCGGAGGAGCGGACATGCTGCATCTGCGGGGGAGGGGTCCGCGGACATGAGCTCAGGAAGATACCGGAGGAGCGGACATGCTGCATCTGCGGGGGAGGGGTCCGCGGACATGAGATCAGGAAGATACCGGAGGAGCGGACATGCTGCATCTGCGGGGGAGGGGTCCGCGGACATGAGCTCAGGAAGATACCGGAGGAGCGGACATGCTGCATCTGCGGGGGAGGGGTCCGCGGACATGAGATCAGGAAGATACCAGAGGAGCGGACATGCTGCATCTGCGGAGGAGGGGTCCGCGGACATGAGCTCAGGAAGATACCGGAGGAGCGGACATGCTGCATCTGCGGGGGAGGGGTCCGCAGACATGAGATCAGGAAGATACCGGAGGAGCGGACATGCTGCATCTGCGGGGGAGGGGTCCGCGGACATGAGCTCAGGAAGATACCGGAGGAGCGGACATGCTGCATCTGCGGGGGAGGGGTCCGCGGACATGAGCTCAGGAAGATACCGGAGGAGCGGACATGCTGCATCTGCGGGGGAGGGGTCCGCGGACATGAGCTCAGGAAGATACCGGAGGAGCGGACATGCTGCATCTGCGGGGGAGGGGTCCGCGGACATGAGCTCCGGAAGATACCGGAGGAGCGGACATGCTGCATCTGCGGGGGAGGGGTCCGCGGACATGAGCTCCGGAAGATACCGGAGGAGCGGACATGCTGCATCTGCGGGGGAGGGGTCCGCGGACATGAGCTCAGGAAGATACCGGAGGAGCGGACATGCTGCATCTGCGGGGGAGGGGTCCGCGGACATGAGATCAGGAAGATACCGGAGGAGCGGACATGCTGCATCTGCGGGGGAGGGGTCCGCGGACATGAGCTCAGGAAGATACCGGAGGAGCGGACATGCTGCATCTGCGGGGGAGGGGTCCGCAGACATGAGATCAGGAAGATACCGGAGGAGCGGACATGCTGCATCTGCGGGGGAGGGGTCCGCGGACATGAGCTCCGGAAGATACCGGAGGAGCGGACATGCTGCATCTGCGGGGGAGGGGTCCGTGGACATGAGCTCAGGAAGATACCGGAGGAGCGGACATGCTGCATCTGCGGGGGAGGGGTCCGCGGACATGAGATCAGGAAGATACCGGAGGAGCGGACATGCTGCATCTGCGGGGGAGGGGTCCGCGGACATGAGCTCAGGAAGATACCGGAGGAGCGGACATGCTGCATCTGCGGGGGAGGGGTCCGCAGACATGAGCTCAGGAAGATACCGGAGGAGCGGACATGCTGCATCTGCGGGGGAGGGGTCCGCGGACATGAGATCAGGAAGATACCGGAGGAGCGGACATGCTGCATCTGCGGGGGGAGGGGTCCGCGGACATGAGCTCAGGAAGATACCGGAGGAGCGGACATGCTGCATCTGCGGGGGGAGGGGTCCGCGGACATGAGCTCAGGAAGATACCGGAGGAGCGGACATGCTGCATCTGCGGGGGAGGGGTCCGCGGACAAGAAAGGACCAGTTTAAGCTTTAAATATTGGGGTCTAGGGTCCTGAATATAACGTAACGCCTCCGTTTATTTCAGGCCATTCTGAGCCGCCATGGGGAGCGGATTTCGACGAGACAATCAGACGGATAAGCGAGGGGACAGGTAGGTGCTACTTACCATTGTCCTGCCCCAGGATCAGAGAGTAGATGCTCCTCAGGCCAAACACATTGAGGAAGTACCAGGAGGCTGAGCTGACCCTGCAGAGAGAGGAGAGCGCTGAGCAGCAGGAAATCGCCCGCCAAGGCGGCATCACCTGGCGGGAGGAGCACTCCGAATTTATGGAATTCCCTGCACTGTTCCCAAGTCTCTTACCAGGAGGCGTCCAACGAGAGCAGCTCAATCCCCTGCTGTAACATGGGCTTGAAGCGAAGCGTCAGGGGGAAGGGAACTTTAGCTGAAAGACACAGAGAACGAGCCAATCACACTACAGTGATAGCAAGCCATCATCCAATCACAGCTCATGATGGTGACCGGTCTGAAGGCATCAGCAGCAACCACTGTAAAACTAATCACACGGCGCCAAACATTCCCCAGAGGCTTACAGTCTATGAGGAGCAAGGACCTGATCACAGGAGCTTACAATCTATGAGGAGACATAAGAGCTTACAGTCTATGAGGAGACACAAGAGCTTACAATCTATGAGGAGATGAGAAGACACAAGAGCTTACAATCTATGAGGAGACGGAGGAGACACAAGAGCTTACAATCTATGAGGAGCAAGGACCTGATCACAGGAGCTTACAATCTATGAGGAGCAAGGACCTGATCACAGGAGCTTACAATCTATGAGGAGATAGGGGTGACACAAGAGCTTACAATCTATGAGGAGATGGAGGAGACACAAGAGCTTACAATCTATGAGGAGATGGAGGTGACACAAGAGCTTACAATCTATGAGGAGATGGAGGAGACACAAGAGCTTACAATCTATGAGGAGATGAAGGAGACACAAGAGCTTACAATTTATGAGGAGATGGAGGAGACACAAGAGCTTACAATCTATGAGGAGATGAAGGAGACACAAGAGCTTACAGTCTATGAGGAGACGGAGGAGACACAAGAGCTTACAGTCTATGAGGAGATAGGGGTGACACAAGAGCTTACAATCTATGAGGAGATGAAGGAGACACAAGAGCTTACAATCTATGAGGAGATGGAGGAGACACAAGAGCTTACAATCTATGAGGAGACGGAGGTGACACAAGAGCTTACAATCTATGAGGAGATGGAGGTGACACAAGAGCTTACAGTCTATGAGGAGATGAGGAGACACAAGAGCTTACAGTCTATGAGGAGATGAGGAGACACAAGAGCTTACAATCTATGAGGAGATGGAGGAGACACAAGAGCTTACAATCTATGAGGAGATGGTGGAGACACAAGAGCTTACAATCTATGAGGAGATGGTGGAGACACAAGAGCTTACAATCTATGAGGAGATGAGAAGACACAAGAGCTTACAATCTATGAGGAGATGAGAAGACACAAGAGCTTACAATCTATGAGGAGATAGGGGTGACACAAGAGCTTACAATCTATGAGGAGATAGGGAGACACAAGAGCTTACAATCTATGAGGAGATAGAGGTGACACAAGAGCTTACAATCTATGAGGAGATGGAGGTGACACAAGAGCTTACAATCTATGAGGAGATGAGGAGACACAAGAGCTTACAATCTATGAGGAGACGGAGGTGACACAAGAGCTTACAATCTATGAGGAGATGGAGGAGACACAAGAGCTTACAGTCTATGAGGAGATGGTGGAGACACAAGAGCTTACAATCTATGAGGAGATGGTGGAGACACAAGAGCTTACAATCTATGAGGAGATGGTGGAGACACAAGAGCTTACAATCTATGAGGAGATGAGAAGACACAAGAGCTTACAATCTATGAGGAGATGAGAAGACACAAGAGCTTACAATCTATGAGGAGATAGGGGTGACACAAGAGCTTACAATCTATGAGGAGATAGGGAGACACAAGAGCTTACAATCTATGAGGAGATAGAGGTGACACAAGAGCTTACAATCTATGAGGAGATGGAGGAGACACAAGAGCTTACAGTCTATGAGGAGATGAGAAGACACAAGAGCTTACAATCTATGAGGAGATGGAGGAGACACAAGAGCTTACAGTCTATGAGGAGATGGAGGTGACACAAGAGCTTACAATCTATGAGGAGATGGGGAGACACAAGAGCTTACAATCTATGAGGAGATGGAGGTGACACAAGAGCTTACAATCTATGAGGAGATGAGAAGACACAAGAGCTTACAATCTATGAGGAGATGGAGGAGACACAAGAGCTTACAATCTATGAGGAGATGAAGGAGACACAAGAGCTTACAATCTATGAGGAGATGGAGGAGACACAAGAGCTTACAATCTATGAGGAGATGGAGGAGACACAAGAGCTTACAATCTATGAGGAGATGAAGGAGACACAAGAGCTTACAGTCTATGAGGAGACGGAGGAGACACAAGAGCTTACAATCTATGAGGAGATGAAGGAGACACAAGAGCTTACAATCTATGAGGAGATGGAGGAGACACAAGAGCTTACAATCTATGAGGAGACGGAGGTGACACAAGAGCTTACAATCTATGAGGAGATGGAGGTGACACAAGAGCTTACAGTCTATGAGGAGATGAGGAGACACAAGAGCTTACAATCTATGAGGAGATGGAGGAGACACAAGAGCTTACAATCTATGAGGAGATGGTGGAGACACAAGAGCTTACAATCTATGAGGAGATGAGAAGACACAAGAGCTTACAATCTATGAGGAGATGAGAAGACACAAGAGCTTACAATCTATGAGGAGATAGGGGTGACACAAGAGCTTACAATCTATGAGGAGATGAGGAGACACAAGAGCTTACAGTCTATGAGGAGATAGGGGTGACACAAGAGCTTACAATCTATGAGGAGACGGAGGAGACACAAGAGCTTACAATCTATGAGGAGATGAGGAGACACAAGAGCTTACAATCTATGAGGAGATAGAGGTGACACAAGAGCTTACAATCTATGAGGAGATGGAGGTGACACAAGAGCTTACAATCTATGAGGAGATGGAGGAGACACAAGAGCTTACAGTCTATGAGGAGATGAGAAGACACAAGAGCTTACAATCTATGAGGAGATGAGAAGACACAAGAGCTTACAATCTATGAGGAGATGGAGGTGACACAAGAGCTTACAATCTATGAGGAGATGGGGAGACACAAGAGCTTACAATCTATGAGGAGATGGAGGTGACACAAGAGCTTACAATCTATGAGGAGATGAGAAGACACAAGAGCTTACAATCTATGAGGAGATGGAGGAGACACAAGAGCTTACAATCTATGAGGAGATGAGAAGACACAAGAGCTTACAATCTATGAGGAGATGGAGGAGACACAAGAGCTTACAATCTATGAGGAGATGGAGGAGACACAAGAGCTTACAATCTATGAGGAGATGGAGGAGACACAAGAGCTTACAGTCTATGAGGAGATGAGAAGACACAAGAGCTTACAATCTATGAGGAGATGAGAAGACACCAGAGCTTACAATCTATGAGGAGACACAAGAGCTTACAATCTATGAGGAGATGGAGGAGACACAAGAGCTTACAATCTATGAGGAGACGGAGGAGACACAAGAGCTTACAATCTATGAGGAGATGAGAAGACACAAGAGCTTACAATCTATGAGGAGATGGAGGAGACACAAGAGCTTACAATCTATGAGGAGATGGAGGTGACACAAGAGCTTACAATCTATGAGGAGATGGGGAGACACAAGAGCTTACAATCTATGAGGAGATGGAGGAGACACAAGAGCTTACAATCTATGAGGAGATGGAGGAGACACAAGAGCTTACAATCTATGAGGAGATAGGGGTGACACAAGAGCTTACAATCTATGAGGAGATGGAGGAGACACAAGAGCTTACAATCTATGAGGAGATGAAGGAGACACAAGAGCTTACAGTCTATGAGGAGACGGAGGAGACACAAGAGCTTACAATCTATGAGGAGATGAAGGAGACACAAGAGCTTACAGTCTATGAGGAGACGGAGGAGACACAAGAGCTTACAGTCTATGAGGAGATAGGGGTGACACAAGAGCTTACAATCTATGAGGAGACGGAGGAGACACAAGAGCTTACAATCTATGAGGAGATGGAGGAGACACAAGAGCTTACAATCTATGAGGAGATGGAGGAGACACAAGAGCTTACAATCTATGAGGAGATGGTGGAGACACAAGAGCTTACAATCTATGAGGAGATGGAGGAGACACAAGAGCTTACAATCTATGAGGAGACGGAGGAGACACAAGAGCTTACAGTCTATGAGGAGATAGAGGTGACACAAGAGCTTACAATCTATGAGGAGTGAGGACCTGGTCACAAGAGCTTACAATCTATGAGGAGACACAAGAGCTTACAGTCTATGAGGAGATAGGGGTGACACAAGAGCTTACAATCTATGAGGAGATGGAGGAGACACAAGAGCTTACAATCTATGAGGAGATGAAGGAGACACAAGAGCTTACAATCTATGAGGAGATGGAGGAGACACAAGAGCTTACAATCTATGAGGAGATGGAGGAGACACAAGAGCTTACAATCTATGAGGAGATGAAGGAGACACAAGAGCTTACAGTCTATGAGGAGACGGAGGAGACACAAGAGCTTACAATCTATGAGGAGATGAAGGAGACACAAGAGCTTACAATCTATGAGGAGATGGAGGAGACACAAGAGCTTACAATCTATGAGGAGACGGAGGTGACACAAGAGCTTACAATCTATGAGGAGATGGAGGTGACACAAGAGCTTACAGTCTATGAGGAGATGAGGAGACACAAGAGCTTACAATCTATGAGGAGATGGAGGAGACACAAGAGCTTACAATCTATGAGGAGATGGTGGAGACACAAGAGCTTACAATCTATGAGGAGATGAGAAGACACAAGAGCTTACAATCTATGAGGAGATGAGAAGACACAAGAGCTTACAATCTATGAGGAGATAGAGGTGACACAAGAGCTTACAATCTATGAGGAGACGGAGGAGACACAAGAGCTTACAATCTATGAGGAGATGAGGAGACACAAGAGCTTACAATCTATGAGGAGATGAAGGAGACACAAGAGCTTACAGTCTATGAGGAGACGGAGGAGACACAAGAGCTTACAATCTATGAGGAGATGAAGGAGACACAAGAGCTTACAATCTATGAGGAGATGGAGGAGACACAAGAGCTTACAATCTATGAGGAGACGGAGGTGACACAAGAGCTTACAATCTATGAGGAGATGGAGGTGACACAAGAGCTTACAGTCTATGAGGAGATGAGGAGACACAAGAGCTTACAATCTATGAGGAGATGGAGGAGACACAAGAGCTTACAATCTATGAGGAGATGGTGGAGACACAAGAGCTTACAATCTATGAGGAGATGAGAAGACACAAGAGCTTACAATCTATGAGGAGATGAGAAGACACAAGAGCTTACAATCTATGAGGAGATAGAGGTGACACAAGAGCTTACAATCTATGAGGAGACGGAGGAGACACAAGAGCTTACAATCTATGAGGAGATGAGGAGACACAAGAGCTTACAATCTATGAGGAGATAGAGGTGACACAAGAGCTTACAATCTATGAGGAGATGGAGGTGACACAAGAGCTTACAATCTATGAGGAGATGGAGGAGACACAAGAGCTTACAATCTATGAGGAGATGAGAAGACACAAGAGCTTACAATCTATGAGGAGATGAGAAGACACAAGAGCTTACAATCTATGAGGAGATGGAGGTGACACAAGAGCTTACAATCTATGAGGAGATGGGGAGACACAAGAGCTTACAATCTATGAGGAGATGGAGGTGACACAAGAGCTTACAATCTATGAGGAGATGAGAAGACACAAGAGCTTACAATCTATGAGGAGATGGAGGAGACACAAGAGCTTACAATCTATGAGGAGATGAGAAGACACAAGAGCTTACAATCTATGAGGAGATGGAGGAGACACAAGAGCTTACAATCTATGAGGAGATGGAGGAGACACAAGAGCTTACAATCTATGAGGAGATGAGAAGACACAAGAGCTTACAATCTATGAGGAGATGAGAAGACACCAGAGCTTACAATCTATGAGGAGACACAAGAGCTTACAATCTATGAGGAGATGGAGGAGACACAAGAGCTTACAATCTATGAGGAGATGGAGGTTACACAAGAGCTTACAATCTATGAGGAGATGGTGGAGACACAAGAGCTTACAATCTATGAGGAGATGGAGGAGACACAAGAGCTTACAATCTATGAGGAGATGGAGGTGACACAAGAGCTTACAATCTATGAGGAGATGGGGAGACACAAGAGCTTACAATCGATGAGGAGATAGAGGAGACACAAGAGCTTACAATCTATGAGGAGATAGGGGTGACACAAGAGCTTACAATCTATGAGGAGATGGAGGAGACACAAGAGCTTACAATCTATGAGGAGATGAGGAGACACAAGAGCTTACAATCTATGAGGAGATGGAGGTGACACAAGAGCTTACAATCTATGAGGAGATAGGGGTGACACAAGAGCTTACAATCTATGAGGAGATGGAGGAGACACAAGAGCTTACAATCTATGAGGAGATAGGGGTGACACAAGAGCTTACAATCTATGAGGAGATGGAGGAGACACAAGAGCTTACAATCTATGAGGAGATGAAGGAGACACAAGAGCTTACAGTCTATGAGGAGACGGAGGAGACACAAGAGCTTACAATCTATGAGGAGATGAAGGAGACACAAGAGCTTACAGTCTATGAGGAGACGGAGGAGACACAAGAGCTTACAATCTATGAGGAGATAGGGGTGACACAAGAGCTTACAATCTATGAGGAGATGAGGAGACACAAGAGCTTACAATCTATGAGGAGATAGGGGTGACACAAGAGCTTACAATCTATGAGGAGACGGAGGAGACACAAGAGCTTACAATCTATGAGGAGACACAAGAGCTTACAGTCTATGAGGAGATAGGGGTGACACAAGAGCTTACAATCTATGAGGAGATGGAGGAGACACAAGAGCTTACAATCTATGAGGAGATGGAGGAGACACAAGAGCTTACAATCTATGAGGAGACGGAGGAGACACAAGAGCTTACAGTCTATGAGGAGATAGAGGTGACACAAGAGCTTACAATCTATGAGGAGTGAGGACCTGGTCACAAGAGCTTACAATCTATGAGGAGATGGAGGAGACACAAGAGCTTACAATCTATGAGGAGATGGAGGAGACACAAGAGCTTACAGTCTATGAGGAGACGGAGGAGACACAAGAGCTTACAATCTATGAGGAGATGGAGGTGACACAAGAGCTTACAATCTATGAGGAGATGGAGGAGACACAAGAGCTTACAATCTATGAGGAGATAGGGGTGACACAAGAGCTTACAATCTATGAGGAGACGGAGGAGACACAAGAGCTTACAATCTATGAGGAGATGAGGAGACACAAGAGCTTACAATCTATGAGGAGATGGAGGAGACACAAGAGCTTACAATCTATGAGGAGATGGAGGAGACACAAGAGCTTACAATCTATGAGGAGATGGTGGAGACACAAGAGCTTACAATCTATGAGGAGACGGAGGAGACACAAGAGCTTACAGTCTATGAGGAGATAGAGGTGACACAAGAGCTTACAATCTATGAGGAGTGAGGACCTGGTCACAAGAGCTTACAATCTATGAGGAGACACAAGAGCTTACAATCTATGAGGAGATAGGGGTGACACAAGAG
Organism: Bufo bufo; assembly: GCF_905171765.1. NCBI lineage: Eukaryota > Metazoa > Chordata > Amphibia > Anura > Bufonidae > Bufo > Bufo bufo. The sequence continues at coordinate 1,550,980 of NC_053397.1, read as the reverse complement.
CTTACAATCTATGAGGAGATGGAGGAGACACAAGAGCTTACAATCTATGAGGAGATGGAGGAGACACAAGAGCTTACAATCTATGAGGAGACGGAGGAGACACAAGAGCTTACAATCTATGAGGAGATGGAGGTGACACAAGAGCTTACAATCTATGAGGAGATGGGGAGACACAAGAGCTTACAATCTATGAGGAGATGGAGGAGACACAAGAGCTTACAATCTATGAGGAGATGAGAAGACACAAGAGCTTACAATCTATGAGGAGATGGAGGAGACACAAGAGCTTACAATCTATGAGGAGATGAGAAGACACAAGAGCTTACAATCTATGAGGAGATGGAGGAGACACAAGAGCTTACAATCTATGAGGAGATGGAGGAGACACAAGAGCTTACAGTCTATGAGGAGATGAGAAGACACAAAAGCTTACAATCTATGAGGAGATGAGAAGACACCAGAGCTTACAATCTATGAGGAGACACAAGAGCTTACAATCTATGAGGAGATGGAGGAGACACAAGAGCTTACAATCTATGAGGAGATGTAGGTTACACAAGAGCTTACAATCTATGAGGAGATGGTGGAGACACAAGAGCTTACAATCTATGAGGAGATGGAGGAGACACAAGAGCTTACAATCTATGAGGAGATGGAGGTGACACAAGAGCTTACAATCTATGAGGAGAGAGGACCTGGTCACAAGAGCTTACAATCTATGAGGAGACACAAGAGCTTACAATCTATGAGGAGATAGGGGTGACACAAGAGTTTACAATCTATGAGGAGATAGGGGTGACACAAGAGCTTACAATCTATGAGGAGATGGAGGAGACACAAGAGCTTACAATCTATGAGGAGATGGAGGAGACACAAGAGCTTACAATCTATGAGGAGATGGAGGAGACACAAGAGCTTACAATCTATGAGGAGATAGGGGTGACACAAGAGCTTACAATCTATGAGGAGATGGAGGAGACACAAGAGCTTACAATCTATGAGGAGATGAAGGAGACACAAGAGCTTACAGTCTATGAGGAGACGGAGGAGACACAAGAGCTTACAATCTATGAGGAGATGAAGGAGACACAAGAGCTTACAGTCTATGAGGAGACGGAGGAGACACAAGAGCTTACAATCTATGAGGAGACGGAGGAGACACAAGAGCTTACAATCTATGAGGAGATGGAGGAGACACAAGAGCTTACAATCTATGAGGAGATGGAGGAGACACAAGAGCTTACAATCTATGAGGAGATGGTGGAGACACAAGAGCTTACAATCTATGAGGAGACGGAGGAGACACAAGAGCTTACAGTCTATGAGGAGATAGGGGTGACACAAGAGCTTACAATCTATGAGGAGACGGAGGAGACACAAGAGCTTACAATCTATGAGGAGATGGAGGAGACACAAGAGCTTACAATCTATGAGGAGATAGGGGTGACACAAGAGCTTACAATCTATGAGGAGATGGTGGAGACACAAGAGCTTACAATCTATGAGGAGATAGGGGTGACACAAGAGCTTACAATCTATGAGGAGACGGAGGAGACACAAGAGCTTACAGTCTATGAGGAGATAGAGGTGACACAAGAGCTTACAATCTATGAGGAGTGAGGACCTGGTCACAAGAGCTTACAATCTATGAGGAGATAGAGGAGACACAAGAGCTTACAATCTATGAGGAGATAGGGGAGACACAAGAGCTTACAGTCTATGAGGAGACACAAGAGCTTACAATCTATGAGGAGATAGGGGTGACACAAGAGCTTACAATCTATGAGGAGATGGAGGAGACACAAGAGCTTACAATCTATGAGGAGATGGAGGAGACACAAGAGCTTACAATCTATGAGGAGACGGGGGAGACACAAGAGCTTACAATCTATGAGGAGACGGAGGAGACACAAGAGCTTACAATCTATGAGGAGATGGAGGTGACACAAGAGCTTACAATCTATGAGGAGATAGGGGTGACACAAGAGCTTACAATCTATGAGGAGACGGAGGAGACACAAGAGCTTACAATCTATGAGGAGATGGAGGTGACACAAGAGCTTACAATCTATGAGGAGTGAGGACCTGGTCACAAGAGCTTACAATCTATGAGGAGACACAAGAGCTTACAATCTATGAGGAGTGAGGACCTGGTCACAAGAGCTTACAATCTATGAGGAGACACAAGAGCTTACAGTCTATGAGGAGACGGAGGAGACACAAGAGCTTACAATTTATGAGGAGATGGAGGAGACACAAGAGCTTACAATCTATGAGGAGATGGAGGAGACACAAGAGCTTACAATCTATGAGGAGATGAGAAGACACAAGAGCTTACAATCTATGAGGAGATGGAGGAGACACAAGAGCTTACAGTCTATGAGGAGATGAGGAGACACAAGAGCTTACAATCTATGAGGAGATGGAGGAGACACAAGAGCTTACAATCTATGAGGAGATGAAGGAGACACAAGAGCTTACAATCTATGAGGAGACGGAGGAGACACAAGAGCTTACAATCTATGAGGAGACGGAGGAGACACAAGAGCTTACAATCTATGAGGAGACGGAGGTGACACAAGAGCTTACAATCTATGAGGAGACGGAGGTGACACAAGAGCTTACAATCTATGAGGAGATGAGGAGACACAAGAGCTTACAATCTATGAGGAGATGGAGGTGACACAAGAGCTTACAATCTATGAGGAGATGAGAAGACACAAGAGCTTACAATCTATGAGGAGATGGAGGTGACACAAGAGCTTACAATCTATGAGGAGATGGAGGAGACACAAGAGCTTACAATCTATGAGGAGACGGAGGTGACACAAGAGCTTACAATCTATGAGGAGATAGGGGTGACACAAGAGCTTACAATCTATGAGGAGATAGGGGTGACACAAGAGCTTACAATCTATGAGGAGATAGGGGTGACACAAGAGCTTACAATCTATGAGGAGATGGAGGTGACACAAGAGCTTACAATCTATGAGGAGATGGAGGTGACACAAGAGCTTACAATCTATGAGGAGATAGGGGTGACACAAGAGCTTACAATCTATGAGGAGATGGAGGTGACACAAGAGCTTACAATCTATGAGGAGATAGGGGTGACACAAGAGCTTACAATCTATGAGGAGATGGTGGAGACACAAGAGCTTACAATCTATGAGGAGATGGTGGAGACACAAGAGCTTACAATCTATGAGGAGATGGTGGAGACACAAGAGCTTACAATCTATGAGGAGATGGAGGAGACACAAGAGCTTACAATCTATGAGGAGACGGAGGTGACACAAGAGCTTACAATCTATGAGGAGATGGAGGAGACACAAGAGCTTACAATCTATGAGGAGACGGAGGAGACACAAGAGCTTACAATCTATGAGGAGATAGGGGTGACACAAGAGCTTACAATCTATGAGGAGATGGTGGAGACACAAGAGCTTACAATCTATGAGGAGATGGAGGTGACACAAGAGCTTACAATCTATGAGGAGATGGAGGTGACACAAGAGCTTACAATCTATGAGGAGATAGGGGTGACACAAGAGCTTACAATCTATGAGGAGATAGGGGTGACACAAGAGCTTACAATCTATGAGGAGATAGGGGTGACACAAGAGCTTACAGTCTATGAGGAGATGGGGGAGACACAAGAGCTTACAATCTATGAGGAGACACCAGAGCTTACAATCTATGAGGAGACACAAGAGCTTACAATCTATGAGGAGATGGAGGAGACACAAGAGCTTACAATCTATGAGGAGATGGAGGAGACACAAGAGCTTACAATCTATGAGGAGATGGAGGAGACACAAGAGCTTACAATCTATGAGGAGACGGAGGTGACACAAGAGCTTACAATCTATGAGGAGATGGAGGTGACACAAGAGCTTACAATCTATGAGGAGATGGAGGAGACACAAGAGCTTACAATCTATGAGGAGATGAGGAGACACAAGAGCTTACAATCTATGAGGAGAGAGGACCTGGTCACAAGAGCTTACAATCTATGAGGAGACACAAGAGCTTACAATCTATGAGGAGATAGGGGTGACACAAGAGCTTACAATCTATGAGGAGATGGAGGTGACACAAGAGCTTACAATCTATGAGGAGATGGTGGAGACACAAGAGCTTACAATCTATGAGGAGATGGAGGAGACACAAGAGCTTACAATCTATGAGGAGATGGAGGTGACACAAGAGCTTACAATCTATGAGGAGATGGTGGAGACACAAGAGCTTACAATCTATGAGGAGACACAAGAGCTTACAATCTATGAGGAGATGGAGGAGACACAAGAGCTTACAATCTATGAGGAGATGGGGGAGACACAAGAGCTTACAGTCTATGAGGAGATGGAGGTGACACAAGAGCTTACAATCTATGAGGAGATGGAGGAGACACAAGAGCTTACAGTCTATGAGGAGATGGAGGAGACACAAGAGCTTACAATCTATGAGGAGATGGAGGAGACACAAGAGCTTACAATCTATGAGGAGATGAGGAGACACAAGAGCTTACAATCTATGAGGAGATGGGGGAGACACAAGAGCTTACAGTCTATGAGGAGATGGAGGTGACACAAGAGCTTACAATCTATGAGGAGATGGAGGAGACACAAGAGCTTACAATCTATGAGGAGATGAGGAGACACAAGAGCTTACAATCTATGAGGAGATGAGGAGACACAAGAGCTTACAATCTATGAGGAGATGGAGGTTACACAAGAGCTTACAATCTATGAGGAGATGGAGGTGACACAAGAGCTTACAGTCTATGAGGAGATGGAGGAGACACAAGAGCTTACAATCTATGAGGAGATAGGGGTGACACAAGAGCTTACAATCTATGAGGAGATGAGGAGACACAAGAGCTTACAATCTATGAGGAGATGGAGGAGACACAAGAGCTTACAATCTATGAGGAGATGGAGGTGACACAAGAGCTTACAATCTATGAGGAGATGAGGAGACACAAGAGCTTACAATCTATGAGGAGAGAGGACCTGGTCACAAGAGCTTACAATCTATGAGGAGACACAAGAGCTTACAATCTATGAGGAGATAGGGGTGACACAAGAGCTTACAATCTATGAGGAGATGAGGAGACACAAGAGCTTACAATCTATGAGGAGAGAGGACCTGGTCACAAGAGCTTACAATCTATGAGGAGACACAAGAGCTTACAATCTATGAGGAGATAGGGGTGACACAAGAGTTTACAATCTATGAGGAGATGGAGGAGACACAAGAGCTTACAATCTATGAGGAGATGGAGGAGACACAAGAGCTTACAATCTATGAGGAGACGGGGGAGACACAAGAGCTTACAATCTATGAGGAGATGGGGGTGACACAAGAGCTTACAATCTATGAGGAGATGGAGGTTACACAAGAGCTTACAATCTATGAGGAGATGGAGGAGACACAAGAGCTTACAATCTATGAGGAGATGGAGGAGACACAAGAGCTTACAATCTATGAGGAGATGGAGGAGACACAAGAGCTTACAATCTATGAGGAGATGAGGAGACACAAGAGCTTACAATCTATGAGGAGAGAGGACCTGGTCACAAGAGCTTACAATCTATGAGGAGACACAAGAGCTTACAATCTATGAGGAGATAGGGGTGACACAAGAGCTTACAATCTATGAGGAGATGGAGGTGACACAAGAGCTTACAATCTATGAGGAGATGGAGGAGACACAAGAGCTTACAATCTATGAGGAGATGGAGGTGACACAAGAGCTTACAATCTATGAGGAGATGGTGGAGACACAAGAGCTTACAATCTATGAGGAGACACAAGAGCTTACAATCTATGAGGAGATGGAGGAGACACAAGAGCTTACAATCTATGAGGAGATGGGGGAGACACAAGAGCTTACAGTCTATGAGGAGATGGAGGTGACACAAGAGCTTACAATCTATGAGGAGATGGAGGAGACACAAGAGCTTACAGTCTATGAGGAGATGGAGGAGACACAAGAGCTTACAATCTATGAGGAGATGGAGGAGACACAAGAGCTTACAATCTATGAGGAGATGAGGAGACACAAGAGCTTACAATCTATGAGGAGATGGGGGAGACACAAGAGCTTACAGTCTATGAGGAGATGGAGGTGACACAAGAGCTTACAATCTATGAGGAGATGGAGGAGACACAAGAGCTTACAATCTATGAGGAGATGAGGAGACACAAGAGCTTACAATCTATGAGGAGATGAGGAGACACAAGAGCTTACAATCTATGAGGAGATGGAGGTTACACAAGAGCTTACAATCTATGAGGAGATGGAGGTGACACAAGAGCTTACAGTCTATGAGGAGATGGAGGAGACACAAGAGCTTACAATCTATGAGGAGATAGGGGTGACACAAGAGCTTACAATCTATGAGGAGATGAGGAGACACAAGAGCTTACAATCTATGAGGAGATGGAGGAGACACAAGAGCTTACAATCTATGAGGAGATGGAGGTGACACAAGAGCTTACAATCTATGAGGAGATGAGGAGACACAAGAGCTTACAATCTATGAGGAGAGAGGACCTGGTCACAAGAGCTTACAATCTATGAGGAGACACAAGAGCTTACAATCTATGAGGAGATAGGGGTGACACAAGAGCTTACAATCTATGAGGAGATGAGGAGACACAAGAGCTTACAATCTATGAGGAGAGAGGACCTGGTCACAAGAGCTTACAATCTATGAGGAGACACAAGAGCTTACAATCTATGAGGAGATAGGGGTGACACAAGAGTTTACAATCTATGAGGAGATGGAGGAGACACAAGAGCTTACAATCTATGAGGAGATGGAGGTGACACAAGAGCTTACAATTTATGAGGAGATGGAGGTGACACAAGAGCTTACAATCTATGAGGAGATGGAGGAGACACAAGAGCTTACAATCTATGAGGAGATGGAGGAGACACAAGAGCTTACAATCTATGAGGAGATGGGGGTGACACAAGAGCTTACAATCTATGAGGAGATGGAGGTTACACAAGAGCTTACAATCTATGAGGAGATGGAGGAGACACAAGAGCTTACAATCTATGAGGAGATAGGGGTGACACAAGAGCTTACAATCTATGAGGAGATGAGGAGACACAAGAGCTTACAATCTATGAGGAGATGGAGGTTACACAAGAGCTTACAATCTATGAGGAGATGGAGGTGACACAAGAGCTTACAATCTATGAGGAGATGAGGAGACACAAGAGCTTACAATCTATGAGGAGATGAGGAGACACAAGAGCTTACAATCTATGAGGAGATGGAGGTGACACAAGAGCTTACAATCTATGAGGAGATGAGGAGACACAAGAGCTTACAATCTATGAGGAGATGGAGGAGACACAAGAGCTTACAATCTATGAGGAGATAGGGGTGACACAAGAGCTTACAATCTATGAGGAGATGAGGAGACACAAGAGCTTACAGTCTATGAGGAGATGGAGGAGACACAAGAGCTTACAATCTATGAGGAGATGAAGGAGACACAAGAGCTTACAATCTATGAGGAGATGGAGGTTACACAAGAGCTTACAATCTATGAGGAGATGGAGGTGACACAAGAGCTTACAGTCTATGAGGAGATGAGGAGACACAAGAGCTTACAATCTATGAGGAGATGAGAAGACACAAGAGCTTACAATCTATGAGGAGATGGAGGAGACACAAGAGCTTACAATCTATGAGGAGATGAAGGAGACACAAGAGCTTACAATCTATGAGGAGATGGAGGTTACACAAGAGCTTACAATCTATGAGGAGATGGAGGTGACACAAGAGCTTACAGTCTATGAGGAGATGAGGAGACACAAGAGCTTACAATCTATGAGGAGATGGAGGTGACACAAGAGCTTACAGTCTATGAGGAGATGAGGAGACACAAGAGCTTACAATCTATGAGGAGATAGGGGTGACACAAGAGCTTACAATCTATGAGGAGATGAGAAGACACAAGAGCTTACAATCTATGAGGAGATGGAGGAGACACAAGAGCTTACAATCTATGAGGAGATGGAGGTGACACAAGAGCTTACAATCTATGAGGAGATGGAGGAGACACAAGAGCTTACAATCTATGAGGAGATGAGAAGACACAAGAGCTTACAATCTATGAGGAGATGGAGGTGACACAAGAGCTTACAATCTATGAGGAGATGAGAAGACACAAGAGCTTACAATCTATGAGGAGATGGAGGTGACACAAGAGCGCACATGTCTGGGGAGGGGATGGTGCCCCTCATTTACTCCTCCTCTCAGTCTCTATGGGGTCGTCAGGGTGGTCTGCAGGGTCTGCAGTTTGAGCTTGTAGAGGTGACCTTCCATATAGGATTTTTTTGCAGCTTCTCATATGGAATATTAAAGGGATTCTCCGGACATTATGGGTAACACAAGCGTTCCTGAGACCTGTGGAAGATGGGAGACTTGGCTAATCCTTAACCTTCTCTGCTAGAACGGTTTCTTTCACTTACTACCCGGCAGCGGATGAGGAAGAGATGCGCACAAGTGCGGTGGATGAGTGTACGGTGCAGCATGAGCAGTTCTGATAGCGCCATGCATGGAAATATCCGGATCAGGATGGAAAGTGGAGAGGATGTGATGTCACAGGAAGAGGGAGGCAGCCGCGGACATTTCAGCTGAGGGAACCTGTCCACGGTTCGGAACCAAATTGATCCTATCCAAACGGGAGGAAGGGGGGGTTCCAGGAACTAGTCATCTGCAGATGTGACTGGTGTCTATATACCAGTGGCTTCACTGTCACGGCTGCCATGTCATTGGACGGCACAACACACCCTTTTAGACTGTTATGTTTACCGCCAGGGGCCACCTGTAGCGCCCGATGCTTTTACTCTTGTGGCCTTACAGCATCTCCTTCATGAGAACGTAGATGTAAATGCAGTCCCTACACCTGCTCGGTGCTGTACGGCTGCAGACAACAACCCTAGACCCATCAATCAGCATTCGGTATCGGTTCCTCAGCACCTGGTTCACTTAGCCGGTGTCTCGTCAATCAGCATTCCGGACCGGTTCCTCAGCACCTGGTTCACAGAGCTGATGTCCCATCAATCAGCATTCCGGACCGATTCCTCAGCACCTGGTTCACACAGCTGATGTCCCATCAATCAGCATTCCGGACCGGTTCCTCAGCACCTGGTTCACACAGCTGATGTCCCATCAATCAGCATTCCAGACCGGTTCCTCAGCACCTGGTTCACACAGCTGATGTCCCATCAATCAGCATTCTGGACCGGTTCCTCAGCACCTGGTTCACACAGCTGATGTCCCATCAATCAGCATTCTGGACCGGTTCTTCAGCACCTTGTTCCTTTAGCCGGTGTCCCATCAATCAGCATTCCGGACCTGTTCTTCAGCACCTGGTTCACAGAGCTGATGTCCCATCAATCACAATTATGGACCGGTTCCTCAGAACCTTGTTCCTTTAGCCGGTGTCCCATCAATCAGCATTCCGGACCTGTTCTTCAGCGCCTAGTTCACTCAGCCGGTGTCCCATCAATCAGCATTCCGGACCGGTTCCTCAGCACCTGGTTCATTCAGCTGATGTCCCATCAATCAGCATTCCGGACCGGTTCCTCAGCACCTGGTTCACAGAGCTGATGTCCCATCAATCAGCATTCCGGACCGGTTCCTCAGCACCTGGTTCACACAGCTGATGTCCCATCAATCAGCATTCCGGACCGGTTCCTCAGCACCTGGTTCACACAGCTGATGTCCCATCAATCAGCATTCTGGACCGGTTCTTCAGTACCTTGTTCCTTTAGCCGGTGTCCCATCAATCAGCATTCCGGACCTGTTCTTCAGCACCTGGTTCACAGAGCTGATGTCCCATCAATCACAATTATGGACCGGTTCCTCAGCACCTTGTTCCTTTAGCCGGTGTCCCATCAATCAGCATTCCGGACCGGTTCCTCAGCGCCTGGTTCTTTCAGCTGATGTCCCATCAATCAGCATTCCGGACCTGTTCTTCAGCACCTGGTTCACAGAGCTGATGTCCCATCAATCACAATTATGGACCGGTTCTTCAGCACCTTGTTCCTTTAGCCGGTGTCCCATCAATCAGCATTCCGGACCGGTTCCTCAGCGCCTGGTTCTTTCAGCTGATGTCCCATCAATCAGCATTCCGGACCGGTTCTTCAGCACCTTGTTCCTTTAGCCGGTGTCCCATCAATCAGCATTCCGGACCTGTTCTTCAGCACCTGGTTCACAGAGCTGATGTCCTATCAATCACAATTATGGACCGGTTCCTCAGCACCTTGTTCATTCAGCCGATGTCCCATCAATCAGCATTCCGGATCGGTTCCTCAGCGCCTGGTTCTTTCAGCTGATGTCCCATCAATCAGCATTCCGGACCTGTTCTTCAGCACCTGGTTCACAGAGCTGATGTCCCATCAATCAGCATTCCGGACCGGTTCTTCAGCACCTTGTTCCTTTAGCCGGTGTCCCATCAATCAGCATTCCGGACCTGTTCTTCAGCACCTGGTTCACAGAGCTGATGTCCCATCAATCACAATTATGGACCGGTTCCTCAGTACCTTGTTCCTTTAGCTGGTGTCCCATCAATCAGCATTCCGGACCGGTTCCTCAGCACCTAGTTCCCTCAGCCGGTGTCCCATCAATCAGCATTCCGGACTGGTTCCTCAGCACCTGGTTCATTCAGCCGATGTCCCATCAATCAGCATTCCGGACCGGTTCATTCAGCCGGTGTCCCATCAATCAGCATTCCGGACCGGTTCATTCAGCCGGTGTCCTATCAATCAGCATTCTGGACTGGTTCCTCAGCACCTTGTTCATTCAGCCGATGTCCCATCAATCAGCATTCCGGACCGGTTCATTCAGCCGGTGTCCCATCAATCAGCATTCTGGACCGGTTCTTCAGCACCTGGTTCATTCAGCCGATGTCCCATCAATCAGCATTCCGGACTGGTTCCTCAGCACCTTGTTCATTCAGCCGGTGTCCCATCAATCAGCATTCCGGACTGGTTCATTCAGCCGGTGTCCCATCAATCAGCATTCCGGACTGGTTCATTCAGCCGATGTCCCATCAATCAGCATTCTGGACCGGTTCATTCAGCCGGTGTCCCATCAATCAGCATTCTGGACCGGTTCATTCAGCCGATGTCCCATCAATCAGCATTCTGGACCGGTTCTTCAGCACCTGGTTCATTTAGCCGATGTCCCATCAATCAGCATTCCGGACCGGTTCATTCAGCCGGTGTCCTATCAATCAGCATTCTGGACCGGTTCTTCAGCACCTGGTTCATTTAGCCGATGTCCCATCAATCAGCATTCCGGACCGGTTCATTCAGCCGGTGTCCTATCAATCAGCATTCTGGACCGGTTCTTCAGCACCTGGTTCATTCAGCCAATGTCCCATCAATCAGCATTCCGGACCGGTTCATTCAGCCGGTGTCCTATCAATCAGCATTCTGGACCGGTTCTTCAGCACCTGGTTCATTCAGCCGGTGTCCCATCAATCAGCATTCCGGACCGGTTCATTCAGCCGGTGTCCTATCAATCAGCATTCTGGACCGGTTCTTCAGCACCTGGTTCATTCAGCCGGTGTCCCATCAATCAGCATTCTGGACTGGTTCCTCAGCACCTTGTTCATTCAGCCGATGTCCCATCAATCAGCATTCCGGACCGGTTCCTCAGCACCTTGTTCATTCAGCCGGTGTCCCATCAATCAGCATTCCGGACCGGTTCATTCAGCCGGTGTCCTATCAATCAGCATTCTGGACCGGTTCCTCAGCACCTCTTTCCTTTAGCCGGTGTCCCATCAATCAGCATTCCGGACCGGTTCTTCAGCACCTGGTTCATTCAGCCGGTGTCCCATCAATCAGCATTCCGGACCGGTTCATTCAGCCGGTGTCCTATCAATCAGCATTCTGGACCGGTTCTTCAGCACCTGGTTCATTCAGCCGGTGTCCCATCAATCAGCATTCTGGACTGGTTCCTCAGCACCTTGTTCATTCAGCCGATGTCCCATCAATCAGCATTCCGGACCGGTTCCTCAGCACCTGGTTCATTCAGCCGATGTCCCATCAATCAGCATTCCGGACCGGTTCATTCAGCCGGTGTCCTATCAATCAGCATTCTGGACCGGTTCTTCAGCACCTGGTTCATTCAGCCGGTGTCCCATCAATCAGCATTCCGGACCGGTTCATTCAGCCGGTGTCCTATCAATCAGCATTCTGGACCGGTTCTTCAGCACCTGGTTCATTCAGCCGGTGTCCCATCAATCAGCATTCTGGACTGGTTCCTCAGCACCTTGTTCATTCAGCCGATGTCCCATCAATCAGCATTCTGGACCGGTTCTTCAGCACCTGGTTCATTCAGCCGGTGTCCCATCAATCAGCATTCCGGACCGGTTCCTCAGCACCTTGTTCATTCAGCCGGTGTCCCATCAATCAGCATTCCGGACCGGTTCATTCAGCCGGTGTCCTATCAATCAGCATTCTGGACCGGTTCCTCAGCACCTCTTTCCTTTAGCCGGTGTCCCATCAATCAGCATTCCGGACCGGTTCCTCAGCACCTTGTTCATTCAGCCGGTGTCCCATCAATCAGCATTCCGGACCGGTTCATTCAGCCGGTGTCCTATCAATCAGCATTCTGGACCGGTTCCTCAGCACCTCTTTCCTTTAGCCGGTGTCCCATCAATCAGCATTCCGGACCGGATCTTCAGCACCTGGTTCACACAGCTGATGTCCCATCAATCACAATTATGGACCGGTTCTTCAGCACCTGGTTCATTCAGCCGGTGTCCTATCAATCAGCATTCCGGACCTGTTCCTCAGCACCTGGTTCATTCAGCCGATGTCCCATCAATCAGCATTCCGGACCGGTTCCTCAGCACCTGGTTCATTGAGCTGATGTCCCATCAATCAGCATTCTGGACCGGTTCATTCAGCCGGTGTCCCATCAATCAGCATTCTGGACCGGTTCTTCAGCACCTTGTTCCTTTAGCCAGTGTCCCATCAATCAGCATTCCGGACTGGTTCCTCAGCACCTGGTTCATTCAGCCGGTGTCCCATCAATCAGCATTCCGGACCTGTTCCTCAGCACCTGGTTCATTCAGCCGGCGCAGCCACCTTACAAGGACTGATACCATTGGCTGTGCTGATGCTGCTCGGATATGTTGCTTGCAGACTATTCTTTTGGGGAGTATAGAAGCTTTGCAAAAGAAAGACGCGTAAAATAAGGCTGTGATGTCATCTGCAGGACGCTCAGGGGGAATCAGGTGAAGAGGCCAGAGGAGTCCTGGATGTGTGATTAGCACAGGTTTATGTACTGCCCGAGCAATGCCTGAAAATACTCAAAGGGGGGGGGGGGCTATATGAGAGACTCTATCTTGTCAGGGAATCCATCTAGTCTTTAACTTCATTATATCTTCTATGGATCAGACATTCTGCACGGCTGTCAGGTGGGAGTAGTAGTGGTGGTAGTAAACAGTGGTAGTAGTAGGTGTGGTGGGACTAGTAGTAGTGGTGATAGGGTTAGTGGGAGTAGTAGTGGGAGTAGCAGTGGTAGTATATAGTAGTAGTAATAGTGGTAGAAGTAATAGTAATGGTGGTAGTAGTAATAGTAGTGGTGGTGGTAGTGTGTCACGGTAACACGGGAAAACAAACAGAATAAACGACTAGGCCCAAAATCTAGAGAGAAAAGGGTCACCTCCTAGCGATCCCTAAACTGCTGTTCCCATGTGTATACCCTAAGGGTGGATATGCACATGCCCTCGTGCCTAAACACCCTGGGCAAACCCTAAGCAGCAGGGAAAAGGGAAGAGGCAACCTGCTTCTTCAAACCAGGAGGAAGCAAGCGTCTCCCTAGAGGCCTAGAGAACACACAAAGGGAAATGACGGAGAGGACTTATCTGAGCAGACGATCCAACACACATCAAGAGCTCCCAGGAAAGAACTATAACCCGCACAGGGCACTGGGGGAAGGAGGAATAAATAGCCTCACTAATAATCAACCCAGTACACCTGAGGGAAGGTGGATCCAGCTCAAACCCAAAGCAAAACAAAGAGAAGAATCAGACATGTGCAGCCAGCCTGGCAGATAAGAGTAGTGGTGATAGTAGTAGTAGTGGTAGAATTAGTAGTGGTGGTAATAATAGTAGTAGTAGTAGTAGTAGTAGTAGTAGTAGTAGTAGAGGTGGTGGTAGTAGTGGTAGAAGAATTAGTGGTGGTAGTAGTGGTAGAATTAGTAGTGGTGGTAGTAGTAATAGTAGTGGTGGTGGTAGTAGAAGTAGTAGTAGTAGTGGTGGTGGTAGTAGAAGTAGTGGTGGTGGTAGTAGAAGTAGTAGTAGTAGCGGTAGTAGTGGTATTAGTAGAAGTAGTAGTGGTGGTGGTAGTAGCAGTAGATCTAGTAGTGGTGTTAGTAGTAATAGTGGTGGAGTGGTGGTGGTAGGAGTAGTAGTAGTAGTGGTGGTAGTTAGGAGTAGTGGTGGTGGTAAGAGTAGTAGTAGTGGTAGTAGTAGTAGTAGTAGAGGTGGAAGAAGTAGTGGTGGTAATAGTAGTAGAATTAGTAGTGGTGGTAGTAGTAATGGTAGTAGAAGTAGTAGTGGTGGTGGTAGTAGTGGTAGAAGAAGTAGTGGTGTTAGTAGTAATAGTGGTGGTGGTAGGAGAAGCAGTAGTAGTTAGGAGTAGTGGTGGTGGTAAGAGTAGTAGTAGTGGTAGAATTAGTAGTGGTGGTAGGTAATAATAGTAGTGGTTGTAGTAGTAGTGGGTAGTAGAGGTGGTGGTAGAAGTAATAGTAGTGGTGGTGGTAGTAGAAGTAGTAGTAGTAGTGGTGGTGGTAGCAGTGGTAGAATTAGTAGTGGTGTTAGTAGTAATAGTGGTGGTGGTAGGAGTAGTAGTAGTAGTTAGGAGTAGTGGTGGTGGTAAGAGTAGTAGTAGTGGTAGAATTAGTAGTGGTGGTAATAATAGTAGTGGTGGTAGTAGTAGTGGGTAGTAGAGGTGGTGGTAGAAGTAATAGTAGTGGTGGTGGTAGTAGTAGTGGTAGTAGTGGTGGTGGTAGCAGTGGTAGAATTAGTAGTGGTGTTAGTAGTAATAGTGGTGGTAGTAGGAGTAGTAGTGGTAGTTAGGAGTAGTGGTGGTGGTAAGAGTAGTAGTAGTGGTAGAATTAGTAGTGGTGGTAATAATAGTAGTGGTGGTAGTAGTAGTAGTGGGTAGTAGTGGTGGTGGTAGAAGTAATAGTAGTGGTGGTGGTAGTGGTGGTGGTAGCAGTGGTAGAAAAAGTAGTGGTGGTAGTAGTGGTAGAATTAGTAGTGGTAGTAGAAGTAGTAGTAGTGGTGGTGGTAGTAGTGGTGTTAGTAATAATAGTGGTGGTGGTAGTGGTAGAATTAGTAGTGGTAGTAGAAGTAGTAGTAGTGGTGGTAGTGGTATAATTAGTAGTGGTAGTAGAAGTAGTAGTAGTGGTGGTGGTAGTAGTGGTGTTAGTAGTAATAGTGGTGGTGGTAGTGGTAGAATTAGTAGTGGTAGTAGAAGTAGTAGTAGTGGTGGTGGTAGGAGTAGTAGTAGTGGTGGTAGTTAGGAGTAGTGGTGGTGGTAAGAGTAGTGGTAGTAGTAGTAGTAATGGTGGTAGTAGTAGTGGTGGTGGTAGTAGTGGTAGAATTACTAGTGGTAGTAGAAGTAGTAGTAGTGGTAGAATTAGTAGTGGTGTTAGTAGTAATAGTGGTGGTGGTAGGAGCAGGAGTAGTAGTAGTGGTGGTAGTAGTAGTAGTAATGGTGGTAGTAGTAGTGGTAGTAGTAGTAGTAGTAATGGTGGTAGTAGTAGTGGTAGTTAGGAGTAGTGGTGGTGGTAAGAGTAGTGGTAGTAGTAGTAGTAGAGGTGGAAGAAGTAGTGGTGGTAATAGTAGTAGAATTAGTAGTGGTGGTAGTAGTAATGGTAGTAGAAGTAGTAGTGGTGGTGGTAGTAGTGGTAGAAGAAGTAGTGGTGTTAGTAGTAATAGTGGTGGTGGTAGGAGTAGTAGTAGTAGTTAGGAGTAGTGGTGGTGGTAAGAGTAGTAGTAGTGGTAGAATTAGTAGTGGTGGTAATAATAGTAGTGGTGGTAGTAGAGGTGGTGGTAGAAGTAATAGTAGTGGTGGTGGTAGTAGAAGTAGTAGTAGTAGTGGTGGTGGTAGCAGTGGTAGAATTAGTAGTGGTGTTAGTAGTAATAGTGGTGGTGGTAGGAGTAGTAGTAGTAGTAGTTAGGAGTAGTGGTGGTGGTAAGAGTAGTGGTAGTAGTAGTAGTAGTAGTAATGGTGGTAGTAGTAGTGGTGGTGGTAGTAGTGGTAGAATTACTAGTGGTAGTAGAAGTAGTAGTAGTGGTAGAATTAGTAGTGGTGTTAGTAGTAATAGTGGTGGTGGTAGGAGCAGGAGTAGTAGTAGTGGTGGTAGTAGTAGTAGTAGAAGTAGTAGTAGTGGTGGTAGTAGTAGTAGAAGTAGTAGTAGTGGTGGTAGTAGTAGTAGAAGTAGTAGTAGTAATGGTGGTAGTAGTAGTGGTAGTAGTAGTAATGGTGGTAGTAGTAGTGGTAGTTAGGAGTAGTGGTGGTGGTAAGAGTAGTAGTAGTGGTAGTAGTAGTAGTAGAGGTGGAAGAAGTAGTGGTGGTAATAGTAGTAGAATTAGTAGTGGTGGTAGTAGAGGTGGTGGTAGAAGTAATAGTAGTGGTGGTGGTAGTAGAAGTAGTAGTAGTAGTGGTGGTGGTAGTAGAAGTAGTAGTAGTAGTGGTGGTGGTAGCAGTGGTAGAATTAGTAGTGGTGTTAGTAGTAATAGTGGTGGTGGTAGGAGTAGTAGTAGTAGTTAGGAGTAGTGGTGGTGGTAAGAGTAGTAGTAGTAGTTAGGAGTAGTGGTGGTGGTAAGAGTAGTAGTAGTGGTAGAATTAGTAGTGGTGGTAATAATAGTAGTGGTGGTGGTAGTAGTGGGTAGTAGAGGTGGTGGTAGAAGTAATAGTAGTGGTGGTAGCAGTGGTAGAATTAGTAGTGGTGTTAGTAGTAATAGTGGTGGTAGTAGGAGAAGCAGTAGTAGTTAGGAGTAGTGGTGGTGGTAAGAGTAGTAGTAGTGGTAGAATTAGTAGTGATGGTAATAATAGTAGTGGTGGTAGTAGTAGTGGGTAGTAGAGGTGGTGGTAGAAGTAATAGTAGTGGTGGTGGTAGTAGTAGTGGTAGTAGTAGTGGTGGTGGTAGCAGTGGTAGAAAAAGTAGTGGTGGTAGTAGTGGTAGTGGTAGTAGAAGTAGTAGTGGTGGTAGTGGTAGA
Organism: Bufo bufo; assembly: GCF_905171765.1. NCBI lineage: Eukaryota > Metazoa > Chordata > Amphibia > Anura > Bufonidae > Bufo > Bufo bufo. The sequence goes on along the minus strand of NC_053397.1, from coordinate 1,533,697 downwards.
ATTAGTAGTGGTAGTAGAAGTAGTAGTAGTGGTGGTGGTAGTAGTGGTGTTAGTAGTAATAGTGGTGGTGGTAGTGGTAGAATTAGTAGTGGTAGTAGTAGTAGTAGTGGTGGTGGTAGTAGTGGTGTTAGTAGTAATAGTGGTGGTGGTAGGAGTAGTAGTAGTAGAAGTAGTAGTAATGGTGGTAGTTGTAGTGGTGGTGGTAGTAGTGGTAGAATTACTAGTGGTAGTAGAAGTAGTAGTAGTGGTAGAATTAGTAGTGGTGTTAGTAGTAATAGTGGTGGTGGTAGGAGCAGGAGTAGTAGTAGTGGTGGTAGTAGTAGTAGAAGTAATAGTAGTAATGGTGGTAGTAGTAGTAATGGTGGTAGTAGTAGTGGTAGTTAGGAGTAGTGGTGGTGGTAAGAGTAGTGGTAGTAGTAGAAGTAATGGTGGTAGTAGTAGTAGTTAGGAGTAGTGGTTGTGGTAAGAGTAGTGGTAGTAGTAGTAGAAGTAATGGTGGTAGTAGTAGTAATGGTGGTAGTAGTAGTGGTAGTTAGGAGTAGTGGTGGTGGTAAGAGTAGTGGTAGTAGAAGTAATGGTGGTAGTAGTAATGGTGGTATTAGTATGGTAGTTAGGAGTAATAGTGGTGGTAGGAATAGTAGTGGTAGTAGTAGCGGCAGCAGAAGCAGCATAGCATGGAACATAGAAGGCAGTAGATCAGCTGTCCATGGATGGTAGCAGTAGCAACAGTAGTAGTAGTAGTAATAGTAGTGGTAGTAGTAGCGGCATAGCATGGAACATACACTGCTCAAAAAAATAAAGGGAACACTTAAACAACACGATGTAACTCCAAGTCAATCGCACTTCTGTGACATCAAACTGTCCACTTAGGAAGCAGCACTGAGTGACAATCAATTTCACATGGGATAGACAACAGGTGGAAATTATAGGCAATTAGCAAGACACCCCCAATAAAGGAGTGGTTCTGCAGGTGGTGACCACAGACCACTTCTCAGTTCCTATGCTTCCTGGCTGATGTTTTGGTCACTTTTGAATGCTGGCGGTGCTTTCACTCTAGTGGTAGCATGAGACGGAGTCTACAACCCACACAAGTGGCTCAGGTAGTGCAGCTTATCCAGGATGGCACATCAATGCGAGCTGTGGCAAGAAGGTTTGCTGTGTCTGTCAGCGTAGTGTCCAGAGCATGGAGGCGCTACCAGGAGACAGGCCAGTACATCAGGAGACGTGGAGGAGGCCGTAGGAGGGCAACAACCCAGCAGCAGGACCGCTACCTCCGCCTTTGTGCAAGGAGGAACAGGAGGAGCACTGCCAGAGCCCTGCAAAATGACCTCCAGCAGGCCACAAATGTGCATGTGTCTGCTCAAACGGTCAGAAACAGACTCCATGAGGGTGATATGAGGGCCCGACGTCCACAGGTGGGGGTTGTGCTTACAGCCCAACACCGTGCAGGACGTTTGGCATTTGCCAGAGAACACCAATATTGGCAAATTCGCCACTGGCGCCCTGTGCTCTTCACAGATGAAAGCAGGTTCACACTGAGCACATGTGACAGACGTGACAGAGTCTGGAGACGCCGTGGAGAACGTTCTGCTGCCTGCAACATCCTCCAGCATGACCGGTTTGGCATTGGGTCAGTAATGGTGTGGGGTGGCATTTCTTTGGAGGGCCGCACAGCCCTCCATGTGCTCGCCAGAGGTAGCCTGACTGCCATTAGGTACCGAGATGAGATCCTCAGACCCCTTGTGAGACCATATGCTGGTGCGGTTGGCCCTGGGTTCCTCCTAATGCAAGACAATGCTAGACCTCATGTGGCTGGAGTGTGTCAGCAGTTCCTGCAAGACGAAGGCATTGATGCTATGGACTGGCCCGCCCGTTCCCCAGACCTGAATCCAATTGAGCACATCTGGGACATCATGTCTCGCTCTATCCACCAACGTCACGTTGCACCACAGACTGTCCAGGAGTTGGCAGATGCTTTAGTCCAGGTCTGGGAGGAGATCCCTCAGGAGACCGTCCGCCACCTCATCAGGAGCATGCACAGGCGTTGTAGGGAGGTCCTACAGGCACGTGGAGGCCACACACATTACTGAGCCTCATTTTGACTTGTTTTAAGGACATTACATCAAAGTTGGATCAGCCTGTAGTGGGTTTTTCCACTTTAATTTTGAGGGTGACTCCAAATCCAGACCTCCATGGGTTGAAAAATTTGATTTCCATTTTTTAATTTTTGTGTGATTTTGTTGTCAGCACATTCAGCTATGTAAAGAACAAAGGATTTCAGAAGAATATTTAATTAACTCCGATCTAGGATGTGTTATTCTTGTGTTCCCTTTATTTTTTTGAGCAGTGTACAATGCAGTAGATCAGCTGTCCATGGCTGGTAGCAGTAGGAACAGTAGTAGTAGTAGTAATAGTGGTGGTATTAATAGTAGTGGTAGTAGTAGCGGCATAGCATGGAACATAGAAGGCAGTAGATCAGCTGTCCATGGCTGGTAGCAGTAGGAACAGTAGTAGTAGTAGTAATAGTGGTGGTAGTAATAGTAGTGGTAGTAGTAGCGGCATAGCATGGAACATAGAAGGCAGTAGATCAGCTGTCCATGGCTAGTAGCAGTAGGAACAGTAGTAGTAGTAGTAATAGTGGTGGTATTAATAGTAGTGGTAGTAGTAGCGGCATAGCATGGAACATAGAAGGCAGTAGATCAGCTGTCCATGGCTGGTAGCAGTAGGAACAGTAGTAGTAGTAGTAGTAATAGTGGTGGTAGTAATAGTAGTGGTAGTAGTAGTGGCATTGCATGGAACATAGAAGGCAGTAGATCAGCTGTCCATGGCTGGTAGCAGTAGGAACAGTAGTAGTAGTAGTAATAGTGGTGGTAGTAATAGTAGTGGTAGTAGTAGTGGCATAGCATGGAACATAGAAGGCAGTAGATCAGCTGTCCATGGCTAGTAGCAGTAGGAACAGTAGTAGTAGTAATAGTGGTGGTATTAATAGTAGTGGTAGTAGTAGTAGCGGCATAGCATGGAACATAGAAGGCAGTAGATCAGCTGTCCATGGCTAGTAGCAGTAGGAACAGTAGTAGTAGTAGTAATAGTGGTGGTATTAATAGTAGTGGTAGTAGTAGCGGCATAGCATGGAACATAGAAGGCAGTAGATCAGCTGTCCATGGCTGGTAGCAGTAGGAACAGTAGTAGTAGTAGTAGTAATAGTGGTGGTAGTAATAGTAGTGGTAGTAGTAGTGGCATTGCATGGAACATAGAAGGCAGTAGATCAGCTGTCCATGGCTAGTAGCAGTAGGAACAGTAGTAGTATTAGTGGTGGTATTAATAGTAGTGGTAGTAGTAGCGGCATAGCATGGAACATAGAAGGCGGTAGATCATCTGTCCATGGCTGGTAGCAGTAGGAACAGTAGTAGTAGTAGTAATAGTGGTGGTAGTAATAGTAGTGGTAGTAGTAGCGGCATAGCATGGAACATAGAAGGCAGTAGATCATCTGTCCATGGCTGGTAGCAGTAGGAACAGTAGTAGTAATAGTGGTGGTAGTATTAGTAGTGGTAGTAGTAGCGGCATAGCATGGAACATAGAAGGCAGTAGATCAGCTGTCCATGGCTAGTAGCAGTAGGAACAGTAGTAGTAGTAGTAATAGTGGTGGTATTAATAGTAGTGGTAGTAGTAGCGGCATAGCATGGAACATAGAAGGCAGTAGATCAGCTGTCCATGGCTGGTAGCAGTAGGAACAGTAGTAGTAGTAGTAGTAATAGTGGTGGTAGTAATAGTAGTGGTAGTAGTAGCGGCATTGCATGGAACATAGAAGGCAGTAGATCAGCTGTCCATGGCTAGTAGCAGTAGGAACAGTAGTAGTATTAGTGGTGGTATTAATAGTAGTGGTAGTAGTAGCGGCATAGCATGGAACATAGAAGGCGGTAGATCATCTGTCCATGGCTGGTAGCAGTAGGAACAGTAGTAGTAGTAGTAATAGTGGTGGTAGTAATAGTAGAGGTAGTAGTAGCGGCATAGCATGGAACATAGAAGGCAGTAGATCATCTGTCCATGGCTGGTAGCAGTAGGAACAGTAGTAGTAATAGTGGTGGTAGTATTAGTAGTGGTAGTAGTAGCGGCATAGCATGGAACATAGAAGGCAGTAGATCAGCTGTCCATGGCTAGTAGCAGTAGGAACAGTAGTAGTAATAGTGGTGGTAGTAATAGTAGTGGTAGTAGTAGCGGCATAGCATGGAACATAGAAGACAGTAGATCAGCTGTCCATGGCTAGTAGCAGTAGGAACAGTAGTAGTAGTAGTAATAGTGGTGGTAGTAATAGTAGTGGTAGTAGTAGCGGCATAGCATGGAACATAGAAGGCAGTAGATCAGCTGTCCATGGCTAGTAGCAGTAGGAACAGTAGTAGTAATAGTGGTGGTAGTAATAGTAGTGGTAGTAGTAGCGGCATAGCATGGAACATAGAAGACAGTAGATCAGCTGTCCATGGCTAGTAGCAGTAGGAACAGTAGTAGTAGTAATAGTGGTGGTAGTAATAGTAGTGGTAGTAGTAGCGGCATAGCATGGAACATAGAAGGCAGTAGATCAGCTGTCCATGGCTGGTGGCAGTAGGAACAGTAGTAGTAGTAGTAATAGTGGTGGTAGTAATAGTAGTGGTAGTAGTAGCGGCATAGCATGGAACATAGAAGGCAGTAGATCATCTGTCCATGGCTGGTAGCAGTAGGAACAGTAGTAGTAGTAGTAATAGTGGTGGTAGTATTAGTAGTGGTAGTAGTAGCGGCATAGCATGGAACATAGAAGGCAGTAGATCAGCTGTCCATGGCTAGTAGCAGTAGGAACAGTAGTAGTAATAGTGGTGGTAGTAATAGTAGTGGTAGTAGTAGCGGCATAGCATGGAACATAGAAGACAGTAGATCAGCTGTCCATGGCTAGTAGCAGTAGGAACAGTAGTAGTAATAGTGGTGGTAGTAATAGTAGTGGTAGTAGTAGCGGCATAGCATGGAACATAGAAGGCAGTAGATCAGCTGTCCATGGCTGGTAGCAGTAGGAACAGTAGTAGTAGTAGTAGTAATAGTGGTGGTAGTAATAGTAGTGGTAGTAGTAGCGGCATAGCATGGAACATAGAAGACAGTAGATCAGCTGTCCATGGCTAGTAGCAGTAGGAACAGTAGTAGTAATAGTGGTGGTAGTAATAGTAGTGGTAGTAGTAGCGGCATAGCATGGAACATAGAAGACAGTAGATCATCTGTCCATGGCTGGTAGCAGTAGGAACAGTAGTAGTAATAGTGGTGGTAGTAATAGTAGTGGTAGTAGTAGCGGCATAGCATGGAACATAGAAGGCAGTAGATCAGCTGTCCATGGCTAGTAGCAGTAGGAACAGTAGTAGTAATAGTGGTGGTAGTAATAGTAGTGGTAGTAGTAGCGGCATAGCATGGAACATAGAAGGCAGTAGATCAGCTGTCCATGGCTAGTAGCAGTAGGAACAGTAGTAGTAATAGTGGTGGTATTAATAGTAGTGGTAGTAGTAGCGGCATAGCATGGAACATAGAAGACAGTAGATCATCTGTCCATGGCTGGTAGCAGTAGGAACAGTAGTAGTAGTAGTAGTAATAGTGGTGGTATTAATAGTAGTGGTAGTAGTAGCGGCATTGCATGGAACATAGAAGGCAGTAGATCATCTGTCCATGGCTGGTAGCAGTAGGAACAGTAGTAGTAGTAGTAGTAATAGTGGTGGTAGTAATAGTAGTGGTAGTAGTAGTGGCATAGCATGGAACATAGAAGGCAGTAGATCATCTGTCCATGGCTGGTAGCAGTAGGAACAGTAGTAGTAATAGTGGTGGTAGTAATAGTAGTGGTAGTAGTAGCGGCATAGCATGGAACATAGAAGGCGGTAGATCATCTGTCCATGGCTGGTAGCAGTAGGAACAGTAGTAGTAATAGTGGTGGTAGTAATAGTAGTGGTAGTAGTAGCGGCATAGCATGGAACATAGAAGGCAGTAGATCAGCTGTCCATGGCTAGTAGCAGTAGGAACAGTAGTAGTAATAGTGGTGGTATTAATAGTAGTGGTAGTAGTAGCGGCATAGCATGGAACATAGAAGGCAGTAGATCAGCTGTCCATGGCTGGTGGCAGTAGGAACAGTAGTAGTAGTAGTAATAGTGGTGGTAGTAATAGTAGTGGTAGTAGTAGCGGCATAGCATGGAACATAGAAGGCAGTAGATCATCTGTCCATGGCTGGTAGCAGTAGGAACAGTAGTAGTAGTAGTAATAGTGGTGGTAGTAATAGTAGTGGTAGTAGTAGCGGCATAGCATGGAACATAGAAGGCAGTAGATCAGCTGTCCATGGCTAGTAGCAGTAGGAACAGTAGTAGTAATAGTGGTGGTAGTAATAGTAGTGGTAGTAGTAGCGGCATAGCATGGAACATAGAAGACAGTAGATCAGCTGTCCATGGCTAGTAGCAGTAGGAACAGTAGTAGTAATAGTGGTGGTAGTAATAGTAGTGGTAGTAGTAGCGGCATAGCATGGAACATAGAAGACAGTAGATCAGCTGTCCATGGCTAGTAGCAGTAGGAACAGTAGTAGTAGTAATAGTGGTGGTAGTAATAGTAGTGGTAGTAGTAGAGGCATAGCATGGAACATAGAAGACAGTAGATCAGCTGTCCATGGCTAGTAGCAGTAGGAACAGTAGTAGTAATAGTGGTGGTAGTAATAGTAGTGGTAGTAGTAGCGGCATAGCATGGAACATAGAAGACAGTAGATCATCTGTCCATGGCTGGTAGCAGTAGGAACAGTAGTAGTAGTAGTAGTAATAGTGGTGGTAGTAATAGTAGTGGTAGTAGTAGCGGCATTGCATGGAACATAGAAGGCAGTAGATCATCTGTCCATGGCTGGTAGCAGTAGGAACAGTAGTAGTAGTAGTAGTAATAGTGGTGGTAGTAATAGTAGTGGTAGTAGTAGCGGCATAGCATGGAACATAGAAGGCAGTAGATCAGCTGTCCATGGCTGGTAGCAGTAGGAACAGTAGTAGTAGTAGTAGTAATAGTGGTGGTAGTAATAGTAGTGGTAGTAGTAGTGGCATAGCATGGAACATAGAAGGCAGTAGATCATCTGTCCATGGCTGGTAGCAGTAGGAACAGTAGTAGTAATAGTGGTGGTAGTAATAGTAGTGGTAGTAGTAGCGGCATAGCATGGAACATAGAAGGCGGTAGATCATCTGTCCATGGCTGGTAGCAGTAGGAACAGTAGTAGTAATAGTGGTGGTAGTAATAGTAGTGGTAGTAGTAGTGGCATAGCATGGAACATAGAAGGCAGTAGATCATCTGTCCATGGCTGGTAGCAGTAGGAACAGTAGTAGTAATAGTGGTGGTAGTAATAGTAGTGGTAGTAGTAGCGGCATAGCATGGAACATAGAAGGCAGTAGATCAGCTGTCCATGGCTAGTAGCAGTAGGAACAGTAGTAGTAATAGTGGTGGTAGTAATAGTAGTGGTAGTAGTAGCGGCATAGCATGGAACATAGAAGGCAGTAGATCAGCTGTCCATGGCTAGTAGCAGTAGGAACAGTAGTAGTAATAGTGGTGGTATTAATAGTAGTGGTAGTAGTAGCGGCATAGCATGGAACATAGAAGGCAGTAGATCAGCTGTCCATGGCTAGTAGCAGTAGGAACAGTAGTAGTAATAGTGGTGGTAGTAATAGTAGTGGTAGTAGTAGCGGCATAGCATGGAACATAGAAGGCGGTGGTCGTAGTAGAAAAGGCTTTGCATTCATACTGGTGGCAGTAGGAACAGTAGTAGTAGTAGTAGTAATAGTAGTGGTAGTAGTAGCGGCATAGCATGGAACATAGAAGGCGGTGGTCGTAGTAGAAAAGGCTTTGCATTCATACTGGTGGCAGTAGGAACAGTAGTAGTAGTAATAGTGGTGGTAGTAATAGTAGTGGTAGTAGTAGCGGCATAGCATGGAACATAGAAGGCAGTAGATCAGCTGTCCATGGCTGGTAGCAGTAGGAACAGTAGTAGTAGTAGTAGTAGTAGTAATAGTAGTGGTAGTAGTAGCGGCATAGCATGGAACATAGAAGGCGGTGGTCGTAGTAGAAAAGGCTTTGCATTCATACTGGTGGCAGTAGGAACAGTAGTAGTAGTAGTAGTAGTAATAGTAGTGGTAGTAGTAGCGGCATAGCATGGAACATAGAAGGCGGTGGTCGTAGTAGAAAAGGCTTTGCATTCATACTGGTGGCAGTAGGAACAGTAGTAGTAGTAATAGTGGTGGTAGTAATAGTAGTGGTAGTAGTAGCGGCATAGCATGGAACATAGAAGGCAGTAGATCAGCTGTCCATGGCTAGTAGCAGTAGGAACAGTAGTAGTAGTAGTAGTAGTAGTAATAGTAGTAATAGTAGTGGTAGTAGTAGCGGCATAGCATGGAACATAGAAGGCGGTGGTCGTAGTAGAAAAGGCTTTGCGTTCATACTGGTGGCAGAAGGAACAGTAGTAGTAGTAGTAATAGTGGTGGTAGTAATAGTAGTGGTAGTAGTAGCGGCATAGCATGGAACATAGAAGGCAGTAGATCATCTGTCCATGGCTGGTAGCAGTAGGAACAGTAGTAGTAGTAGTAGTAATAGTGGTGGTAGTAATAGTAGTGGTAGTAGTAGCGGCATAGCATGGAACATAGAAGGCAGTAGATCAGCTGTCCATGGCTGGTAGCAGTAGGAACAGTAGTAGTAGTAATAGTAGTGGTAGTAGTGGTAGTAGTAGCGGCATAGCATGGAACATAGAAGGCGGTGGTCGTAGTAGAAAAGGCTTTGCGTTCATACTGGTGGCAGTAGGAACAGTAGTAGTAGTAGTAATAGTGGTGGTAGTAATAGTAGTGGTAGTAGTAGCGGCATAGCATGGAACATAGAAGGCAGTAGATCAGCTGTCCATGGCTGGTAGCAGTAGGAACAGTAGTAGTAGTAGTAATAGTGGTGGTATTAATAGTAGTGGTAGTAGTAGCGGCATAGCATGGAACATAGAAGGCGGTGGTCGTAGTAGAAAAGGCTTTGCGTTCATACTGGTGGCAGTAGGAACAGTAGTAGTAGTAGTAATAGTGGTGGTAGTAATAGTAGTGGTAGTAGTAGCGGCATAGCATGGAACATAGAAGGCAGTAGATCAGCTGTCCATGGCTGGTAGCAGTAGGAACAGTAGTAGTAGTAGTAGTACTAGTAGTGGTAGTAGTGGTAGTAGTAGCGGCATAGCATGGAACATAGAAGGCGGTGGTCGTAGTAGAAAAGGCTTTGCGTTCATACTGGTGGCAGTAGGAACAGTAGTAGTAGTAGTAGTAATAGTGGTGGTAGTAATAGTAGTGGTAGTAGTAGCGGCATAGCATGGAACATAGAAGGCAGTAGATCAGCTGTCCATGGCTGGTAACAGTAGGAACAGTAGTAGTAGTAGTAGTAATAGTAGTGGTAGTAGTGGTAGTAGTAGCGGCATAGCATGGAACATAGAAGGCGGTGGTCGTAGTGGAAAAGGCTTTGCGTTCATACTGGTGGCAGTAGGGGATTAGCAGCGACCAGCACATGTTGGCAGCTGCCTTACAGAAGATGATGGTAGGCAGTCTGAAGCAGTGGCATGATGGGCAGGACAGCAGGCAGACAGCCACAGGGACAAGATGGGAAACCGTCAGCAAGGCCAGATCTATGCATTGGAATCAGCTGGAGGAGTGTGAAGATCCTACTGAATTCAGGCTTGGTTCATTTTGACAAAAGTGACGTTTTGGACACTGGCAGCGGACAACTCGGTCTGTTTGGGTGTCACCACGTTCCCCGCAGCAATGAAACCCTCTATCTACAGGATGATACTGGGGGCTGGGCAAGAAAGAAGCCTGGGGCCACTGTTCCAGTCTGCCTGCCCAGAAATCCATGGGGTCAGGGAACAGGGTATGCACCAGACACTGGCCAGATTGTAGGTAGGCCTGAACCTGGGCGCTGCGCCTGGAAAAGCTGCTCCATTACACTGAGGAGACTGAAATGGCTGCTGCTGCTTGTGGCGGTGGGAGAGGGGTGACTCTGCGGGGGAGGAGAGGGGCCTCCCTTTCAGACACGCTGGCAACCGGCGTCTGCTCGCCCTAAGCTGCGCACACAGTGTTTCCTGGTAATAACGGAATTTGTCCCCCATTTTGCACTGGTAGCGGGGGTCTAGAACAGGGGTCAGCAACCTCCGGCACTCCAGCTGCTGTGAAACTACAATTCCCAGCATTCACACAGGCACAGCTGCTCTTGCAACTCCTATAGAAGTGAATGGAGCATTCTGGGAGTTGTAGTTTCAGAACAGCTGGAGTTCCGAAGGTTGCTGATCCCTGGTCTAGAAGCATGGCTATTCCGTAATCATCAGCCTGCTTGAAGTCACCAATATGCTTGTCACTGCGTAACGAAGCGTGCATACAGGTCGCCATTCTGGCCAGCGTGCCCGAGGAGCCACTTCTTTTCAGCTGAGCAACCGACTGAAAGGACTGGATGTCTTGACTGGTGTCAACTTCATCATCCTCTGACTCCTCCACATCCTTATCTTCATCATCCTCTGACTCCTCCTCATCCTTATCTTCATCATCCTCTGACTCCTCCTCATCCTTATCTTCATCATCCTCTGACTCCTCCTCATCCTTATCTTCATCATCCTCTGACTCCTCCTCATCCGTATCTTCATCATCCTCTGACTCCTCCTCATCCTTATCTTCATCATCCTCCTCCTCCTCCTCCATGGCAGATTCCCTTTGTGTGTCCCCAACAGCTATAGGGTGGACAGCAGGATGCGTCAGACGCTCTTCTAATGCTATGGTCCCTGCTGCGTGAGCGTCGGTTCTAAGATAAATATGAAAGGGAGGACCTCGTTCAGGCTGCAGTTGTCCCTGCTAATAAACTTTGTGGCCTCTTGGAAGAGCCTCAGCACCTGACAGGCGTCTCGGATGAGCTGCCACTGCCCGACCTCGAAGTAACACATGCTGCCTGCTGAGGTGGTCTGCTGCATGACACAATCGTTCACGGCTTCCTGCTGCTCATACAGACGCTACAGCATGTGCAATGTGGAATTCCAGCGAGTTGGAACGTCGCGGATTAAGCGGTGAATCGGCAGGCTGTTCTGTCGTTGTAGGTCCAGGAGAGCGTTCCTCGCCACGTAAGAGTGGCTGAAATGCTTGTGTACTTATTACGAAACCGTGGCACCACTAGGTTGATAACGTGCGCCATGCGTGTTATTTGGCCCAGGTTCAGAGCGGCAGGATCTTGCCCCATTGGAGTCGGCGGGGTGACAGCCAGTGGGATGTCTGCTGCTTAATGTACTTTAGTAACTGCTCGCCGGTGTGGCTACTCCCTCCCAGGCCGATTGGCTCCAACACGGAGTGGCAGCGCTTGGCCCGACACATGTGATAGGAAGGAGGGGTAGTGCCAGCGACGAGAACGGGTCCATGGAGGAGGAGGCAGGTAAGTGCCTGGTGTGGGAGCCAGGCTGACACAATCGTGGGGGGTCAAAAGAACCTGGCCGTGAAAGACATGTCCTGTCCCTGCTCCAGGGGTTCACCGTGGAGTGCTGCACTGTGAGAATCGCAGAGAGTGGCCCACATTGTCCACCACATGAAGAAATAATGCCAGCAAGGCTGAGCGCACACCATTAACCCACTAAAGGCAGCAGATTTGACTAAATGGTATGGTAGCAACTGCACCGCCAGCAGCTTGGCCAGGTGGGAATTAAGTTTATGCGCCAGAGGATTGCTGGGCGCATAGAGATGTTTCCTGGCCACACATTCAGTTATCAATGGCTGACGATGGAGAAGCAGAAAGGGATGACGACCATGTGAAAGACACCGTACTGCCGTACTACTGGGTTGGGTTGTCCACGGCTTACTGTGCCTACAGGTCGCATTAATACCCCCACCATCAACACAGCTATACATAGGGTTTCCTGAACCTCCCCCCCAGGGAAGCCCAAACGCTGACAGTGTCACGCATTCTCATAAGTGTCCAGTCTTATCTGAAGATATCATAGTTTACATGTCAGACTGAACCAGAGTCTAATATCTTTCTATAGGCCGAGATGAGGTGAAGCGGAGTTCAGTTTGGGTAACATGTTTGTAACGGACATAGAATGTATTGTGAGCAGATGTGGTCTATCTGTTAATACTATAATGGGTCCTACAGACATGTATCTGTGAGAGAGAACCATTAAATAGCAATGTATTGTTTTACTTCCTTACAAAGTCATTTAGGAAGTAATTACCTTGGGGGAAACATTTGGTGTGTGAAGGTCCCATTCATGTCTGCATGATTATGTTCTATATATTTCTGTGTGGTATATTTAGATTTGCAACATATCTTAAACAATGATTTATATAATATGTCATCTATGTGTAACAGTGTGACGATATACGTACAGTACAGACCAAAAGTGTGGACACACCTTCTCATTCAAAGAGTTTTCTTTATTTTCAGGACTATGAAGGCATCAAAACTATGAATTAACACATGTGGAATTATATACATAACAAACAAGTGTGAAACAACTGAAAATATGTCATATTCTAGGTTCTTCAAAGTAGCCACCTTTTGCTTTGATTACTGCTTTGCACACTCTTGGCATTCTCTTGATGAGCTTCAAGAGGTAGTCCCCTGAATGGTCTTCCAACAGTCTTGAAGGAGTTCCCAGAGATGCTTAGCACTTGTTGGCCCTTTTGCCTTCACTCTGCGGTCCAGCTCACCCCAAACCATCTTGATTGGGTTCAGGTCCGGTGACTGTGGAGGCCAGGTCATCTGGCGCAGCACCCCATCACTCTCCTTCATGGTCAAATAGCCCTTACTTTCAAAGTTTTCCCAATTTTTCGGCTGACTGACTGACCTTCATTTCTTAAAGTAATGATGGCCACTCGTTTTTCTTTACTTAGCTGCTTTTTTCTTGCCATAATACAAATTCTAACAGTCTATTCAGTAGGACTATCAGCTGTGTATCCACCTGACTTCTCCTCAACGCCACTGATGGTCCCAACCCCATTTATAAGGCAAGAAATCCCACTTATTAAACCTGACAGGGCACACCTGTGAAGTGAAAACCATTTCAGGGGACTACCTCTTGAAGCTCATCAAGAGAATGCCAAGAGTGTGCAAAGCAGTAATCAAAGCAAAAGGTGGCTACTTTGAAGAACCTAGAATATGACATATTTTCAGTTGTTTCACACTTGTTTGTTATGTATATAATTCCACATGTGTTAATTCATAGTTTTGATGCCTTCATAGTCATGAAAATAAAGAAAACTCTTTGAATGAGAAGGTGTGTCCAAACTTTTGGTCTGTACTGTATATATATATATCATTTAGAATATATATTTTATGCCATATATATTTCACTGACTGGATATAACCTTAGAAGGTTTAGAAAGTATTGAAGTTATCTTCCTACTAATTGGGTTTCATGAGGAGAGCTGAATATTATTACTCATCAATGTGGACGAGTTAAATATGTGAACCTGGATGCCAAGTAAAAGGCCCATTGTCCCTAAAGGACAGTAGAGGATAGTGACTCCAACATGTCTAGATTATGGATAAGTTAAATGTCATGAAGAAATCCTTAATACTGATGTATATTGGAGAGGTTAAAAGGGTCATGTGAACGTATTATTAGTTATTTAGAATTAATGTTGAAATTGTTATGTGGTACAACAGTGCCATCTAGAGGTGGATGGATAATAGCATGTCATTTTCACCAGTATTTCGGAGGTTAAAATGACATCATTATCATCTGCATACGAATACACGCATCTTGTCTGATTGGAGATCCCTAATCTAGAAGGGGGTGAGTTCTTAGATAACGTGGGGTATAAAGTATGTATGTAAAAGGTTAGACGGGATCTACACTCTTCAACTGAAACAACTGCAACTAACAACTTACTTCAACAACAAAAAGAAACTTGGATTCATTTTTGTTCACTGGAAGAGTTTTAAGAACTGATCACACCCAAAACCCTGTTCATCCTTGACCCGGTAACGTATATTTGTATTTACAGATTGTGGTATTAATAAGATATTCCTCTCGGCATATAGTCAAGAGTCCCCATACTGAGGGAACATATAGTGTTAAACACCTCCCTAATGCTAGTTGTCCTCTTACAAAGATGCATATTGCTAATGGGAGATTGGACATTATCCGAGTAGAGGAAAAACTCTGGGAAATTATATTTCCATAGTCTGATTGCTGAGTGGGGTATAATATCATATTAATATCATATATATATATTTGATTGGTCATAAGGAGACAGTGGATCAGTTATGCTTCCAGTATTAATCCGTGTTTATCCTTATTATATTCAATTGTGTATGATATATATTTCATTGGTCTTCGGATAATTTTATGCTGGTGAGAAAGCAATAGTGGGCTACACCGCCCTCTAGTGGTGGTTTGTTGGTACTGCGTACATTTGTCTATCCATTTATCTTATGTCTGTTTTATATTGGATTTTTACTCATTTATAAATAAATTTTATATTTTTGCATAATTGATTGCCCCTTTGTTTTCATTAATTGCTTAAATAAAATTTAGAGTCTCAAGATAAAAGAAAAGGCGTTTTTATGTCCGCCTAGTGGATTTCCTGACTGATTTCAATATTTTATTGACATTTTATCTCTTATATAAAATATTTATATTTTATATAAAAGATATAGTTTTGACAACAGGGAGACTCTCTTGACTGTTTGCTGTAGGGCGTGATGGGGTTTTCTTGGCGCTTGTTAGAAAAAAGGAAGGCGCCCCTCTAAGAAGTGGCAGTGAAGACCGAGAGGACTCCACTGAAAGCCTTCTCTGGGGCTGCAAGGAGGAGCAGGAGGAATGCTGTGACCTCTGACTCCACGGCACGGTGTCATCCTGCTGCGACTGAGAGGAGAGTGAGCCATCCTATCCACAATCTCATCCTCTTGCGTCTTCCAAAGCCAGGGACTTACCACTACCACCACCATCACTACTACTACTTCTGGCTGGATAGATGGTGCTGCAACTACCCACATTCTGGCTCTGGGAGGATGAGACCTGGGTCCTTTGTTTTCAACTCTTCTGGATTCGAGATTTTATTGTGAGGCCTAATATAAGCTTACAATTGAAAAGTCCCAGATTTGGTACAAATCATGGGATAATGATTGTAAACCTGCAAGTGTGTTTTCTGTACAACAGAGGCGCCATTAAACCTCCTTCCTCTTCTATAAACACACTGAACACTGCTATTGGCTTTGGAAATAGTGAAGTCTTGGTGCCAGGAAGATTTCTGCCTAATGTGTTAATTGTGTTTCTGAAACCTTTCCCTACTGTAAAACTCATATTGCAAATGTGTAATGCTATTACCCTTCCCCCCACCAACAATATAACGATGCAGAAAAGACTAATATTTCTGCGTAAAGTGTAATTTGCGTTTAATTTTACTGGTCTAAAAAAGGCAATACTACTGTAAAATGGTTTCGTTATAATGCAACGTGATGAATAAGACCAGACAGATACAACGGACTGAAAAAAAACTGCTTAGTAGCAGAATGCTATTGGACTGCTCTGCTGGCAATAATAATAATAGGTAGAATATTGTCTATGCTAAAATGAGAAAAAAGACCCAGCATTCCAGGAAGGAGATCTGTCACTAGTGTCTGCTGCCCTTAGATAGGACACCATAAAACTGGGGACGGATTACCTATAAAGAGGCTCTACCAGCAGGATCAGCCCTATTAAACCAGGCATAATGCTGGCTTATTGATACTTTTCTTTTCTCTGCACTAAAAAGTTGCAGAGATATCTGCGTTTTTATTCATATGCAAATTAGCAAGTTGGAGCACCAGGAGGTGGGGCTAAATCCTTGGAGCACCAGGAGGTGGGGCTGAATCCTTGGAGCACCAGGAGGTGGGGCTGAATCCTTGGAGCACTGCCTTGTAACACCTCCTGCACTCTCTCACTCCCCCCATGCTATGGGCAGGACTGTGCCCTAGCATGTACATACCATACACTCTATGCACTATAGCCTTACCACGTTGAGAAGAGTGGAGTTCTAGGATTAGAAAGGTGATCTACAGATCACTGCTTTATTTACAAGTATGATTATACAGACACCAGTAATCATCATCATCATCATCATAGTCATTAATAATCATCCTCATCATCTTTAAAGAGGACCTCTCCCCGCTCCTGCCTGTGGTAATAGCTCCATGCATGCCCCACGTACTAACAATCCTGGAGCCTCTATTCTTCTGTCTGTATGTTGTGCCGTACCTTAATTATTTCTACCAGAAGTTATGAATGGATTTCTAGCAGTCTGCAGTAAGGTACAGAGGGGGGTAACCAGTTGGGGGGGGGGGGGGGGTGGTACCTGCACAGACTGAAAATGGCAGCACTGATTGGATAGAGTCAGACTGTGCAGGTACAACCCCCAACTGGTTACCCCCCTCTGTACCCTTACTGCAGCCTGCTGACAATCCATTCATAACTTCTAGTGCAAATAATAAAGGTCCGGCACAACATACAGAGAGAAGAATAGAGGCTCCAGGATTGTTAGTACGTGGGGCATGCATGGAGCTATTACCACAGGCAGGAGCGGGGAGAGGTCCTCTTTAACCACTATCCTCACAGTCATTAACCATCATCCTCATCATCTTTAACCATCATCCTCATTATTCATCGCTGCCATCACTCACTTGTCACAAACCCGGAGAAGGTCATGTTGATCCAGCCTCCGATGAGGATCATGGGCAGCACGTTGGTCACATTTCCCTTCATCATGTCTGTCAGCATCGTGGGATCTGATGAAAAGGGGAAGAAAACGATAACATGAGCAGGCGGAGTGCTCCCATATATACAGTGTACCCCACATACCGCTCCCATATATACAGTGTACCCCACATACCGCTCCCATATATACAGTGTACCCCACATACCGCTCCCATATATACAGTGTACCCCACATACCGCTCCCATATATACAGTGTACCCCACATACCGCTCCCATATATACAGTGTACCCCACATACCGCTCCCATATATACAGTGTACCCCACATACCGCTCCCATATATACAGTGTACCCCACATACCGCTCCCATATATACAGTGTACCCCCACATACCGCTCCCATATATACAGTGTACCCCCACATACCGCACACAGCGCTCCCATATATACAGTGTACCCCACATACCGCTCCCATATATACAGTGTACCCCAACATACCGCTCCCATATATACAGTGTACCCCACATACCGCACACAGCGCTCCCATATATACAGTGTACCCCACATACCGCTCCCATATATACAGTGTACCCCACATACCGCTCCCATATATACAGTGTACCCCACATACCGCACACAGCGCTCCCATATATACAGTGTACCCCAACATACCACTCCCATATATACAGTGTACCCCAACATACCGCTCCCATATATACAGTGTACCCCCACATACCGCTCCCATATATACAGTGTACCCCACATACCGCTCCCATATATACAGTGTACCCCCACATACCGCACAGAGCGCTCCCATATATACAGTGTACCCCCACATACCGCTCCCATATATACAGTGTACCCCCACATACCGCTCCCATATATACAGTGTACCCCCACATACCGCTCCCATATATACAGAGTACCCCCACATACCTTTCCCATATATACAGTGTACCCCCACATACCGCTCCCATATATACAGTGTACCCCCACATACCGCTCCCATATATACAGTGTACCCCCACATACCGCTCCCATATATACAGTGTACCCCCACATACCACTCCCATATACAGTGTACCCCCACATACCGCTCCCATATATACAGTGTACCCCCACATACCGCACACAGCGCTCCCATATATACAGTGTACCCCACATACCGCTCCCATATATACAGTGTACCCCAACATACCGCTCCCATATATACAGTGTACCCCACATACCGCTCCCATATATACAGTGTACCCCACATACCGCACACAGCGCTCCCATATATACAGTGTACCCCAACATACCACTCCCATATATACAGTGTACCCCAACATACCGCTCCCATATATACAGTGTACCCCCACATACCGCTCCCATATATACAGTGTACCCCACATACCGCTCCCATATATACAGTGTACCCCCACATACCGCACAGAGCGCTCCCATATATACAGTGTACCCCCACATACCGCTCCCATATATACAGTGTACCCCCACATACCGCTCCCATATATACAGTGTACCCCCACATACCGCTCCCATATATACAGAGTACCCCCACATACCTTTCCCATATATACAGTGTACCCCCACATACCGCTCCCATATATACAGTGTACCCCCACATACCGCTCCCATATATACAGTGTACCCCCACATACCGCTCCCATATATACAGTGTACCCCCACATACCACTCCCATATATAGTGTACCCCCACATACCGCTCCCATATATACAGTGTACCTCCACATACCGCACAGAGCGCTCCCATATATACAGTGTACCTCCACATACCGCACAGAGCGCTCCCATATATACAGTGTACCCCCACATACCGCTCCCATATATACAGTGTACCCCCACATACCGCTCCCATATATACAGTGTACCCCTACATACCGCACAGAGTGCTCCCATATATACAGTGTGTAGTGCCCTGGAGCAGGGCTACTGGGAAGTCTGGACATTTGTGGACATTTATTTCTCACGAAAGGGTTAACATGCACTGTTTATTACTGTGTTACTGCATTTTATATATTGTGATATATATCCAGTTCATTATCACTGTATTTGTGATGCTCTGTGGAAATGGTTAATGAATACTGAGAGACTTTTGGGACTTTGAATTAGAAGCTGGTAATTTTCACAGCTGCCAAAGGGTTTAACACTTTCACTACCAGCGCCGTACATGTACGGTGCTGGAGCTATAGACAAACATGGCAAAACAACAGAGACCTGAAGAATGAAGGGCATGGGTCAGTTTTGCTGCAAATTGAATGCCATGCGAACAAAACCTGTAAAGCGGGTTTTGTTCCCACTTTACTACATTGCATGCCCTAATTAATGGTGGAATTAGAAAGTACAACTTGTCCCTCACAAAATAAGCCCTCATACAGCTATGTGAATGGAAATAAAAGAAAGTTATGGCTCAAGGAAGATAGGGAAGAAAAATTAAAAAGCAAAAACCTCTGGTATCCTAAGGGTTAAAGAAGAGCATGTTTTTGAGGGGAAAAAACAGACGTTGTTTAGCGACAAACTCAGACAGACGGACCTTGTGACTGTCTGGTTTCACTCTGCTGTTATGTCTGGAAACTTGTTTTTGTCTGGAAAACCTGCTGTGTCATTGTCATTGAGTATCATTGAAGCTGTAATGTAATTCCATGACAGACGGAAAGTGTTACATTGTATCTGTTTGTGCTGAGCTTCTCCTCCCCTCCCACTAGAAGGTTCTAGTCTAGCAAAAACGGTATATAAGGAGAGCAGTCAGGGCGCCCAGTGTGCTGTAGTTAGGGACCAGTGCTTGGAAGAGGAGACTCTGCCAGTCTACTGAGTGACCAGAAGAAGACACTGAGATGTGGACGCTGAGCCGCAGATCATGAGTCACTACTCCTGTGACCAAGGAGCCACCCGGACTACTGAGCTACAGACTGTGGACCTTTGGCCAGCCTTCTGAGAGAGAGAGTATGACAGCTAGCTCAGGCCTTTCCTCAGCATTAAACCCTTCTTCTGCCAGGGAGGAGACTGGAGAAGCCAGCCCTATGCCTCGTCTCAGGGAGGAGAGTGGAGAAGCCAGCCCTATGCCTCGTCTCAGGGAGGAGACTAGAGAAGCCAGCCCTATGCCTCGTCTCAGGGAGGAGACTGGAGAAGCCAGCCCTATACCTCGTCTCAGGGAGGAGAGTGGAGAAGCCAGCCCTATACCTCGTCTCAGGGAGGAGACTGGAGAAGCCAGCCCTATACCTCGTCTCAGGGAGGAGAGTGGAGAAGCCAGCCCTATACCTCGTCTCAGGGAGAAGAGTGGAGAAGCCAGCCCTATACCTCGTCTCAGGGAGGAGACTGGAGTAGCCAGCCCTATGCCTCGTCTCAGGGAGGACACTGGAGAAGCCAGCCCTATGCCTCGTCTCAGGGAGGAGAGTGGAGAAGCCAGCCCTATGCCTCGTCTCAGGGAGGAGACTAGCGAAGCCAGCCCTATACCTCGTCTCAGGGAGGAGACTGGAGAAGCCAGCCCTATGCCTCGTCTCAGGGAGGAGAGTGGAGAAGCCAGCCCTATACCTCGTCTCAGGGAGGAGAGTGGAGAAGCCAGCCCTATGCCTCGTCTCAGGGAGGAGAGTGGAGAAGCCAGCCCTATGCCTCGTCTCAGGGAGGAGAGTGGAGAAGCCAGCCCTATGCCTCGTCTCAGGGAGAAGAGTGGAGAAGCCAGCCCTATGCCTCGTCTCATGGAGGAGAGTGGAGAAGCCAGCCCTATACCTCGTCTCAGGGAGGAGAGTGGAGAAGCCAGCCCTATACCTCGTCTCAGGGAGGAGACTAGAGAAGCCAGCCCTATGCCTCGTCTCAGGGCGGAGACTGGAGAAGCCAGCCCTATGCCTCGTCTCAGGGAGGAGAGTGGAGAAGCCAGCCCTATACCTCGTCTCAGGGAGGAGAGTGGAGAAGCCAGCCCTATACCTCGTCTCAGGGAGGAGAGTGGAGAAGCCAGCCCCCAAACCCGGACACTGCACACTTAGCGATAGTAAAGAATCAAATATCAACAAAAGACGCATTTTAAAAGCATAGATGCTAATAACTATTTTGATTTTAAGATCATCAAAAATAGAAGAAAAATATCCCAGACCGTCAGATAAAAAGAATTAGGTAAAAGTTCCAGGTTGAAAGAGAAAGGCCCCTAAGAAAGTAACAGAGGATTCAGTTGAAAGAATCACAGCCGAGAACCAAAAGGAAGGCCCGAAATCTGCCCCACAAAAGACACCAAGAAAAATTGAAAAAGAAAACGCCCAGAATTTCAACTTAATAACACGTTACAATTCTAAACATCTTAACGAAACATTAATACAAAAAGACCCCATTTTAGGTAAGAATGTCCTAAAAAAGCCACTCTAACCTTTCGTACAGCAAGGACCCTTAAGAACACGCTAGAGCCATCTTGTCCAAAAATTACCCCCAATATTCAAACAGTTGAAACGGCTTTTATGACAAAAGAACAGAGGTTCCTATAAAACTCCCATGGAGCTAACAATCTACTACACCTCCCATGGAGCACAGGAGCTAACAATCTACTACACCTCCCATGGAGATCAGGAGCTAACAATCTACTACACCTCCCATAGAGATCAGGAGCTAACAATCTACTACACCTCCCATGGAGATCAGGAGCTAACAATCTACTACACCTCCCATGGAGATCAGGAGCTAACAATCTACTACACCTCCCATAGAGATCAGGAGCTAACAATCTACTATACCTCCCATAGAGATCAGGAGCTAACAATCTACTACACCTCCCATGGAGATCAGGAGCTAACAATCTACTACACCTCCCATGGAGATCAGGAGCTAACAATCTACTACACCTCCCATGGAGATCAGGAGCTAACCATCTACTACACCTCCCATGGAGCGCAGGAGCTAACAATCTACTACACCTCCCATGGAGATCAGGAGCTAACCATCTACTACACCTCCCATGGAGATCAGGAGCTAACAATCTACTACACCTCCCATGGAGATCAGGAGCTAACCATCTACTACACCTCCCATGGAGCACAGGAGCTAACAATCTACTACACCTCCCATGGAGCGCAGGAGCTAACAATCTACTACACCTCCCATGTGAAAAAAAGAGACAATGCAGCAGCACTCTGCAAATCAGACAAAGCACAACAATTTTTGTAAGCATTGCTGTACTTTGTCTGATTTGCAGAATGCTGCTGCATTGTCTCTTTTTTTCCTCTAGGTCTTTGCCATGGCGGCGTGCACCTGGGAGGTGCTGACTAACCCCCTTTTCTTGCAGATTTACAATGCTGGAGATGTGGCGCTCCGGCGAGTCGTGCGATCCTGATCAGCCTGTCTGCCCCATAGGCTGATTTTAATTACTTTCAGTATAAAGCTGTAGCTGCTCTCACTACATTCATTGGAAGCTGTCTAGCACCAGGAAGGGTATGGAGTGGGCTCAGCATGCATGTTGGTACCTGCATCCCTTGTAATGGAGGCCATTTTGGCACAAAAAATGGTAAAAGGCAGAGTGGGTCCAATACTCCCTGAATTTTATGGCGGTCATTATGGCGCATAACAGGTAGTATTTAGTGTTAGGACCCGTCTAACAGAGCTAACCATCTACTACACCTCCCATGGAGCACAGGAGCTAACCATCTACTATACCTCCCATGGAGCGCAGGAGCTAACCATCTACTATACCTCCCATGGAGCGCAGGAGCTAACAATCTACTACACGTCCCATGGAGATCAGGAGCTAACAATCTACTACACCTCCCATGGAGCGCAGGAGCTAACAATCTACTACACCTCCCATGGAGATCAGGAGCTAACAATCTACTACACCTCCCATGGAGATCAGGAGCTAACCATCTACTACACCTCCCATGGAGATCAGGAGCTAACCATCTACTACACCTCCCATGGAGATCAGGAGCTAACCATCTACTACACCTCCCATGGAGATCAGGAGCTAACCATCTACTACACCTCCCATGGAGCACAGGAGCTAACAATCTACTACACCTCCCATGGAGCACAGGATTTAACAATCTACAACACCTCCCATGGAGCGCAGGAGCTAACAATCTACTACACCTCCCATGGAGCACAGGAGCTAACAATCTACTACACCTCCCATGGAGCACAGGAGCTAACAATCTACTACACCTCCCATGGAGCACAGGAGCTAACAATCTACTACACCTCCCATGGAGCACAGGAGCTAACCATCTACTACAACTCCCATGGAGCGCAGGAGCTAACAATCTACTATACCTCCCATGGAGATCAGGAGCTAACAATCTACTACACCTCCCATGGAGCTAACCCTCTACTACACCTCCCATGGAGATCAGGAGCTAACAATCTACTACACCTCCCATGGAGATCAGGAGCTAACAATCTACTACACCTCCCATGGAGCGCAGGAGCTAACAATCTACTACACCTCCCATGGAGATCAGGAGCTAACAATCTACTACACCTCCCATGGAGCACAGGAGCTAACAATCTACTACACCTCCCATGGAGATCAGGAGCTAACAATCTACTACACCTCCCATGGAGATCAGGAGCTAACAATCTACTACACCTCCCATGGAGCACAGGAGCTAACCATCTACTACACCTCCCATAGAGATCAGGAGCTAACAATCTACTACACCTCCCATGGAGATCAGGAACTAACAATCTACTACACCTCCCATGGAGATCAGGAGCTAACAATCTACTACACCTTCCATGGAGCGCAGGAGCTAACAATCTACTACACCTCCCATGGAGCGCAGGAGCTAACAATCTACTACACCTCCCATGGAGATCAGGAGCTAACAATCTACTACACCTCCCATGGAGATCAGGAGCTAACAATCTACTACACCTCCCATGGAGATCAGGAGCTAACCATCTACTACACCTCCCATGGAGCACAGGAGCTAACCATCTACTACACCTCCCATGGAGATCAGGAGCTAACAATCTACTACACCTCCCATGGAGCACAGGAGCTAACAATCTACTACACCTCCCATGGAGCGCAGGAGCTAACCATCTACTACACCTCCCATGGAGATCAGGAGCTAACAATCTACTACACCTCCCATGGAGCACAGGGGCTAACCATCTACTACACCTCCCATGGAGATCAGGAGCTAACAATCTACTACACCTCCCATGGAGATCAGGAGCTAACAATCTACTACACCTCCCATGGAGCGCAGGAGCTAACCATCTACTACACCTCCCATGGAGCACAGGAGCTAACAATCTACTACACCTCCCATGGAGATCAGGAGCTAACCATCTACTACACCTCCCAGGGAGCGCAGGAGCTAACCATCTACTACACCTCCCATGGAGATCAGGAGCTAAAAATCTACTACACCTCCCATGGAGATCAGGAGCTAACAATCTACTACACCTCCCATGGAGATCAGGAGCTAACCATCTACTACAAATCCCATGGAGATCAGGAGCTAACCATCTACTACACCTCCCATGGAGCACAGGAGCTAACAATCTACTACACCTCCCATGGAGATCAGGAGCTAACCATCTACTACACCTCCCATGGAGCGCAGGAGCTAACAATCTACTACACCTCCCATAAAGATCAGGAGCTAACAATCTACTACACCTCCCATGGAGCACAGGAGCTAACAATCTACTACACCTCCCATGGAGATCAGGAGCTAACAATCTACTACACCTCTCATGGAGCACAGGAGCTAACAATCTACTACACCTCCCATGGAGCACAGGAGCTAACCATCTACTACACCTCCCATGGAGATCAGGAGCTAACAATCTACTACACCTCTCATGGAGATCAGGAGCTAACAATCTACTACACCTCTCATGGAGCACAGGAGCTAACAATCTACTACACCTCCCATGGAGATCAGGAGCTAACAATCTACTACACCTCCCATGGAGCGCAGGAGCTAACAATCTACTACACCTCTCATGGAGCACAGGAGCTAACAATCTACTACACCTCCCATGGAGCACAGGAGCTAATAATCTACTACACCTCCCATGGAGCACAGGAGCTAACCATCTACTACACCTCCCATGGAGATCAGGAGCTAACCATCTACTACACCTCCCATGGAGATCAGGAGCTAACAATCTACTACACCTCCCATGGAGATCAGGAGCTAACAATCTACTACACCTCCCATGGAGATCAGGAGCTTACCATCTACTACACCTCCCATGGAGATCAGGAGCTAACAATCTACTACACCTCCCATGGAGATCAGGAGCTAACCATCTACTACACCTCCCATGGGAAAAAAAGAGACAATGCAGCAGCACTCTGCAAATCAGACAAAGCACAACAATTTTTGTAAGCATTGCTGTACTTTGTCTGATTTGCAGAGTGCTGCTGCATTGTCTCTTTTTTCCCTCTAGGTCTTTGCCATGGCGGCGTGCACCTGGGAGGTGCTGACTAACCCCCTTTTCTTGCAGATTTACAATGCTGGAGATGTGGCGCTCCGGCGAGTCGTGCGCTCCTAATCAGCCTGTCTGCCCCATAGGGTGATTTTAATTACTTTCAGTATAAAGCTGTAGCTGCTCTCACTACATTCATTGGAAGCTGTCTAGCACCAGGAAGGGTATGGAGTGGGCTTAGCATGCATGTGGGTACCTGCATCCCTTGTAATGGAGGCCATTTTGGCACAAAAAATGGAAAAAGGCAGAGTGGGTCCAATATCCAATCATTATGGCGCATAACAGGTAGTATTTAGTGTTAGGACTTGTCTAACAGAGCTAACCATCTACTACACCTCCCATGGAGCACAGGAGCTAACCATCTACTACACCTCCCATGGAGCGCAGGAGCTAACAATCTACTACACCTCCCATGGAGCACAGGAGCTAACCATCTACTACACCTCCCATGGAGCGCAGGAGCTAACAATCTACTACACCTCCCATGGAGCACAGGAGCTAACAATCTACTACACCTCCCATGGAGCACAGGAGCTAACCATCTACTACACCTCCCATGGAGATCAGGGGCTAACCATCTACTACACCTCCCATGGAGATCAGGAGCTAACCATCTACTACACCTCTCATGGAGATCAGGAGCTAACCATCTACTACACCTCCCATGGAGCTAACCATCTACTACACCTCCCATGGAGATCAGGAGCTAACAATCTACTACACCTCCCATGGAGATCAGGAGCTAACAATCTACTACACCTCCCATGGAGATCAGGAGCTAACAATCTACTATACCTCCCATGGAGATCAGGAGCTAACCATCTACTACACCTCTCATGGAGATCAGGAGCTAACCATCTACTACACCTCCCATGGAGCGCAGGAGCTAACAATCTACTACACCTCCCATGGAGCACAGGAGCTAACAATCTACTACACCTCCCAGGGAGCACAGGAGCTAACCATCTACTACACCTCCCATGGAGATCAGGAGCTAACAATCTACTACACCTCCCATGGAGATCAGGAGCTAACAATCTACTACACCTCCCATGGAGCGCAGGAGCTAACAATCTACTACACCTCCCATGGAGCGCAGGAGCTAACAATCTACTACACCTCCCATGGAGATCAGGAGCTAACAATCTACTACACCTCCCATGGAGATCAGAAGCGAACAATCTACTACACCTCCCATGGAGATCAGGAGCTAACCATCTACTACACCTCCCATGGAGCACAGGAGCTAACCATCTACTACACCTCCCATAGAAATCAGGAGCTAACAATCTACTACACCTCCCATGGAGCTAACCATCTACTACACCTCCCATGGAGATCAGGAGCTAACAATCTACTACACCTCCCATGGAGATCAGGAGCTAACAATCTACTACACCTCCCATGGAGCGCAGGAGCTAACAATCTACTACACCTCCCATGGAGATCAGAAGCTAACAATCTACTACACCTCCCATGGAGATCAGGAGCTAACAATCTACTACACATCCCATGGAGCACAGGAGCTAACAATCTACTACACCTCTCATGGAGATCAGGAGCTAACAATCTACTACACCTCCCATGGAGCACAGGAGCTAACAATCTACTACACCTCCCATGGAGCACAGGAGCTAACAATCTACTACACCTCCCATGGAGATCAGGAGCTAACAATCTACTACACCTCCCATGGAGATCAGGAGCTAACAATCTACTACACCTCCCATGGAGCACAGGAGCCAACAATCTACTACACCTCCCATGTAGATCAGGAGCGAACAATCTACTACACCTCCCATGGAGCGCAGGAGCTAACCATCTACTACACCTCCCATGGAGATCAGGAGCTAACCATCTACTACACCTCCCATGGAGATCAGGAGCTTACAATCTACTACACCTCCCATGGAGCACAGGAGCTAACAATCTATTACACCTCCCATGGAGATCAGGAGCTAACAATCTACTACACCTCCCATGGAGCGCAGGAGCTAACAATCTACTACACCTCCCATGGAGCGCAGGAGCTAACAATCTACTACACCTCCCATGGAGATCAGGATCTAACAATCTACTACACCTCCCATGGAGATCAGGAGCTAACAATCTACTACACCTCCCATGGAGATCAGGAGCTAACCATCTACTACACCTCCCATGGAGCACAGGAGCTAACCATCTACTACACCTCCCATAGAGATCAGGAGCTAACAATCTACTACACCTCCCATGGAGCTAACCATCTACTACACCTCCCATGGAGATCAGGAGCTAACAATCTACTACACCTCCCATGGAGATCAGGAGCTAACAATCTACTACACCTCCCATGGAGCGCAGGAGCTAACAATCTACTACACCTCCCATGGAGATCAGGAGCTAACAATCTACTACACCTCCCATGGAGCACAGGAGCTAACCATCTACTACACCCCCCATGGAGATCAGGAGCTAACAATCTACTACACCTCCCATGGAGATCAGGAGCTAACAATCTACTACACCTCCCATGGAGCGCAGGAGCTAACAATCTACTACACC
Source organism: Bufo bufo (assembly GCF_905171765.1). Classification (NCBI taxonomy): domain Eukaryota; kingdom Metazoa; phylum Chordata; class Amphibia; order Anura; family Bufonidae; genus Bufo; species Bufo bufo. The sequence goes on along the minus strand of NC_053397.1, from coordinate 1,506,020 downwards.
TCCCATGGAGATCAGGAGCTAACAATCTACTACACCTCCCATGGAGATCAGGAGCTAACAATCTACTACACCTCCCATGGAGATCAGGAGCTAACCATCTACTACACCTCCCATGGAGCACAGGAGCTAACCATCTACTACACCTCCCATAGAGATCAGGAGCTAACAATCTACTACACCTCCCATGGAGCTAACCATCTACTACACCTCCCATGGAGATCATGAGCTAACAATCTACTACACCTCCCATGGAGATCAGGAGCTAACAATCTACTACACCTCCCATGGAGCGCAGGAGCTAACAATCTACTACACCTCCCATGGAGATCAGGAGCTAACAATCTACTACACCTCCCATGGAGATCAGGAGCTAACAATCTACTACACCTCCCATGGAGATCAGGAGCTAACAATCTACTACACCTCCCATGGAGCACAAGAGCTAACAATCTACTACACCTCCCATGGAGATCAGGAGCTAACAATCTACTACACCTCCCATGGAGCACAGGAGCTAACAATCTACTACACCTCCCATGGAGATCAGGAGCTAACAATCTACTACACCTCCCATGGAGATCAGGAGCTAACCATCTACTACACCTCCCATGGAGATCAGGAGCTAACAATCTACTACACCTCCCATGGAGATCAGGAGCTAACAATCTACTACACCTCCCATGAAGCGCAGGAGCTAACAATCTACTACACCTCCCATGGAGATCAGGAGCTAACAATCTACTACACCTCCCATGTAGATCAGGAGCGAACAATCTACTACACCTCCCATGGAGCGCAGGAGCTAACCATCTACTACACCTCCCATGGAGATCAGGAGCTAACCATCTACTACACCTCCCATGGAGATCAGGAGCTTACAATCTACTACACCTCCCATGGAGCACAGGAGCTAACAATCTACTACACCTCCCATGGAGATCAGGAGCTAACAATCTACTACACCTCCCATGGAGCGCAGGAGCTAACAATCTACTACACCTCCCATGGAGCGCAGGAGCTAACAATCTACTACACCTCCCATGGAGATCAGGAGCTAACAATCTACTACACCTCCCATGGAGATCAGGAGCTAACCATCTACTACACCTCCCATGGAGATCAGGAGCTTACAATCTACTACACCTCCCATGGAGCGCAGGAGCTAACAATCTACTACACGTCCCATGGAGATCAGGAGCTAACAATCTACTACACCTCCCATAGAGATCAGGAGCTAACAATCTACTACACCTCCCATGGAGATCAGGAGCTAACCATCTACTACACCTCCCATGGAGCACAGGGGCTAACCATCTACTACACCTCCCATGGAGATCAGGAGCTAACAATCTACTACACCTCCCATGGAGATCAGGAGCTAACAATCTACTACACCTCCCATGGAGCGCAGGAGCTAACCATCTACTACACCTCCCATGGAGCACAGGAGCTAACAATCTACTACACCTCCCATGGAGATCAGGAGCTAACCATCTACTACACCTCCCAGGTAGCGCAGGAGCTAACAATCTACTACACCTCCCATGGAGATCAGGAGCTAACAATCTACTACACCTCCCATGGAGATCAGGAGCTAACAATCTACTACACCTCCCATGGAGATCAGGAGCTAACCATCTACTACACCTCCCATGGAGCACAGGAGTTAACAATCTACTACACCTCCCATGGAGATCAGGAGCTAACCATCTACTACACCTCCCATGGAGCGCAGGAGCTAACAATCTACTACACCTCCCATAAAGATCAGGAGCTAACAATCTACTACACCTCCCATGGAGCGCAGGAGCTAACAATCTACTACACCTCCCATGGAGATCAGGAGCTAACAATCTACTACACCTCCCATGGAGCTAACCATCTACTACACCTCCCATGGAGATCAGGAGCTAACCATCTACTACACCTCCCATGGAGATCAGGAGCTAACAATCTACTACACCTCCCATGGAGATCAGGAGCTAACAATCTACTATACCTCCCATGGAGATCAGGAGCTAACCATCTACTACACCTCTCATGGAGATCAGGAGCTAACAATCTACTACACCTCCCATGGAGCACAGGAGCTAACAATCTACTACACCTCCCATGGAGATCAGGAGCTAACAATCTAGGCACACCTGTCATGGAGGAGGGGGAGGCGCACCTGTCATGGGGGAGGGGGGCAGTGAGGGGGAGGCACACCTGTCATGGGGGAGGGGGGCAATGAGGGGGGAGGAACACCTGTCATGGAGGAGGGGGGCAGTGAGGGGGGAGGAACACCTGTCATGGGGGAGGGGTAGGCACACCTGTCATGGGGGAGGGGGGCAGTGAGGGGGAGGAACACCTGTCATGGAGGAGGGGGGCAGTGAGGGGGACGTACACCTGTCATGGGGGAGGGGGGCAGTGAGGGGGAGGTACACCTGTCATGGGGAGGGGGGCAGTGAGGGGAGGCGCACCTGTCATGGGGGAGGGGCAGGCACACCTGTCATGGGGAGGGGGGCAGTGAGGGGAGGCACACCTGTCATGGGGGAGGGGGGCAGTGAGGGGGAGGCACACCTGTCATGGGGAGGGGGGCAGTGAGGGGAGGCGCACCTGTCATGGGGGAGGGGGAGGCACACCTGTCATTGGGGAGGGGGGCAGTGAGGGGGGAGGCACACCTGTCATGGGGGAGGGGGCAGTGAGGGGGAGGCACACCTGTCATGGAGGAGGGGGCAGTGAGGGGGAGGCACACCTGTCATGGAGGAGGGGGCAGTGAGGGGGAGGCACACCTGTCATGGAGGAGGGGGCAGTGAGCGGGGAGGCACACCTGTCATGGGGGAGGGGGGCAGTGAGGGGGAGGCACACCTGTCATGGGGGAGGCACACCTGTCATGGGGGAGGGGGGCAGTGAGGGGGAGGCACACCTGCCATCGGGGAGGGGGCAGTGAGGGGGAGGCACACCTGTCATGGGGGAGGGGGCAGTAAGGGGAGGCGCACCTGTCATGGGGGAGGGGGAGGCGCACCTGTCATGGGGGAGGGGGGCAGTGAGGGGGAGGAACACCTGTCATTGGGGAGGGGGGCAGTGAGGGGGAGGAACACCTGTCATTGGGGAGGGGGGCAGTGAGGGGGAGGCACACCTGTCATGGGGAGGGGGGCAGTGAGGGGAGGCGCACCTGTCATGGGGGAGGGGGAGGCACACCTGTCATTGGGGAGGGGGGCAGTGAGGGGGGAGGCGCACCTGTCATTGGGGAGGGGGAGGCGCACCTGTCATTGGGGAGGGGGAGACGCACCTGTCATGGGGGAGGGGGGCAGTGAGGGGAGGCACACCTGTCATGGGGGAGGGGGGCAGTGAGGGGAGGCACACCTGTCATGGGGGAGGGGGGCAGTGAGGGGGAGGCACACCTGTCATGGGGGAGGGGGCAGTGAGGGGGGAGGAACACCTGTCATTGAGGAGGGGGAGGAACACCTGTCATGGGGGAGGGGGGCAGTGAGGGGGAGGCACACCTGTCATGGGGGAGGGGGGCAGTGAGGGGAGGCACACCTGTCATGGGGGAGGGGGGCAGTGAGGGGGAGGCGCACCTGTCATGGGGAGGGGGGCAGTGAGGGGAGGCACACCTGTCATGGGGAGGGGGGCAGTGAGGGGGGAGGCACACCTGTCATGGGGGAGGGGGGCAGTGAGGGGGAGGCGCACCTGTCATGGGGGAGGGGGAGGCACACCTGTCATGGGGGAGGGGGAGGCACACCTGTCATGTAGGAGGGGGGCAGTGAGGGGAGGCGCACCTGTCATGGGGGAGGGGGGCAGTGAGGGGGGAGGCACACCTGTCATGGGGGAGGGGGAGGCGCACCTGTCATGGGGAGGGGGGCAGTGAGGGGGAGGAACACCTGTCATGGGGGAGGGGGAGGCGCACCTGTCATGGGGGAGGGGGGCAGTGAGGGGGAGGAACACCTGTCATTGGGGAGGGGGCAGTGAGGGGGGAGGCACACCTGTCATGGGGGAGCGGGAGGCACACCTGTCATGGGGGAGGGGGAGGCACACCTGTCATGGGGGAGGGGGGCAGTGAGGGGGAGGCACACCTGTCATTGGGGAGGGGGGCAGTGAGGGGAGGCGCACCTGTCATGGGGGAGGGGGAGGCACACCTGTCATGGGGGAGGGGGAGGCACACCTGTCATGGGGGAGGGGGGCAGTGAGGGGGAGGCACACCTGTCATTGGGGAGGGGGGCAGTGAGGGGAGGCGCACCTGTCATGGGGGAGGGGGAGGCACACCTGTCATGGGGGAGGGGGGCAGTGAGGGGGAGGCGCACCTGTCATGGGGGAGGGGGGCAGTGAGGGGGAGGCACACCTGTCATGGGGGAGGGGGGCAGTGAGGGGGAGGCACACCTGTCATGGGGAGGGGGGCAGTGAGGGGGGAGGCACACCTGTCATGGGGGAGGGGGGCAGTGAGGGGGGAGGCACACCTGTCATGGGGGAGGGGGAGGGGGAGGCGCACCTGTCATGGGGAGGGGGGCAGTGAGGGGGAGGCACACCTGTCATGGGGGAGGGGGCAGTGAGGGGGGAGGCACACCTGTCATGGGGGAGCGGGAGGCACACCTGTCATGGGGGAGGGGGAGGCACACCTGTCATTGGGGAGGGGGGCAGTGAGGGGAGGCGCACCTGTCATGGGGGAGGGGGAGGCACACCTGTCATGGGGGAGGGGGGCAGTGAGGGGGAGGAACACCTGTCATGGGGAGGGGGGCAGTGAGGGGGAGGCGCACCTGTCATGGGGGAGGGGGAGGCACACCTGTCATGGGGGAGGGGGGCAGTGAGGGGGAGGAACACCTGTCATGGGGAGGGGAGCAGTGAGGGGGAGGCGCACCTGTCATGGGGGAGGGGGAGGCAAACCTGTCATGGGGGAGGGGGGCAGTGAGGGGGAGGCACACCTGTCATGGGGAGGGGGGCAGTGAGGGGAGGCGCACCTGTCATGGGGGAGGGGGAGGCACACCTGTCATGGGGGAGGGGGAGGCACACCTGTCATGGGGGAGGGGGAGGCACACCTGTCATGGGGGAGGGGGGCAGTGAGGGGGAGGCACACCTGTCATTGGGGAGGGGGGCAGTGAGGGGAGGCGCACCTGTCATGGGGGAGGGGGAGGCACACCTGTCATGGGGGAGGGGGGCAGTGAGGGGGAGGAACACCTGTCATGGGGAGGGGGGCAGTGAGGGGGAGGCGCACCTGTCATGGGGGAGGGGGAGGCAAACCTGTCATGGGGGAGGGGGGCAGTGAGGGGAGGCGCACCTGTCATGGGGGAGGGGGCAGTGAGGGGGGACGCACACCTGTCATGGGGGAGGGGGGCAGTGAGGGGAGGCACACCTGTCATTGGGGAGGGGGGCATTGAGGGGGGAGGCACACCTGTCATGGGGAGGGGGGCAGTGAGGGGGAGGCACACCTGTCATGGGGGAGGGGGCAGTGAGGGGGAGGCACACCTGTCATGGGGGAGGGGGAGGCGCACCTGTCATGGGGGAGGGGGGCTGTGAGGGGGGAGGCACACCTGTCATGGGGGAGGGGGGCAGTGAGGGGGAGGAACACCTGTCATGGGGGAGGGGGAGGCACACCTGTCATGGAGGAGGGGGCAGTGAGGGGGAGGCACACCTGTCATTGGGGAGGGGGGCAGTGAGGGGGAGGCACACCTGTCATTGGGGAGGGGGGCAGTGAGGGGGAGGCACACCTGTCATGGGGGAGGGGGGCAGTGAGGGGGAGGCACACCTGTCATGGGGGAGGGGGGCAGTGAGGGGGAGGCACACCTGTCATGGGGGAGGAGGGCAGTGAGGGGGAGGCACACCTGTCATGGGGGAGGGGGGCAGTGAGGGGGAGGCACACCTGTCAAGGGGGAGGGGGGCAGTGAGGGGGAGGCACACCTGTCATGGGGGAGGGGGGCAGTGAGGGGGAGGCACACCTGTCATGGGGGAGGGGGGCAGTGAGGGGGAGGCACACCTGTCATGGGGAAGGGGGGCAGTGAGGGGGAGGAACACCTGTCATGGGGGAGGGGGGCAGTGAGGGGGAGGCACACCTGTCATTGGGGAGGGGGGCATTGAGGGGGGAGGCACACCTGTCATGGGGAGGGGGGCAGTGAGGGGGAGGCACACCTGTCATGGGGGAGGGGGGCAGTGAGGGGGAGGCACACCTGTCATGGGGGAGGGGGCAGTGAGGGGGAGGCACACCTGTCATGGGGGAGGGGGGCAGTGAGGGGGAGGCACACCTGTCATGGGGGAGGGGGAGGCGCACCTGTCATGGGGGAGGGGGGCAGTGAGGGGGGACGCACACCTGTCATGGGGGAGGGGGGCAGTGAGGGGAGGCACACCTGTCATGGGGGAGGGGGGCAGTGAGGGGGAGGCACACCTGTCATGGGGGAGGGGGCAGTGAGGGGGAGGCACACCTGTCATGGGGGAGGGGGGCAGTGAGGGGGAGGCACACCTGTCATGGGGGAGGGGGAGGCGCACCTGTCATGGGGGAGGGGGGCATTGAGGGGGGAGGCACACCTGTCATGGGGAGGGGGGCAGTGAGGGGGAGGCACACCTGTCATGGGGGAGGGGGGCAGTGAGGGGGAGGCACACCTGTCATGGGGGAGGGGGCAGTGAGGGGGAGGCACACCTGTCATGGGGGAGGGGGGCAGTGAGGGGGAGGCACACCTGTCATGGGGGAGGGGGAGGCGCACCTGTCATGGGGGAGGGGGGCTGTGAGGGGGGAGGCACACCTGTCATGGGGGAGGGGGGCAGTGAGGGGGAGGAACACCTGTCATGGGGGAGGGGGAGGCACACCTGTCATGGGGGAGGGGGGCAGTGAGGGGGAGGCACACCTGTCATGGGGGAGGGGGGCAGTGAGGGGGAGGCACACCTGTCATGGGGGAGGGGGGCAGTGAGGGGGAGGCACACCTGTCATGGGGGAGGGGGGCAGTGAGGGGGAGGCACACCTGTCATGGGGGAGGGGGGCAGTGAGGGGGAGGAACACCTGTCATGGGGGAGGGGGGCAGTGAGGGGGAGGCACACCTGTCATGGGGGAGGGGGGCAGTGAGGGGGAGGAACACCTGTCATGGGGGAGGGGGGCATTGAGGGGGAGGCACACCTGTCATGGGGGAGGGGGGCAGTGAGGGGGAGGCACACCTGTCATGGGGGAGGGGGGCAGTGAGGGGGAGGCACACCTGTCATGGGGGAGGGGGGCAGTGAGGGGAGGCACACCTGTCATGGGGGAGGGGGGCAGTGAGGGGAGGCACACCTGTCATGGGGGAGGGGGGCAGTAAGGGGGAGGCACACCTGTCATGGGGGAGGGGGGCAGTGAGGGGGAGGCACACCTGTCATGGGGGAGGGGGGCAGTGAGGGGGAGGCACACCTGTCATGGGGGAGGGGGGCAGTGAGGGGAGGCACACCTGTCATGGGGGAGGGGGGCAGTGAGGGGGAGGCACACCTGTCATGGGGGAGGGGGGCAGTGAGGGGGAGGCACACCTGTCATGGGGGAGGGGGGCAGTGAGGGGGAGGAACACCTGTCATGGGGGAGGGGGGCAGTGAGGGGGAGGAACACCTGTCATGGGGGAGGGGGGCAGTGAGGGGAGGCACACCTGTCATGGGGGAGGGGGGCAGTGAGGGGGAGGCACACCTGTCATGGGGGAGGGGGGCAGTGAGGGGGAGGCACACCTGTCATGGGGGAGGGGGGCAGTGAGGGGGAGGAACACCTGTCATGGGGGAGGGGGGCAGTAAGGGAGGTACACCTGTCATGGGGGAGGGGGGCAGTGAGGGGAGGCACACCTGTCATGGGGGAGGGGGGCAGTGAGGGGAGGCACACCTGTCATGGGGGAGGGGGGCAGTGAGGGGAGGCACACCTGTCATGGGGGAGGGGGGCAGTGAGGGGGAGGCACACCTGTCATGGGGGAGGGGGGCAGTGAGGGGGAGGCACACCTGTCATGGGGGAGGGGGGCACCACCTTCCTCTTCGTCTTCTTGAAGAATCCGTCTTCCGCGTTGTTGAAGTAGAATTTCCTTATCAGAAAAGACTGGAAGAGAAAAGGAGGCGTAAGGGGCGTGGCCCGGACATCACTGAAGTATGTGAACCCTGCGTGTCGTCCACTGGGAACTACCACGGCACACGGACACTTACCTGCTTGGAAATGTATTTGCCATTTTCTCTGAGAATTCTGCTTCGAATCAGCACCTGACTGAAAGAGAGACGGCGAGGGGGTCACAAACTTATCACGAGGCCGCAAAGATAACACCTGCTCATAGGGGCGGAGCTCTGAGAAACTCATGTCATAGGCAGGGCCAGCGCTCACCCATCAGCGTGAGGGTGGGGCCAGCGCTCACCCGTCAGCGAGAGGGTGGGGCCAGCGCTCACCCGTCAGTGAGAGGGTGGGGCCAGCGCTCATCTGTCAGCGAGAGGGTGGGGCCAGCGCTCACCCGTCAGCGAGAGGGTGGAGCCAGCGCTCACCCGTCAGCGAGAGGGTGGGGCCAGCGCTCACCCGTCAGCGAGAGGGTGGGGCCAGCGCTCACCCGTCAGCGAGAGGGTGGGGCCAGCGCTCATCTGTCAGCGAGAGGGTGGGGCCAGCGCTCATCTGTCAGCGAGAGGGTGGGGCCAGCGCTCACCTGTCAGCGAGAGGGTGGGGCCAGAGCTCACCTGTCAGCGAGAGGGTGGGGCCAGAGCTCACCTGTCAGCGAGAGGGTGGGGCCAGCGCTCACCCGTCAGCGAGAGGGTGGGGCCAGCGCTCACCCGTCAGCGAGAGGGTGGGGCCAGCGCTCACCCGTCAGCGAGAGGGTGGGGCCAGCGCTCACCTGTCAGCGAGAGGGTGGGGCCAGCGCTCACCTGTCAGCGAGAGGGTGGGGCCAGAGCTCACCTGTCAGCGAGGGGGTGGGGCCAGCGCTCACCTGTCAGCGAGGGGATGGGGCTAGCGCTCACCTGTCAGCGAGGGGGTGGGGCCAGCGCTCACCTGTCAGCGAGAGGGTGGGGCCAGCGCTCACCTGTCAGCGAGAGGGTGGGGCCAGCGCTCATCTGTCAGCGAGAGGGTGGGGCCAGCGCTCACCTGTCAGCGAGAGGGTGGGGCCAGCGCTCACCCGTCAGTGAGAGGGTGGGGCCAGCGCTCATCCGTCAGCGAGAGGGTGGGGCCAGCGCTCACCCGTCAGCGAGAGGGTGGGGCCAGAGCTCACCCGTCAGCGAGAGGGTGGGGCCAGCGCTCACCCGTCAGCGAGAGGGTGGGGCCAGCGCTCACCCGTCAGCGAGAGGGTGGGGCCAGCGCTCATCCGTCAGCGAGAGGGTGGGGCCAGCGCTCACCTGTCAGCGAGAGGGTGGGGCCAGAGCTCACCTGTCAGCGAGGGGGTGGGGCCAGAGCTCACCTGTCAGCGAGGGGGTGGGGCCAGCGCTCACCTGTCAGCGAGAGGGTGGGGCCAGTGCTCACCTGTCAGCGAGAGGGTGGGGCCAGCGCTCACCTGTCAGCGAGAGGGTGGGGCCAGCGCTCACCCGTCAGTGAGGGGGTGGGGCCAGCGCTCACCTGTCAGCGAGGGGGTGGGGCCAGCACTCACCTGTCAGCGAGGGGGTGGGGCCAGCACTCACCTGTCAGCCACCTGCTCCTGTGTCAGCTTCTTGTCACTCTGCAGCAGGATGGAGACATAATGGCGGATCATGCCGACAAAGAAGGTGATGAAGACGATGGGCAGCACCACCCACAGGCGGATGGTGGAGTCCAGGAGCAGCTCGGGGCCCGACATGGCAACTGCGATTCCAAGACAAGGGTCTGGAAGGAAGAAGACACGGAGCGTTACTGGTGCCAGCAAGTCACCATGTCAGAAAAAGGGTTCAGGATAGTCCACCAGTATGTGATTGGGGGGTCTGACGCCCGGGACCCCCGCCCATCAGCTGTCAGTGGTGCAGCTCACCCTATAGAAGAGAAGGGGGCCGAGTGCGATACCAAGCACGGCCACTACACAATGGACGGCGCTGTGCTTGGTGAGCAGACAGAAGGCTGATGGGCGGGGGTCCCGGGTGTCGGACCCTCACTGATCACATACTGGTGACCTATCCTGAGAGATGAAAGAGGGTTTGAGGGTTAATCGGATCTAGTGGAAATGAGTCCAGAAGACCCGTCAGAGGATGGTGGGAGTAAGTGTAGTGTAGAGGCTGATAGAAGGAGATGGGAGGGTTAATGGTAGATGCCACCCAAATCCGCCTATTCCTGAAAACCCGAAGCGAGCGCCAATACCTGTAGATAGTGTATGTGTAATAGTAGAAGAAATGCTTGGTGTCCAGGGGCCGTCCTCCGTGGAGCCGATATACAGCAGGTAAATATAATATATATATATAGAGCATAAACGTAAGAGTGAGTATAAAGATACCTGTATCACATCAAATACAGAAGTATCGGAGACTGGTACTCCACGAGGGGGCGGGACAACACACCTGTAACCCCACCCCCCCAGCCTGTTACAAGATGAAGGCAGCCAATCACAAGGGGCTTCTGCTCAGTTGTCTTTATTGTAGTATAAAAATCAACGCGTTTCGGGAGAGGCACGTCCCTTCATCAGGAGCATATTGCATAGAATCTGCATGTGTGGGGTATTTATACCCCGAGGGTAATGACAAAAAGACCGCCAAAAGTATGTGGGAGGATCCTTCTGCCGAGTTCCCGGCCGTCCGGAGGCTGAAGCGCTGGGTTGTGGTGGTGCGCATGACCGGAAGGATGCGCGATGCTGTGTATGACCGGAGCTGATGCGTGTCAGTCTGGAACACATCTCTATCTCGTGCGCAGGTCCATCCTGAGGGCAGGTCCATCCTGAGGGCAGGTCCATCCTGAGGGCAGGTCCATCCTGAGGGCAGGTCCATCCTGAGCGCAGGTCCATCCTGAGCGCAGGTCCATCCTGGGGGCAGGTCCATCCTGGGGGCAGGTCCATCCTGGGGGCAGGTCCATCCTGGGGGCAGGTCCATCCTGAGCGCAGGTCCATCCTGAGCGCAGGTCCATCCTGAGCGCAGGTCCATCCTGAGCGCAGGTCCATCCTGAGCGCAGGTCCATCCTGAGCGCAGGTCCATCCTGAGGGCAGGTCCATCCTGAGGGCAGGTCCATCCTGAGGGCAGGTCCATCCTGAGCGCAGGTCCATCCTGAGCGCAGGTCCATCCTGAGCGCAGGTCCATCCTGAGCGCAGGTCCATCCTGAGCGCAGGTCCATCCTGAGCGCAGGTCCATCCTGAGGGCAGGTCCATCCTGAGGGCAGGTCCATCCTGAGGGCAGGTCCATCCTGAGGGCAGGTCCATCCTGAGCGCAGGTCCATCCTGAGCGCAGGTCCATCCTGAGGGCAGGTCCATCCTGAGGGCAGGTCCATCCTGAGCGCAGGTCCATCCTGAGGGCAGGTCCATCCTGAGGGCAGGTCCATCCTGAAGGCAGGTCCATCCTGAGCGCAGGTCCATCCTGAGCGCAGGTCCATCCTGAGGGCAGGTCCATCCTGAGGGCAGGTCCATCCTGAGGGCCGGTCCATCCTGAGGGCAGGTCCATCCTGAGGGCAGGTCCATCCTGAAGGCAGGTCCATCCTGAGCGCAGGTCCATCCTGAGGGCAGGTCCATCCTGAGGGCAGGTCCATCCTGAGGGCAGGTCCATCCTGAGGGCAGGTCCATCCTGAGGGCAGGTCCATCCTGAGCTCAGGTCCATCCTGAGGGCAGGTCCATCCTGAGGGCAGGTCCATCCTGAGGGCCGGTCCATCCTGAGGGCCGGTCCATCCTGAGCTCGGGTCCTTCCTGAGCTCGGGTCCATCCAGAGGGCGGGTCCATCCAGAGGGCGGGTCCATCCTGAGGGCGGGTCCATCCTGAGGGCGGGTCCATCCTGAAGGGCAGGTCCATCCTGAGGGCCGGTCCATCCTGAGGAGAGATCATCAGTAAAAAAAATACCAGAAGACCCCTTTAACTAACAGAGCGGCTCCTCCACAAACATCTCAGACAAGTCTGCAGGACACAAAATGGCCCGGTCCTCGGAGACAACAGGGTGTGAATACTACTCTACAGCCCTGTATGACGACGGATAAGACCTCACCCCGGGTGTGAATACTTCTCTACAGCCCTGTATGACGATGGATAAGACCTCACCCCCGGGTGTGAATACTTCTCTACAGCCCTGTATGATGACGGATAAGACCTCACCCCCGGGTGTGAATACTACTCTACAGCCCTGTATGATGACGGATAAGACCTCACCCCCGGGTGTGAATACTTCTCTACAGCCCTGTATGATGTAATAATGGTGATGGAATACGGGACATTCTATGACCTCACAATCCCGGGGTGTGAATACTTTCCGGGGAGACGCACTATTACCGCACACACGATCCTCCGCTCGCCGGCCGCCGGAGGAGACGCTTCGCTGCCACCCAAACCTGCACCCGATTGGCTGCTCAGCACGCACACCTGCACGCTGATTGGTTCGTCCGCCTGTCAATTATTCACTGGCTTAGCATGACTCGTACTCTGATCAATCACATTGTACGTGAGGCGGAAGAGGGCGGGGCTCAGGTTATGGACTCTCCGGGCATCCGTCCGTAGCCATGGTAATAAAGAAACAGACCCTGCCCGCCGCCGCCATTGTTTCCTTTCATCGGGCCGCATTTGATTATGGGATCTGGTCACATGACCCCTCCCCCAAACTCCTCTACCTCCCCCACGCCAGACTGCTATGCCCCCCCCCCCCCAGACCCCTCCGTCCGCCCCCCCCCCACACACCCAGACTCCTCTGTCCCCCCTCACCTCCCCCCCAAGACTCCTCTGTCCCCTCCTCACCTCCCACCAAGACTCCTCTGTCCCCCCCTCACCTCCCCCCCAAGACTCCTCTGTCCCCCCTCCACCCACCCCCAAGACTCCTCTGTCCCACCCACCCCCCCAAGACTCCTCTGTCCCCCCCTCCACCCACCCCCCAGACTCCTGAACCACCACACCCACCCCAAAGACTCCTCTGTCCCCCCCTCACCACCCCCAAGACTCCTCTGTCCCCTCCTCACCTCCCACCAAGACTCCTCTGTCCCCCCCTCACCACCCCCCAAGACTCCTCTGTCCCCCCTCCACCCACCCCCAAGACTCCTCTGTCCCACCCACCCCCCCAAGACTCCTCTGTCCCCCCCTCCACCCACCCCCCAGACTCCTGAACCACCACACCCACCCCAAAGACTCCTCTGTCCCCCCCTCCACCCACCCCCAAGACTCCTCTGTCCCCCCCTCCACCCACCCCCAAGACTCCTCTGTCCACACCCACCCCCCAGACTCCTCTTACCCCCCCCCCCCCCCCCCCCCCCCCCACAGACTCCTCTGTCCCCCCCCACCCCACCCAGACTCCTCTGTTCCCCCCACCCAGACTCCTCTGTTCCCCCCCACCCCACCCAGACTCCTCTGTCCCCCCCCACCCAGACTCCTCTGTTCCCCCCCACCCCACCCAGACTCCTCTGTTCCCCCCCACCCCACCCAGACTCCTCTGTTCCCCCCACCCAGACTCCTCTGTTCCCCCCCACCCCACCCCGACTCCTCTGTCCCCCCCAGACTCCTCTGTCCCCCCCAGACTCCTCTGTCCCCCCCAGACTCCTCTGTCCCCCCCAGCCTCCTCTGTTCCCCCCCAGACTTCTCTGTTCCCCCCCAGATTCCTCTGTTCCCCCCCCCCCCCCGACTACTATATCCCCCCTTCCCTTCCCCCAGACTCCTCTGTCCCCCTTCCCTTCCCCCAGACTCCTCTGTCCCCCCTCCCTTCCCCCAGACTCCTCTGTCCCCCCTCCCTTCCCCCAGACTCCTCTGTCCCCCCTCCCTTCCCCCAGACTCCTCTGTCCCCCCTCCCTTCCCCCAGACTCCTCTGTCCCCCCCTCCCTTCCCCCAGACTCCTCTGTCCCCCCTCCCTTCCCCCAGACTCCTCTGTCCCCCCTCCCTTCCCCCAGACTCCTCTGTCCCCCCTCCCTTCCCCCAGACTCCTCTGTCCCCCCTCCCTTCCCCCAGACTCCTCTTTCCCCCCTCCCTTCCCCCAGACTCCTCTGTCCCCCCTCCCTTCCCCCAGACTCCTCTGTCCCCCCTCCCTTCCCCCAGACTCCTCTGTCCCCCCTCCCTTCCCCCAGACTCCTCTGTCCCCCCCTCCCTTCCCCCAAGACTCCTCAGCCCCACCCCTCACCTCCCCCCCCCTGACTCCTCTGCCCCCTCCCCTCCCAGTCCATAGTCTCTCTGCTCTTACAGTAAAGAGTCCATAGTCTCACTGCTCTTACAGTACAGAGTCCATAGTCTCACTGCTCTTACAGTATAGAGTCCATAGTCTCACTGCTCTTACAGTAAAGAGTCCATAGTCTCACTGCTCTTACAGTAAAGAGTCCATAGTCTCACTGCTCTTACAGTAAAGAGTCCATAGTCTCACTGCTCTTACAGTAAAGAGTCCATAGTCTCACTGCCCTTACAGTAAAGAGTCCATAGTCTCACTGCTCTTACAGTAAAGAGTCCATAGTCTCACTGCTCTTACAGTAAAGAGTCCATAGTCTCACTGCTCTTACAGTAAAGAGTCCATAGTCTCACTGCTCTTACAGTAAAGAGTCCATAGTCTCACTGCTCTTACAGTAAAGAGTCCATAGTCTCACCGCTCTTACAGTAAAGAGTCCATAGTCTCACCGCTCTTACAGTAAAGAGTCCATAGTCTCACTGCTCTTACAGTAAAGAGTCCATAGTCTCACTGCTCTTACAGTAAAGAGTCCATAGTCTCACCGCTCTTACAGTAAAGAGTCCATAGTCTCACCGCTCTTACAGTATAGAGTCCATAGTCTCACTGCTCTTACAGTAAAGAGTCCATAGTCTCACTGCTCTTACAGTATAGAGTCCATAGTCTCACTGCTCTTACAGTAAAGAGTCCATAGACTCACTGCTCTTACAGTATAGAGTCCATAGTCTCACTGCTCTTACAGTATAGAGTCCATAGTCTCACTGCTCTTACAGTAAAGAGTCCATAGTCTCACTGCTCTTACAGTATAGAGTCCATAGTCTCACTGCTCTTACAGTAAAGAGTCCATAGTCTCACTGCTCTTACAGTAAAGAGTCCATAGTCTCACTGCTCTTACAGTAGAGTCCATAGTCTCACTGCTCTTACAGTAAAGAGTCCATAGTCTCACTGCTCTTACAGTATAGAGTCCATAGTCTCACTGCTCTTACAGTATATAGTCCATAGTCTCACTGCTCTTACAGTAGAGTCCATAGTCTCACTGCTCTTACAGTAAAGAGTCCATAGTCTCACTGCTCTTACCGTACAGAGTCCATAGTCTCACTGCTCTTACAGTAAAGAGTCCATAGTCTCACTGCTCTTACAGTAAAGAGTCCATAGTCTCACTGCTCTTACAGTAGAGTCCATAGTCTCACTGCTCTTACAGTAAAGTCCATAGTCTCACTGCTCTTACAGTAAAGAGTCCATAGTCTCACTGCTCTTACAGTATAGAGTCCATAGTCTCACTGCTCTTACAGTAGAGTCCATAGTCTCACTGCTCTTACAGTAAAGAGTCCATAGTCTCACTGCACTTAGAGTATTATTTTTACGTTAGTTATACTTTATCTTCTTCATTTTGTATATTTTTATATTTTTTAACCTCTTGGTGTACTGTTTGAATAATTGCTTCTGCGTTTCCATTATTTAGGTGCCTTCCATTTGGGAGCTATTTATACCAGAAGGTGTTAGGTTCTTCTACGAGACTCCATCCAATTCCATTAATGGTCATTGACGGTATGAGTGGCTATTTTTATAAAATTGTTAAAGACTTTTTTATTTGGTATATTAGTATATTTTATATATTTTAGTACTTTGTTCTACATATTTCAAGTCAGATTATTAGATCTAGGATTAGAGCCAGCAGGGTCAGGATGTCTCCTATGTGAATCTGAATACATATCTATATCTGGACTCTACGGTACGAGCAGTAGGTTGTCACCGCCCCTTATAGAGTTGTCGGTACTTAGCCAATTAAATCCTTTGAATTGTGATTGATGCGTCCAATAGTGGAACGCATAAAACCGGAACTACGCAATACCACCAGCGCGTTCCCGGAGGTCGCAGATCACGTGACTTCACCTTCGGCCCCACACTGATACACACTTGTTTTTGGCGGTATTCAGGCTTATATATATGTTCAGGTAGATATGTTTGTTTGTGGTGTGATTTATGTATTGCTCCTGATGAAGGGGGTCTTCCCATACCCCAAAACGCGTTGAGCAGATTCTCCAATAAAAGAATTGATTGGAAGCCATCTCACACTGGGCTGCCATCACTATCTTCTACCCTACAAGCAATTCTGGCGAGTGGGGTACAAGGATCCATAGGTGTCTTGAGGTTATCCTATGGACCACCCTCCAGTGAAGTGAGTCAATACTTTTTACTTTTTTAAGTATTTTTTATTTTATTACCTTTTTTACCTATATTTTAAATATTTATTTGTATAAACACACGTCTTGTTTAACAATTGGACACGAGAACAGACTATAATCCCTATCCTTCTAAGGTGATTTGTGTGACCAGGTGATGTCATCTCTTTGGTGATTTGAGATACCGATTATGTTATTATCTGGACACCACTCAAATAATATCTTACACAAGCTCTTTAGTCACAATATCACTTGTTAAGGGTTTTGGCGCTATTTATGGGGGTCAATTGGGTACAGTCATTTCCTAACGAACCCACTATTTACCGTTCTTCAGCCGTCTACTGCTCTTACAGTAAACTGCTCATAGTTAAGGATGAGCAAATTTCATATTTTGAAATTCGTTTTTGGTTCAGTTTGTGGTATATTGTGAATTGCGTTATGGATTCTGTTACCACGTAGCATAACGCAGTTCTATGACTGAATGCATAACGGAATGCCTTTAGAGGACTCCAGGATAACGTAAACCGTCCGGATCCGTTATGCAGGCCATAGACTTCTGTTATGAAGGAATGAATAACGGAATGCCTCTAAAGGGATTCCGTTATGCATTCCCTCTTAGAATTGCATTGTGGTCCGTGTAAACAGAATACATAACGCAATTCAGTAAATACCACAACTAGAGATGAGCGAATTTTAAAAAAATTCAATTCGGCCGGTTTGGCAAATTTTTGGGAAATATTCGGTTTGATCTGAATGTATTTTCGGCGGATTACGTTAAAAACTGCTATTTCCTGGTTGTAGAGAGCCTGTATAGCGGTGTAGAACACTGTGCCTGTATAGTGGTGTAGAGCACTGTGCCTGTATAGCGGTGTAGAACACTGTGCCTGTATAGCGGTGTAGAACACTGTGCCTGTATAGTGGTGTAGAACACTGTGCCTGTATAGCGGTGTAGAACACTGTGCCTGTATAGCGGTGTAGAACACTGTACCTGTATAGTGGTGTAGAACACTGTGCCTGTATATCGGTGTAGAACACTGTGCCTGTATAGCGGTGTAGAACACTGTGCCTGTATAGCGGTGTAGAACACTGTGCCTGTATAGGGGTGTAGAACACTGTGCCTGTATAGGGGTGTATAACACTGTGCCTGTATAGGGGTGTAGAACACTGTGCCTGTATAGGAGTGTAGAACACTGTGCCTGTATAGGGGTGTAGAACACTGTGCCTGTATAGTGGTGTAGAACACTGTGCCTGTATAGCGGTGTAGAACACTGTGCCTGTATAGTAGTGTAGAACACTGTGCCTGTATAGTGGTGTAGAACACTGTGCCTGTATAGCGGTGTAGAGCACTGTGCCTGTATAATGGTGTAGAACACTGTGCCTGTATAGCGGTGTAGAACACTGAGCCTGTATAGCGGTGTAGAACACTGTGCCTGTATAGCGGTGTAGAACACTGTGCCTGTATAGCGGTGTAGAACACTGTGCCTGTATAGCGGTGTAGAACACTGTGCCTGTATAGCGGTGTAGAACACTGTGCCTGTATAGCGGTGTAGAACACTGTGCCTGTATAGCGGTGTAGAACACTGTGCCTGTATAGCGGTGTAGAACACTGTGCCTGTATAGCGGTGTAGAACACTGTGCCTGTATAGCGGTGTAGAACACTGTGCCTGTATAGCGGTGTAGAACACTGTGCCTGTATAGCGGTGTAGAACACTGTGCCTGTATAGCGGTGTAGAACACTGTGCCTGTATAGCGGTGTAGAACACTGAGCCTGTATAGTGGTGTAGAACACTGTGCCTGTATAGCGGTGTAGAACTCTGTGCCTGTATAGCGGTGTAGAACACTGAGCCTGTATAGTGGTGTAGATCACTGTGCCTGTATAGTGGTGTAGAACACTGTGCCTGTATAGCGGTGTAGAACACTGTGCCTGTATAGTGGTGTAGAACAGTGTGCCTGTATAATGGTGTAGAACACTGTGCCTGTATAGTGGTGTAGAACACTGTGCCTGTATAGCGGTGTAGAACACTGTGCCTGTATAGTGGTGTAGAACACTGTGCCTGTATAGCGGTGTAGAACACTGTGCCTGTATAGCGGTGTAGAACACTGTGCCTGTATAGTGGTGTAGAGCACTGTGCCTGTATAGCGGTGTAGAACACTGTGCCTGTATAGCGGTGTAGAACACTGTGCCTGTATAGTGGTGTAGAACACTGTGCCTGTATAGCGGTGTAGAACACTGTGCCTGTATAGCGGTGTAGAACACTGTGCCTGTATAGCGGTGTAGAACACTGTGCCTGTATAGCGGTGTAGAACACTGTGCCTGTATAGTGGTGTAGAGCACTGTGCCTGTATAGCGGTGTAGAACACTGAGCCTGTATAGCGGTGTAGAACACTGTGCCTGTATAGGGGTGTAGAACACTGAGCCTGTATAGCGGTGTAGAACACTGAGCCTGTATAGCGGTGTAGAACACTGCGCCTGTATAGCGGTGTAGAACACTGCGCCTGTATAGCGGTGTAGAACACTGTGCCTGTATAGCGGTGTAGAACACTGTGCCTGTATAGTGGTGTAGAACACTGAGCCTGTATAGCGGTGTAGAACACTGTGCCTGTATAGCGGTGTAGAACACTGTGCCTGTATAGCGGTGTAGAACACTGTGCCTGTATAGCGGTGTAGAACACTGTGCCTGTATAGCGGTGTAGAACACTGTGCCTGTATAGCGGTGTAGAACACTGTGCCTGTATAGCGGTGTAGAACACTGTGCCTGTATAGCGGTGTAGAACACTGTGCCTGTATAGCGGTGTAGAACACTGTGCCTGTATAGTGGTGTAGAACACTGTGCCTGTATAGTGGTGTAGAACCCTGTGCCTGTATAGTGGTGTAGAACACTGTGCCTGTTTATCGGTGTAGAACTCTGTGCCTGTATAGCGGTGTAGAACACTGCGCCTGTATAGCGGTGTAGAACACTGCGCCTGTATAGCGGTGTAGAACACTGCGCCTGTATAGCGGTGTAGAACACTGCGCCTGTATAGCGGTGTAGAACACTGCGCCTGTATAGCGGTGTAGAACACTGTGCCTGTATAGCGGTGTAGAACACTGTGCCTGTATAGCGGTGTAGAACACTGTGCCTGTATAGCGGTGTAGAACACTGTGCCTGTATAGCGGTGTAGAACACTGTGCCTGTATAGCGGTGTAGAACACTGTGCCTGTATAGTGGTGTAGAACACTGTGCCTGTATAGCGGTGTAGAAAACTGTGCCTGTATAGCGGTGTAGAACACTGTGCCTGTTTATCGGTGTAGAACTCTGTGCCTGTATAGCGGTGTAGAACACTGAGCCTGTATAGTGGTGTAGATCACTGTGCCTGTATAGTGGTGTAGAACACTGTGCCTGTATAGTGGTGTAGAACACGGTGCCTGTATAGTGGTGTAGAACACTGTGCCTGTATATCGGTGTAGAACACTGTGCCTGTATATCGGTGTAGAACTCTGTGCCTGTATAGCGGTGTAGAACACTGTGCCTGTATAGTGGTGTAGAACACTGTGCCTGTATAGAGGTGTAGAACACTGTGCCTGTATAGTGGTGTAGAACACGGTGCCTGTATAGCGGTGTAGAGCACTGTGCCTGTATATCGGTGTAGAACACTGTGCCTTGCAGTAACACACATAGGGAGTCTGCTGTGGCAGTGTAATAATACTGTGAGTCCGTATGACATGCAGATGACAGGCGTCGCTCCTACAATCACTGCACACTTCACTTATTAGGGCAGTCACGGGACCAAAACTGATAAAATAACTCCAGTGTGAACTCAGCCTTACAGGTCGATGTTAGTGCCAAGAAGAAGTGCACTCCTTATACACCGCCGTCAGCTGATTCCACATAGATGTCTACAGAACCTGTTCTATTAAACGCTGAGACAAGTAGAGCCCCCGACAGAGTGGAGAGGGGGTCAGCAGTAAGGTTGTGGTGACGTCACTGATTATTTTGCCCTTCCTCTGATCCGTCAGAACAATAACCCCCAAAAAATGGATCCTGTCTGTGGAGCATCCACCTTCACTCGGTCAGCATTTGGTCAGTAATCCATCAGTATTGCTAATGCCCAAAAAAAAACACAGACAGGATCCGTTGTGTGTCTCATTTTTCCTTCCTTCTGACAGATCAGAAGTGTCAAATAAATGGTGATGTCAGCCAGGCCGAAAGGCAAAATAGTGGCCCAGTCATAAAGTAAGGAGGGTGGGAACAGCATGATAAGTCCACAGAGTGGCCCTATGACATAGTGGTAAGGTAGAAGCAGCATAAGGAGGCCACAGAGTGGCACAATGACAGAGTCTGGAGGTGGCAGAAGCATGAGGAAGACACAGAGTGGCACAATGACAGAGTCTGGAGGTGGCAGAAGCATGAGGAAGACACAGAGTGGCACAATGACAGAGTCTGGAGGTGGCAGAAGCATGAGGAAGACACAGAGTGGCACAATGACAGAGTCTGGAGGTGGCAGAAGCATGAGGAAGACACAGAGTGGCACAATGACAGAGTGTGGAGATGGCAGCAGCATGAGTAGGCCACAGAGTTGTCGGGAATATAAAGCAAATGCTTTATATTAAAAAAAATAACTAATAGATCAAAAGAAAAAATATGCAAATAATATTGATCCGCGAGGTCGACATACAGTTGCAAGAAAAAGTATGTGAACTCTTTGGAATTATGCATTTTCACTGAATGCCGCCGACACTGATGTATTACTAACACTATACTTCCGCAATAAACGGGGTTTGGCTAAGTATCAAGCCAATTAATTTATATCCATACTACATAAAACAAAAATATACGTTACCTTACCCAAGGGTCAAGTGATGTGCAGAGTCTCGGGGAAGTCAGCTCTCAAGAGTTTTTCTGATAATCCAAATCTTTCTCCCAAGAGCTCCCTTTCTTCCTTTGTCTTTCCCTCCCTCTTTGTGGACCCCCCTCTTTTTGGGATCTGGTTTCTTAACCAAAACTTATCAGATGAGCACACCTTCCTAGTTTGGAACTTTCCAATCATTGTCGGATAGGCGTGTACATTGATAAGGAATGTGACATAATAACACTAGCCAGAATGCACTTTTGCTACTGGTGTAGTGTTACCTACTCATACCTAGGTGTCACTGTTGTATAAGCTATAAGCATCATACCATTAAGGGTTAACTCATATATGCCTGACATCTTCAATACTACTCCCTGTCAAACGTCTTCCACGTGGAACGCCATCTTCATTGTCCCGACCACTTTACCATTTAGCGATACTTTGAAAATGGTCTGTTGGACCAAAACATCTCCCCCAGTCATCGCAATTTAGAGTGCTTTACAAAGATTACAAACAGGGATTTGATGTTTTTTTTTTTTTTTTTCATTTTGATAATTTTTTCTCCTCTTTTTTTGAATTTTGACATATATACCTAGTTTAGTATAAAGGAGCACTACATTAAACCTTCCCTTGCATATCAATTTTGAGAGTGTGTGGTTTAATTGATCTTATCTTCAATACTACACACCTCTGACATCTGGAGGCCTTGTCTCAGAGCTGAGGGACAAACTTTGATACATGAATATATACTTTAAGGAACATCTAGACAATTCTCACACTGTGGAATTCATGTTCAGATAAGAAATACAATGAAGCCTATACTTCTGCAGCTGTTGTGTATCTTCTAACTGTCTAAATGTATAATAGATTGTTACAATAACACTAGTTCCTTTGAACTACGCAGTAATCTTCCCATGGACTTACTTCGGCCGACATTAAAAATCCATACAAAATAGTGAATATGAACCAACATTGCTCTTAAAGGCAATGAATATCCATTATAACTAGAATAAGTAAATATAACTGTTTACACTTCTGAAAAGGCATAACAAATCCCTCTTCATTACAATGTAATCCAAGAAAGAAGTTGGACTACATTGAAATGTCAAAAAGGGCTTTTCATTCGGATTCCTCAAGAACCGGGGCGCGCAGACTCGGTTTGTAATGTTCCAACCAGAGCTTTGCTAAAGTCTTTCTGAAAAACTTTATCCAACGCACCACATGGATGGTCAGGAAACTCAACCATCCCAGAATGATGACAGTCAGCACACCCCATATATAATCCTTCCCCCCATGTCCAAACGGAGGGATTTAATATATCATTGTCCGACCAAGAATACTGTAACGTGTCCACAGAATATAAGTCAGATAAATGTTGCTTCTGATTTTCCATCTCTGCATGAATAGTCATCAGGTTATTTTTCAGTGAACCGATCTCAAGTTCCAATGTCTTAATAGAGATGGCATTAACAGCTGATACACTGGTGGCAATAACAGTGCCCACTACGCCAAAGATTATGGCGACTACAACCACAGAAATTAACCGCTTTGGTCGTCAACTTGTTGAAAATTGTTCTCTGGTCATGGTTTCCCTTGTCTGTTTCAGGATCTGTGTAATCCTTTCTTGGGAATAGCCGATGTGCATTTGATACCACATCTTTATCTCCGGAGACAAAATCTCGGAAACGTTAAACTTTCTTTCGACGAAGACGCGTGGATCCAAACTGACGTACAGTACAGACCAAAAGTTTGGACACACCTTCTCCTTCAAAGAGTTTTCTTTATTTTGATGACTATGAAGACATCAAAACTATGAATTAACACATGTGGAATTATATACATAACAAACAAGTGTGAAACAACTGAAAATATGTCCTATTCTAGGTTCTTCAAAGTAGCCACCTTTTGCTTTGATTACTGCTTTGCACACTCTTGGCATTCTCTTGATGAGCTTCAAGAGGTAGTCCCCTGAAATGGTCTTCCAACAGTCTTGAAGGAGTTCCCAGAGATGCTTAGCACTTGTTGGCCCTTTTGCTCTCACTCTGCGGTCCAGCTCACCCCAAACCATCTCGATTGGGTTCAGGTCCAGTGACTGTGGAGGCCAGGTCATCTGGAGCAGCACCCCATCACTCTCCTTCATGGTCAAATAGCCCTTACTTTCAAAGTTTTCCCAATTTTTCGGCTGACTGACCTTCATTCCTTAAAGTAATGATGGCCACTCGTTTTTCTTTACTTAGCTGCTTTTTTCTTGCCATAATACAAATTCTAACAGTCTATTCAGTAGGACTATCAGCTGTGTATCCACCTGATTTCTCCTCAAGGCAACTGATGGTCCCAACCCCATTTATAAGGCAAGAAATCCCACTTATTAAACCTGACAGGGCACACCTGTGAAGTGAAAAACATTTCAGGGGACTACCTCTTGGAGCTCATCAAGAGAATGCCAAGAGTGTGCAAAGCAGTAATCAAAGCAAAAGGTGGCTACTTTGAAGAACCTAGAATATGACATATTTTCAGTTGTTTCACACTTGTTTGTTATGTATATAATTCCACATGTGTTAGTTCATAGTTTTGATGCCTTCAGTGTGAATCTACAATTTTCATAGTCATGAAAATATAGAAAACTCTTTGAATGAGAAGGTGTGTCCAAACTTTTGGTCTGTATTGTATAAACACCTCCAAGGGTTCGATCGAGAACCTAATTATTTTGTGCAATCAGTAAAAACAGGGTACAAGCGTCTATGGAAAAATATAAATGATTTATTATACAATAATTTAGTATACAATCAAAAATTAACCAATCTAAATTTCAATAATATACAATGATATGCAGTACCCAAAATTCGCCACTAGATGGTGCAAACAGAACACTACAGGGAGTGCAGAATTATTAGGCAAGTTGTATTTTTGAGGATTAATTTTATTATTGAACAACAACCATGTTCCCAATGAACCCAAAAAACTCATTAATATCAAAGCTGAATATTTTTGGAAGTAGTTTTTAGTTTGTTTTTAGTTTTAGCTATTTTAGGGGGATATCTGTGTGTGCAGGTGACTATTACTGTGCATAATTATTAGGCAACTTAACAAAAAACAAATATATACCCATTTCAATTATTTATTTTTACCAGTAAAACCAATATAACATCTCAACATTCACAAATATACATTTCTGACATTCAAAAACAAAACAAAAACAAATCAGTGACCAATATAGCCACCTTTCTTTGCAAGGACACTCAAAAGCCTGCCATCCATGGATTCTGTCAGTGTTTTGATCTGTTCACCATCAACATTGCGTGCAGCAGCAACCACAGCCTCCCAGACACTGTTCAGAGAGGTGTACTGTTTTCCCTCCTTGTAAATCTCACATTTGATGATGGACCACAGGTTCTCAATGGGGTTCAGATCAGGTGAACAAGGAGGCCATGTCATTAGATTTTCTTCTTTAATACCCTTTCTTGCCAGCCACGCTGTGGAGTACTTGGACGCGTGTGATGGAGCATTGTCCTGCATGAAAATCATGTTTTTCTTGAAGGATGCAGACTTCTTCCTGTACCACTGCTTGAAGAAGGTGTCTTCCAGAAACTGGCAGTAGGACTGGGAGTTGAGCTTGACTCCATCCTCAACCCGAAAAGGCCCCACAAGCTCATCTTTGATGATACCAGCCCAAACCAGTACTCCACCTCCACCTTGCTGGCGTCTGAGTCGGACTGGAGCTCTCTGCCCTTTACCAATCCAGCCACAGGCCCATCCATCTGGCCCATCAAGACTCACTCTCATTTCATCAGTCCATAAAACCTTAGAAAAATCAGTCTTGAGATATTTCTTGGCCCAGTCTTGACGTTTCAGCTTGTGTGTCTTGTTCAGTGGTGGTCGTCTTTCAGCCTTTCTTACCTTGGCCGTGTCTCTGAGTATTGCACACCTTGTGCTTTTGGGCACTCCAGTGATGTTGCAGCTCTGAAATATGGCCAAACTGGTGGCAAGTGGCATCTTGGCAGCTGCACGCTTGACTTTTCTCAGTTCATGGGCAGTTATTTTGCGCCTTGGTTTTTCCACACGCTTTTTGCGACCCTGTTGACTATTTTGAATGAAACGCTTGTTTGTTCGATGATCACGCTTCAGAAGCTTTGCAATTTTAAGAGTGCTGCATCCCTCTGCAAGATATCTCACTATTTTTGACTTTTCTGAGCCTGTCAAGTCCTTCTTTTGACCCTTTTTGCCAAAGGAAAGGAAGTTGCCTAATAATTATGCACACCTAATATAGGGTGTTGATGTCATTAGACCACACCCCTTCTCATTACAGAGATGCACATCACCTAATATGCTTAATTGGTAGTAGGCTTTCGAGCCTATACAGTTTGGAGTAAGACAACATGCATAAAGAGGATGATGTGGTCCAAATACTCATTTGCCTAATAATTCTGCACGCAGTGTATTCAATCAACACAAGAACATTATGCAATTCTGCTTAAAATTATGAAAGATATAAAATCAATTGATTATGCACAGAAACTCAATCTAGAAAATGACAGATACGAGCCCTTGCTCTGCCCAAAACGATGACCAATCTCGGATAATGGTAGTATTGCAAGAAAACTTATACATTGTCGGCTTGATATCAAACTAGGGAATATAAAGATTCCCAACAGAGAAGCTCTTGTTATCAATATCAGATCTTGTATTCAGTGATATGCATTTTCACTGAATGCCGCCGACACTGATGTAGTACTAACACTATACGTCCGCAATAAACGAGGTTTGGCTAAGTATCAAGCCAATTAATTTATATTAATACAACATAAAACAAAAATATACGTTACCTTACCCAAGGGTCAAGTGATGTGCAGAGTCTCGGGGAAGTCAGCTCTTTCTGATAATCCAAATCTTTCTCCCAAGATCTCCCTTTCTTCCTTTGTCTTTCCCTCCCTCTTTGTGGACCCCCCTCTTTTTGGGATCTGGTTTCTTAACCAAAACTTATCAGATGAGCACACTTTCCTAGTTTGGAACTTTCCAATTATTGTCAGATAGGCGTGTACATTGATAAGGAATGTGACATAATAACACTACCCAGAATGCACTTTTGCTACTGGTGTAGTGTTACCTACTCATACCTAGGTGTCACTGTTGTATAAGCTATAAGCATCATACCATTAAGGGTTAACTCATACATGCGTGACATCTTCAATACTACACACCTCTGACATCTGGAGGCCTTGTCTCAGAGCTGAGGGACAAACTTTGATACATGAATATTTCCTTTGAGAAACATCTAGACAATTCTCACACTGTGGAATTCATGTTCAGATAAGAAATACAATGAAGCCTCTACTTCTGCAGGTGTGTATCTTCTAACTGTCTAAATGTATAATAGATTATTACAATAACACTAGTTCCTTTAAACGATGCAGTAGTCTTCCCATGGACTTACTTCGGCCTACATTAAAAATCCATACAAAATAGTGAATATAAACCAGCATTGCTCTTAAAGGCAATGAATATCCATTATAACTAGAATAAGTAAATATAACTGTTTACACTTCTGAAAAGGCATAACAGAGTGGCACAATGACCGAGTCTGGAGGTGGCAGCAGCATGAGGAAGCCACAGACTGCCACAATGAACGAGTCTGGAGGTGACAGCAGCAGCAGCATCAGGAGGAGGGCACAGAGTGGCACAATGACAGAGTCTGGAGGTGGCAGCAGCATCAGAAAGAAGTCACAGAGTGGCTCAATGACAGTCTGGAGGTGGCAGCATCATCAGGAGGAAGCCACAGAGTGGAACAATTACAGAGTCTGGAGGGTGGCGGCAGCAGCATCAGGAGAAGGCCACCGAGTGGCACAACAACAGAGTATGGAGTTGGCAGCATGAGGAGACCACAGACTGCCGGAATGACAGAGTGTGGCGGTGGCGGCAGCAGCATCAGGAGGAGGCCACAGACTGCCACAATGACAGAGCCTGGAGGTGGCGGCAGCAGCAGTGGTATCAGGAGAAGGCCACCGAGTGGCACAACAACAGAGTATGGAGTTGGCAGCAGTATCAGGAGACCACAGACTGGCACAATGACAGAGTGTGGAGGTGGCGGCAGCAGAAACATCAGGATAAGGCCACCGAGTGGCACAATGACAGAGTATGGAGGTGGTGGCAGCAGAATCAGGAGGAGGCCACAGAGTGGCACAATGACAGAGTGTGGAGGTGGCGGCAGCAGCAGTATCAGAAGGCCACTGAGTGGCACAACGACAGAGTATGGAGTTGGCAGCAGTATGAGGAGACCACAGACTGCCACAATGACAGAGTGTGTAGGTGGCGGCAGCAGCATCAGGAGGAGGCCGCAGACTGCCACAATGACAGAGCCTGGAGGTGGCGGCAGCAGCGTCAGGAGAAGGCCACTGAGTGGCACAACAACAGAGTATGGAGTTGGCAGCAGTATGAGGAGACCACAGACTGCCACAATGACAGAGTGTGGAGGTGGTGGCAGCAGCAGCATCAGGAAGAGGCCACAGAGTGGCAAGGTGATATAGTGTGGATATGGCAGCAGCATCAGGATACCACAGAGTGGCATGGTGACATAGTGTGGAGATGGCAGCATCAGGATACCATACAGTGGCAAGGTGAGATAGTGTGGATAAGGCAGCAGCGTCAGGATACTACAGAATGGAAAGGTGACATAGTGTGGAGGTGGCAGCAGCATCAGGAGACCACAAAGTGACCCGGTGACAGAGTGGGGCAGTGGGTGGCATTGCCAGTACCCGCTGACAAAGGTGGGTGAAAGAAGGAGCACTTGGCATCAGATGTGTGGCATCAGGCGGGTGGCAGCATCAGAGTAGTAGCTGAGGCAGGTAGCCAGAAGAAACCAGTCTCTTTTGTCAAAGTGTTGGTGTGGCACCATGGATGATCTAGTCTGATGTATGTGGAATTGGTGTGTGAAAATCCTGGCTGATCCACGCCTGATTCACGCCTGATTAATCTTGACAAAGGTCAGTCTCTCCACATTTTGGGTGGACAGGCAAGTTCTCCTTGGGGTAACAATGGCCACCGCCGCACTAAACACCCGCTCTGATGCCACACTACTGGCCGGGCAGGACAGCTTTTCCAGGGCAAACTCAGCTAGTTGCGGCCACAAATCCAGTTTGGTTGCCCAGTAGTCCAGTGGATCTTCAATGAGGGGTGGCAGGGTGCTGTCCAAGTATGCCACTACCTGCTGGTTCAGGTCCTGCTCCAGGTCTACCTGCTGCAGCTGGTGAGTAGTTTCTTCACTATGCGGGTGAAGAAAGCTACTCATCAGTGACTATAGACTCAGGCTGCTGCTGATGGAGCTGGTACTGCTCCTACCACCCCACCCCTCCACAGCAGTCATGGCAGAGGATTGTGAGCGCAGAGGGCCCCTCTGGTCAGACCTGCGAGAGGATGGACTATGTCGCAGATAGGCAGCGGCCAGCTGACTACATAGGATGTCTCTGTAGTAGTTCAGTTTGTCCTCCCTCTCAGTGGGTTTAAAAAAAGCCTCTAGTCTGGACCAGTAGCGAGGGTCCAACAAGCTGGAGAGCCAGAAGTCATCCCTCTGCCGAATGGTGACAATTCGGCTGTCACTACGCAAGCAAGTGAGCATGCATCGGGCCATTTGTGCAAGTGACTTGGAGGGACTCCCTGCCTCCATCTCCACTGCATACTGCCACGGTGTGTCTGGGTCCTCTGTCTCATCTTCCTCATTGCCCTGTAGCTCCTCTGGCTGCTCCTGCTCCTCCTGTCCTGTCACCTGAGTAGAAAAACCACCTGTAACGGACCGTTCAGCACACAGCTCCGTTCAGACGATATCCTCCTTTCCGATTGACAGGCAGCTACTGCAAGCACCAGTCTGCCGAACTGCAAACTACACGAATCCTTCAACTCCGGAACAGGAAACACCCGAACACTGGAAACAGCTGAACAGGAAAAGCATACAATCAGCTTACACTCCTGGCAATCAGCATACAATCCAATTCCCCCAATAACGAGACGACACTTCGCTTGAGGGTTAAGCAGAACTGACTGTACTTGCACGTACAGCCTCTTTTATTCACAATCCACAAACATAGTACTGCCCACAGGGTTTTGAAATACAACCAATCAATATATTACAACACATACAATATAAGTACAGCAGCCAATCGGACAGAATGGGACAATGGCACAATGGGACAATAGAAACACGCCCAGCATATTCCTCCCCTCTGTCTAGGAGATAATTGAGTCAATTTCTGTATCTACTCAACTATCTCCTAAGCTGAAAAGTTACACTTCTTATAAATTGTTACAACTTTGTGAGTTTACATTGTACATACATATAACTTATATCAATTTAACCAGTATAACTTGGGGACAAACCTATCCAAAATTCACTTGAATAGGTTCAGGGGTTTAAAAGTTAGTAAAAGTATCTTAAAGGGCCGTAATCCAGGGGCAGGAGGCTGGCAAACAGCCCTCTCCAAAACACTGTGGCGAAGTGGCTTTCGCCACATATCTTCCCATTCGGGGGGAGACTAACCAGGTAGCTGACCTTCTGTCGGTCAGTGCCTGAGTTAGTCGAGTCACCCACCCACAGTAAAATACAATCAACAAGGCAGCCCCCCCACAATAATATACAATCCGCAGTGCAGTCCCCCCCAACACTTGGTTACTGCACCAGGGCAATTTTGTAGCTTGTTTCGGTCCCATGGCTTCACCATGGCTGTGTTGGGCACTGGTCTCTTGGCTTTGTGGGTCGCTGAGTGAGCAGAGACCGGCGGTACTCTGCCCTGGTGCCAGCGCTTCAGCTGGGGGGACCTGCAGATAGACAAGCCTGGGACAAGGGGACAAAGGAGGGCAGAGGCCAACTGTGCTCTGCCCAGTTGCCAGCTCTTCCGCTGGAGCAATCGCGGTATAGTCCTGCCCGGTGACAAAGGGAAAGTTAGGGCAGAGGCCAGCGGTGCTCTGCCCAGATGCCAGCTCTTCTGCTGGGAGGGGGTCAGAGGAAGCCAACGGCTCCGATACTGACCTCAGTACCTCGGTAGGGGTTAGCTGTGGAGGGTAGGGATCGCTTACCTCCTCCTCCTGGTACTCACACTGCCGCTGGAGATCTGGGCCGACTGCCCAGCATCCCTGTAGGGCCGGTAGAGAGACTTTAGTCCCATCTCCCCCTGCCTGCTGGGAGTCCTCCCAGGACCAGTCTATGAGGTCCGCGACCTCCGGTACTTCTGGTTCCTGTTGGGGGAGAGGACCGACTTTCTCTTCTCCCATGAATACACACTAGGGCTGGGGAGAAAGGACGGCACCTTCCGCTCCCTATAACTCACACTGCCGCTGGGGAGCAAGAACAGTACCTTTAGCTCCCTGGGACTCACTTGGCTGCTGTGGAGAGGGACCAACTGTCTCCTCTCCTAAGGGTACACACTGCCGCTGGAGAGAGAGACCGGTTGTCTCTGCTCCCAATACAATACTCGGCTGTTGGGGAGAAAGGACGGCGCCTTCATCTCCCTGTAACTCACACTGCCTCTGGGGAGCAAGGACGGCACCTTCAGCTCCCAGGAACTTGCTCGGCCGCTGGGGTATCTCCCCCCTGTCTACCACTGCCATGGCCTGCAGGTACTCTCTGATCCTCCACTTCACCATCTGTATGAGGTTTTCCGCGGGGTTGGGTCCCAAGAGAGACAGCACCCCATTAACCTCTCTATCAAACTCCTCCTGAGTGTAACAGGGCACCATGCTTGCTCTGCTGATTTTGGTTCCTTTGTAGATAGGGGCGCTGTACGGGTACTAGCGTTGCCCTCAATTTGTAATCCAGGAACTGGTGTTGCCTTGTAGCTGTCCTTCTGGGCCGTGAGAATGATCCCGTCGCTTGCCACCAATTGTAATGGACCGTTCCGCACACAGCTCCGTTCAGACGATATCCTCCTTTCCGATTGACAGGCAGCTACTGCAAGCACCAGTCTGCCAAACTGCAAACTACACGAATCCTTCAACTCCGGAACAGGAAACACCCGAACACTGGAAACAGCTGAACAGGAAAAGCATACAATCAGCTTACACTCCTGGCAATCAGCATACAATCCAATTCCCCCAATAACGAGACGACACTTCGCTTCAGGGTTAAGCAGAACTGACTGTACTGGCACGTACAGCCTCTTTTATTAACAATCCACAAACATAGTACTGCCCACAGGGTTTTGAAATACAACCAATCAATATATTACAACACATACAATGTAAGTACAGCAGCCAATCGGACACAATGGCACAATGGGACAATAGAAACACACCCAGCATATTCCTCCTCTCTGTCTAGGAAATAATTGAGTCAATTTCTGTATCTACTCAACTATCTAATGCTTGTGCATTAATGTCCTCCTCCTCCTCCAGCTCAGCCCCCACAGGGCTCATGTGGCCGTGAGATCTGACCAGCCATTATTATCAGCATCTTTTCCAGGACATGAAGCAGTGGAATGACGTTGTTTATCCCGTAGTCCTGGCGACTGACAAATAACATGGCGTCCTGAAAGGGCCTGAGCAAACGGCAGTTGTCACGCATGAGCTGCCACTGGCTGACATCGAAGTTGCACAGGGAAGTACTATCCGCTTGTATCATCAATAAATCGTTGATGGCCTTTCTCTGTTCGTATAGTCGGTCCAACATATGGAGGGTGGAATTCCAACGGGTGGAAATGTTGCATATCAGCCTATGTTGGGGGATGCCGTTCTGCCACTGCAGCTCAAGGAGGGTGTGCTTTGTGGTGTACGAGCAGCTGAAGTGCATGCAAAGTTTTCTGGCCATTTTTAGGATGTCTTGCAGATGGGTGGAAGACTTCAGGAACCGCTTGACAACCAGAATAAAAACGTGTGCCATGCAGGGCGCATGGCTCAGCCCTCCTTGACACCATGTTCTTTCCCTTGTCGGTCACCATGATTCTGATTTTAAATTGTCGTGGAGAAAGCCAGGATTCAATTTCTTGATGAATCACATGGAGCAGTTCCTCCCCTGTGTGACTCCGTTCGCCCAGGCAAACGAGATGCAGAACAGCGTCACATGTGGTATGCTGGAGGAGCACTGTGAATTGTCCCTGCAGTGGAGGCTGAGGACACAGTGGAGGATGAGCAGGCAGAGGCGAACATTGTTGAAGGACCAATGGCGTGAGAACAAGGAGGCGGAAGCGGCGTGACCTGGCCAAGTTGCTGGTGTGGCTGTGCAGTAACCACATTCATCCAGTGGGCCGTAAAGGACATGTTCTGTCCCTGACCGTAGTTACAGCTCCACACGTCGGTGCTGCCGTGCACTTTGGCAGACACCGACATGCTCAAGGACTGGCCCACCTTCTGTTCTACATATGTGTGCAGGGCTGGTACTGCCTTTTTGGCAAAGAAATGACGGCTTGGGACTCTCCACCTCGGCTCGGCACAAGCCATCAGTTCTCTGAAAGGTGCAGAGTCCACAACTTGGAAAGGGAGGGACTGCAGCACTAGCAACTCGGACAGGAGCACGTTCAGCTTCTGCGCCATTGGATGCGTGCAACCATACTGCTGTCTTTCGGAAATCGCTTCAGTAATCGATTGCTGACAGAACGTGTGACGAGGAGGAGCAGGAGCATCAGGACTGGCAGATGATGGGAGGGACAGACAGCTACCTTCGGCTGAGGTGGTGGAGCCTTGACTGCCAGAAACCGAGTGCATTCCAGTGGGTGATGCAGCGGTTCCTGCGGCAGGCTGGATCACCACATTGGAGCCACGGTTCTCCCAGGCCACTGTATTGCGACGCTGCATATGTTGACGCAGGGCCGTAGTGCCAACATTGGCACCCTGGCCACGCTTCACTTTCTGCCCACAGATTCTACATATGACCATGTTCACCTCCTCCAGCTGCTTCACAAAAAACTGCCACACTGCCGAGTAGGTGATTTTCCCCCCAACAGTCCGTACTGACTGACTGCTACCACCGCTGTCTCTGTGAACCCCTGCACCACTACTTCCCGGGCAGGTAGGCTGCTACGAAGCAGGTGGTCTACCCCGTGCCCGTTTGTCTCCTGATCTCCCACTGCTGCCACCCTGCTGACTCTCGGCCACCCTATCGACTTGCTGGCTCACAGGCAAGCTGCCACCCTCTTCTCCTGATGATGATGAAGCCCCTTCTGCACCCGGCTCCCAAGTGCAATCGGCTTCATCATCATCGAGTAGTGTCTGCACGTCACTGATGTCTTCTTCAACAGTCTCTGGGTCAGAAGCCCGACTGCTCGTAACACCACTTCCCACGCCAACTCTCCTCATCACTACTTGCCCGCCTAGAGGAGGAAGCGGCGGATGTCTCCTCCAGATCTTGGCTAGCCAGTAGCTGCTGACTGTCCTCTAGTAGCTCGTCCTCGCTGTATAGTGGAGCTGAGCCCACAGCATATAATACTTCTGTGGGTGATGGAACAGCAAAGGACAGAGGCAGGTTGAGGACAGGTGAGGGCACAGAGCCTGCTCCCGGGCTATGCCAACTAAGGGTTGTGTCTGACGAACCCACCGACTCTTGGCTGGTGGTGTCTGAGGTCACTTGGGATGACGTGGATTACCGAGTTAACTAATCAAGAATCGCTGGGTTGCTGGTCAAGACACGACCGCTAGATGACACCGGGAGCTCAGGCCTCTCGCTGCGACTCCTGCTGCCACGACCCCTTACTCTGCTGTGACCTCTGCCTGCGCCAGAAACATTTAGGCCTCTGCCACTCCTCTGTGCATGGCTTGGCACTTCTCTGCCTGACATACTTTTAGCTGAACTAAATAAATGAAACGCAAATTAAAACACCCCTAAAAGCGACGAATATATTTTTCTTGTTGTACTGAAACACGCCCCTATAAGCTTTCACCAGGAAAAAATTAAGCAGTGAAGTGCGTATATATTTTTCTTGTTAATGAAATACGCCCCTGTACGCTTTCACCAGGAAAAAATTAAGCAGTGAAATGTGTATAGATTTTTCTTTTTGTTATTGAAATAGGCCAACAAACGCTTTCACCAAGAAAAATTAAGCAGCGAAGTGTGTACAGATTTTTCTTTTTGTTACAGAAATACGCCGCTATACGCTTTCACCAAAAATTTATTGCAGAAGTGAATTGAGAATATATTAATGAAATGCGCCCCTATACGCTTTCAATGGAAAAAAAATTAAGCAGTGAAGTGTGTATAGATTTTTCTTTTTGTTAATGAAATACCCTCCTATAGTCTTTTACCAGGAAAAAATTAAGCAGTGAAGTGCGTATAGATTTTTATTTTTGTTATAGAAATATTCCCCTATACGCTTTCACCGGGAAATGTTTTTTTCTTTTTGTTACTGAAATAGGCCAACAAACGCTTTCACCAGGAAAAAATTAAGCAGTGAAGTGCGTATAGATTTTTTTTTAATGTAATATGCCCCTATATGCTTTCACCAGAAAAAAACTTTAAGTGGTTGTCCACTTTCTGGTTACTGTTGACCAATGTGTTTGTGAGATGATTATATGGCACTTACTAATATAGTCTTCTTTGAAATTCTGCACCATTTTCTATATTTTATCAGATATGTCCCCTTGTTTATAAAGTCTTTTGTGCTGTCCACACAGAGTTTCTGTCCATAAAATGGCTGCCGATGGAGGGTCATGTGAGCAGGTAAATCACCTCCATGTAACATCTCTTCCATTCAAACACACTGCACCTGCACTAAACTCTCAAAGAACAAGTGCAGATGACAGGTTCAGTGTATTTGAACGCAGGAGGAATCACACAGAAGTGATTGGCCTGGTCACATGGCCCTCCATAAGCGGCCATCTTATGGACAGGAGCTATGTGTGGACAGCACAAAAGACTTTGTATACCTTAGAAAATATAGAAAATGGTGCAGAATTACTATATTAGTAAGTGCCATATAATCATCTCATAAACACATTGGTCAACAGTAACCAGAAAGTGGACAACCCCTTTAAACAGTGAACTGTGTATCTATTTTTCTTGTAGTACTGAAATACGCCCCTATATGCTTTCACCAAAAATAACTGCAACAGTGCAGTGCGTATATATATATACATTTTTTTGCTGAAATACCCACCTATACGCTTTCACCAGAAAAAACGTAAACAGTGAACTGTATATACACTGCTCAAAAAAATAAAGGGAACACAAAAAATAACACATCCTAGATCTGAATTAATTAAATATTCTTCTGAAATACTTGTTCTTTACATAGTTGAATGTGCTGACAGCAAAATCACACAAAAATAAAAAAATGGAAATCAAATTTTTTAACCCATGGAGGTCTGGATTTGGAGTCACACTCAAAATTTAAGTGGAAAAAACACACTACAGGCTGATCCAACTTTGATGTAATGTCCTTAAAACAAGTCAAAATGAGGCTCAGTAGTGTGTGTGGCCTCCACGTGCCTGTATGACCTCCCTACAACGCCTGTGCATGCTCCTGATGAGGTGGCGGACGGTCTCCTGAGGGATCTCCTCCCAGACCTGGACTAAAGCATCTGCCATCTCCTGGACAGTCTGTGGTGCAACGTGACGTTGGTGGATAGAGCGAGACTTGATGTCCCAGATGTGCTCAATTGGATTCAGGTCTGGGGAACGGGCGGGCCAGTCCATAGCATCACACATCAAGAAATGCCACCCCACACCATTACTGACCCAATGCCAAACCGATCATGAGGATGTTGCAGGCAGCAGAACGTTCTCCACGGCGTCTCCAGACTCTGTCACGTCTGTCACATGTGCTCAGTGTGAACCTGCTTTCATCTGTGAAGAGCACAGGGCGCCAGTTGCGAATTTGCCAATCTTGGTGTTCTCTGGCAAATGCCAAACGTCCTGCACGGTGTTGGGCTGTAAGCACAACCCCCACCTGTGGACGTCGGGCCCTCATATCACCCTCATGGAGTCTGTTTCCTGACCGTTTTGAGCAGACACATGCACATTGTGGCCTGCTGGAGGTCATTTTGCAGGGCTCTGGCAGTGCTCCTCCTGTTCCCCTTGCACAAAGGCGGAGGTAGCGGTCCTGCTGCTGGGTTGTTGCCCTCCTACGGCCTCCTCCACGTCTCCTGATGTACTGGCCTGTCTCCTGGTAGCGCCTCCATGCTCTGGACACTATGCTGACAGACACAGCAAACCTTCTTGCCACAGCTCGCATTGATGTGCCATCCTGGATAAGCTGCACTACCTGAGCCACTTGTGTGGGTTGTAGACTCCGTCTCATGCTACCACTAGAGTGAAAGCACCGCCAGCATTCAAAAGTGACCAAAACATCAGCCAGGAAGCATAGGAACTGAGAAGTGGTCTGTGGTCACCACCTGCAGAACCACTCCTTTATTGGGGGTGTCTTGCTAATTGCCTATAATTTCCACCTGTTGTCTATCCCATTTGCACAACAGCATGTGAAATTGATTGTCACTCAGTGTTGCTTCCTAAGTGGACAGTTTGATTTCACAGAAGTGTGATTGACTTGGAGTTACATTGTGTTGTTTAAGTGTTCCCTTTATTTTTTTGAGCAGTGTATATTTTTCTTGTAGTACTGAAATACGCCTCTATACGCTTTAAACTGAAATAACTGCAACAGTGCAGTGCGTATATATTTTTCTTTTTCTACTGAAATACGCACCTATACGCTTTCACCAGAAAAAACTGCAGCAGTGGAGTATATATTTTTCTTTTTCCACAGATATAAGCCACTAAAGGCTTTTCAACATAGCTCTTGCACCCGAAGAACAAATAGCTGGAATGAGAGAGCTGTATAATGGCTATTTGGATCCCAAATAATCTTTCCCTGCACTACAAATCGCTTTCCTATCACTGTACCTAGCGCCCTTCTGACGTCTCTCCTGCACTAAAATGCTGTGAAATGATTCCTCCCTATCCTTTCCCTGCACTTTTAAATCGTTTTTTCATTTTTTCTCCGCACAATCAAGTTTTTCCAATTGCTGTCCCTAGCACCTTCTCCACATCTGTCCCTGCACTCAGAACGCTGGAAGTTCCTTGCCCATGTCCTCAGTCGTCACATATGTGGCTGCATTTTAAGAAAAATGCGATTTGTTGCCACAAAGCACGAGGAAATTCGCATTCACTTGCTAATCTGCTTCGATTTGCTAATCTCTAACCACAACCCAAAACGAAAACGAATTTCAAAATATGAAATTCGCTCATCCCTATTCATTGTCTCACTACTTTTACAGTAAAGAGTCCATAGTCTCACTGCTCTTACAGTAAAGAGTCCATAGTCTCACTGCTCTTACAGTAAAGAGTCCATAGTCTCACTGCTCTTACAGTAAAGAGTCCATAGTCTCACTGCTCTTACAGTAAAGAGTCCATAGTCTCACTGCTCTTACAGTAAAGAGTCCATAGTCTCACTGCTCTTACAGTAAAGAGTCCATAGTCTCACTGCTCTACAGTAAAGAGTCCATAGTCTGACTGCTCTTACAGTATATAGTCCATAGTCTGACTGCTCTTACTGTATAGAGTCATAGTCTCACTGCTCTTACAGTAAAGAGTCCATAGTTTCCCTGCTCTTACGTAAAGAGTCCATAGGTTTCCCTGCTCTTACAGGTATAGAGTCCATAGTCTCACTGCTCTTACAGTATAGTCCTAGTCTCACTGCTCTTACAGTATAGTCCATAGTCCTCACTGCTCTTACAGTATAGTCCATAGTCCTCACTGCTCTTACAGTAAAGAGTCCATAGTCTCACTGCTCTTACAGTAAAGAGTCCACAGTCTCACTGCTCTACAGTAAAGAGTCCATAGTCTCACTGCTCTTACAGTAAAGAATCCATAGTCTCACTGCTCTTACAGTAGAGGTCCATAGTCTCACTGCTCTTACAGTAAAGAGTCCATATTCTCACTGCTCTTACAGTAAAGAGTCCTCAGGTCTCACTGCTCTTACA
Source organism: Bufo bufo (assembly GCF_905171765.1). Taxonomy (NCBI): domain Eukaryota; kingdom Metazoa; phylum Chordata; class Amphibia; order Anura; family Bufonidae; genus Bufo; species Bufo bufo. Next base: position 1,467,981 of record NC_053397.1, on the reverse strand, counting down.
GTAAAGAGTCCATAGTCTCACTGCTCTTACAGTAAAGAGTCCATAGTCTCACTGCTCTTACAGTAAAGAGGTCCACAGTCTCACTGCTCTTACAGTAAAGAGTCCATAGTCTCACTGCTCTTACAGTAAAGAGTCCATAGTCTCACTGCTCTTACAGTAGAGTCCATAGTCTCACTGCTCTTACAGTATAGAGCCCATAGTCTCACTGCTCTTACAGTAGAGTCCATAGTCTCACTGCTCTTACAGTATAGTCCATAGTCTCACTGCTCTTACAGTAGAGTCCATAGTCTCACTGCTCTTACAGTAAAGAGTCCATAGTCTCACTGCTCTTACAGTAAAGAGTCCATAGTCTCACTGCTCTTACAGTAAAGAGCCCATAGTTTCCCTGCTCTTACAGTATAGAGTCCATAGTCTCACTGCTCTTACAGTATAGTCCATAGTCTCACTGCTCCTTACAGTAGAGGTCCATAGTCTCACTGCTCTTACAGTAGAGTCCACAGTCTCACTACTCTTACAGTAAATAGTCCACAGTCTCACTACTCTTACAGTAAAGAGTCCATAGTCTCACTGCTCTTACAGTAGAGTCCATAGTCTCCTTTGATCTTACAGTAAAGAGTCCATAGTCTCACTGCTCTTACAGTAAGAGTCCATAGTCTCGCTGCTCTTACAGTAAAGAGTCCATAGTCTGACTGCTCTTACAGTATAGAGTCCATAGTCTCACTGCTCTTACAGTACAGAGTCCATAGTCTCACTGCTCTTACAGTAAAGAGTCCATAGTCTCACTGCTCTTACAGTAAAGAGTCCATAGTCTCACTGCTCTTACAGTATAGAGCCCATAGTCTCACTGCTCTTACAGTATAGTCCATAGTCTCACTGCTCTTACAGTAGAGTCCATAGTCTCACTGCTCTTACAGTAGAGTCCATAGTCTCACTGCTCTTACAGTAAAATATGTCCACAGTCTCACTACTCTTACAGTAAATAGTCCACAGTCTCACTACTCTTACAGTAAAGAGTCCATAGTCTCACTGCTCTTACAGTAGAGTCCATAGTCTCTTTGATCTTACAGTAAAGAGTCCATAGTCTCACTGCTCTTACAGTAAAGAGTCCATAGTCTCGCTGCTCTTACAGTAAAGAGTCCATAGTCTGACTGCTCCTACAGTATAGAGTCCATAGTCTCACTGCTCTTACAGTACAGAGTCCATAGTCTCACTGCTCTTACAGTAGAGTCCATAGTCTCACTGCTCTTACAGTAGAGTCCATAGACTCACTGCTCTTACAGTAGAGTCCATAGTCTCACTGCTCTTACAGTAAATAGTCCACAGTCTCACTACTCTTACAGTAAATAGTCCACAGTCTCACTACTCTTACAGTAAAGAGTCCATAGTCTCACTGCTCTTACAGTAGAGTCCATAGTCTCTTTGATCTTACAGTAAAAAGTCCATAGTCTCACTGCTCTTACAGTAAAGAGTCCATAGTCTCGCTGCTCTTACAGTAAAGAGTCCATAGTCTCGCTGCTCTTACAGTAAAGAGTCCATAGTCTCACTGCTCTTACAGTATAGAGTCCATAGTCTCACTGCTCTTACAGTATAGTCCATAGTCTCACTGCTCTTACAGTAGAGTCCATAGTCTCACTGCTCTTACAGTAAAGAGTCCATAGCCTCACTGCTATTACAGTAAAGAGTCCATAGTCTCACTGCTCTTACAGTAAAGAGTCCATAGTCTCTTTGATCTTACAGTAAAGAGTCCATAGTCTCGCTGCTCTTACAGTAAAGAGTCCATAGTCTCACTGCTCTTACAGTACAGAGTCCATAGTCTCACTGCTCTTACAGTAAAGAGTCCATAGTCTCACTGCTCTTACAGTATAGAGTCCATAGTCTCACTGCTCTTACAGTAAAGAGTCCATAGTCTCACTGCTCTTACAGTAGAGAGTCCATAGTCTCACTGCTCTTACAGTAAAGAGTCCATAGTCTCACTGCTCTTACAGTATAGAGTCCATAGTCTCACTGCTCTTACAGTATAGAGTCCATAGTCTCACTGCTCTTACAGTATAGAGTTCATAGTCTCACTGCTCTTACAGTAAAGATTCCATAGTCTCACTGCTCTTACAGTAAAGAGTCCATAGTCTCACTGCTCTTACAGTAAAGAGTCCATAGTCTCACTGCTCTTACAGTATAGAGTCCATAGTCTCACTGCTCTTACAGTGAAGAGTCCATAGTCTCACTGCTCTTACAGTAAAGAGTCCATAATCTCGCTGCTCTTACAGTAGAGTCCATAGTCTCACTGCTCTTACAGTATAGAGTCCATAGTCTCACTGCTCTTACAGTAAAGAGTCCATAGTCTGACTGCTCTTACCGTAAAGAGTCCATAGTCTCACTGCTCTTACAGTAAAGAGTCCATAATCTCACTGCTCTTACAGTAAAGAGTCCATAGTCTCACTGCTCTTACAGTAGAGAATCCATAGTCTCACTGCTCTTACAGTAGAGAGTCCATAGTCTCACTGCTCTTACAGTATAGAGTCCATAGTCTCACTGCTCTTACAGTATAGAGTCCATAGTCTCACTGCTCTTACAGTAAAGAGTCCATAGTCTCACTGCTCTTACAGTAAAGAGTCCATAGTCTCACTGCTCTTACAGTAAAGAGTCCATAGTCTCACTGCTCTTACAGTATAGAGTCCATAGTCTCACTGCTCTTACAGTATAGAGTCCATAGTCTCACTGCTCTTACAGTATAGAGTCCATAGTCTCACTGCTCTTACAGTAAAGAGTCCATAGTCTCACTGCTCTTACAGTAAAGAGTCCATAGTCTCACTGCTCTTACAGTAAAGAGTCCATAGTGTCACTGCTCTTACAGTAAAGAGTCCATAGTGTCACTGCTCTTACAGTAAAGAGTCCATAGTCTCACTGCTCTTACAGTAAAGAGTCCATAGTCTGACTGCTCTTACAGTAAAGAGTCCATAGTCTCACTGCTCTTACAGTAAAGAGTCCATAGTCTCACTGCTCTTACAGTAAAGAGTCCATATTCTCACTGCTCTTACAGTATAGAGTCCATAGTCTCACTGCTCTTACAGTAAAGAGTCCATAGTCTCACTGCTCTTACAGTAAAGAGTCCATAGTCTCACTGCTCTTACAGTACAGAGTCCATAGTCTCACCGCTCTTACAGTAAAGAGTCCATAGACTCACTGCTCTTACAGTATAGAGTCCATAGTCTCACTGCTCTTACAGTATAGAGTCCATAGTCTCACTGCTCTTACAGTAAAGAGTCCATAGTCTCACTGCTCTTACAGTACAGAGTCCATAGTCTCACTGCTCTTACAGTACAGAGTCCATAGTCTCACTGCTCTTACAGTATAGAGTCCATAGTCTCACTGCTCTTACAGTATAGAGTCCATAGTCTCACTGTTCTTACAGTAAAGAGTCCATAGTCTCACTGCTCTTACAGTATAGAGTCCATAGTCTCACTGCTCTTACAGTAAAGAGTCCATAGTCTCACTGCTCTTACAGTAAAGAGTCCACAGTCTCACTGCTCTTACAGTAAAGAGTCCATAGTCTCACTGCTCTTACAGTAAAGAGTCCATAGTCTCACTGCTCTTACAGTAAAGAGTCCATAGACTCACTGCTCTTACAGTATAGAGTCTATAGTCTCACTGCTCTTACAGTAAAGGGAGTTGTATGGGGAGGCAGGTATTTTCCTCCCAGTGTGTGCTGCTGGACTGATTAGCGGCCAGGTGGGGTCAAACACCGGACTGGACTTTGGCAACACCTAGCTGCATTAAAAGACAGCTGGGTTCCGCAGAAACAATCTCTGTATTGGGATCTGAGGCTAATGCCGGGCTTGGAGGGCTGAGACCAGTGTCAAGGTAGAAAGGCTGCCTAAAGCCTGTTCATGGACTCTTTGAGGCAGAACTGCCAGCAGGGTGTGAACTAACACCAAAACCCCAAGGTGACTTTTTGTGTTAAATGTGACTTGTTGTTTATTCACACTCTTGGCAAGTTCATAAACACTGAACTGTTTGATTTAAGAGCTGGTTGGTGCCTCTATACTGCGTCTGCTTATCCTGTTTACCAGAGCGAATCCCCACAGTTGGTGCAGGATGCGGGCACGCGCAGTGAGACTGGCGTAAAAGCCGAAATATTTTTATATTTTTTTTCCCCCCCAGTCATGGATGTATGTCCTGGATTAAACCAGCTAAATTACAACCCGTGTTACTTGGCAAAATGGAAGCTGTAATGAAGGCCCTCTTGGAGGCTAACCTGCAACATCGGGAGGCTAATAAGCAGCAGCAAGAAACAAACCAGCTGCTGCTACAACACGTGATGGCTCTACAGATGGCAGGAGCATCCCAGAGCGTTAATGATGCCCGGAAAGCCGTTCGTACGGTGATCCTCAAGATGGCACCCATGTATGACGTCGAAACCTACCTGGCGGTGTTCGAGAAAGTGGCCATGAGGGAGAATCTACCCCGAGACCAGTGGGCTGAGGTCATCGCTCTGTTTCTGGCATCTGAGTCCCAGCAGGTGTATTTCGACCTACTGGACGAGCAAACGGCCGATTACCAGAAAGTCAAGGGTGAGATCCTGGCGAGGCTGAATGTGTTGGTCCGGGCCCAGAGGGTGCACCAGTGAGAGTTTAACCCGGTTGAGCTCGCGAGACCCAGTATTATGCTTTATTACACCTTTTGCAAAAATGGCTACAACCGGACTTACTGAGTCCCACTGCTATGCTGGACCGTATTTTAGCTGATATGTTCTGGAGGGCGTTGCCATACTCTCTTCAGAATTGGATTGGCCAGGCATCTCCTGTCAATTATCTTGAGATGGTGGACCTGGTTGAACTTTGAGGCTACCAGGAAACTAAAGGGGGGCTCTTTCAGGAAGGGGGCAGTTAAACCCCGACAATCCCCACCCCAGACCCAGAGACTGGAGCTGAAAAAGACTGCCCGGGAGGTACCCACTGCGGACCTGGCTCCGATGATCTGTTGGCGGTTTCATGAGCCTGGTCACGTAAGGGCCGACTGTGCCAATATGGTTGAGCCCATGGACACTTACTATGGCTAACGTCAGTCGCTATATGCGAGGAAGCTGTGTGCAACAGGTACCAGTGAGGCTCTAGATAATAATCACCTGCATCAGGTGGAAGTGGGAGACACTCCAGCGGTGGCTCTGCTGGACTCGGAGAGTTTGGTGACCCTGGTAAAGGCTACCCTGGTGTGACCCGTCGAGTTTACTGGCCGGAAAGTCAAGATAATGTGCATACATGTTTAATGACCAAAGAGTGCCGTTACCACTCTTTTGCACCTTGCTGTTACCTCCTATGAGCTGAGAGTGTGTCATCTAATACATTTGCATCATGTTATTCTCACTGTGTATATTTATTCCTATGCAGATGTAATGTTAACATGTAATGTGCCTGGTTCACCAGCAGGTGGCAGCAAATCTGCATAGATATAGTCTCCTGAGAGGAATCTTCCAGTTCCTTCCAGCCCTCTCTAGAGAGGGAGAAGTTTAGTGTTAGTGAGTGAATGTCTAGTCTACCCTTCCAAAGGGACGGTTGTATGTCGGCCAACAGAGCACTGTCTGCTCTGCTGGGCCCACAGGCCCTGCCTGCAAAATTGCTACATGGTTGCTTGTCCCCTCCAAGACTTGCATTGCCTATATCCAAGCTAAGGACGCTTGAAGCCAGGAAGATGTTCCTAGGACTAAAGATAAAGTAAGAGACAGACTACAACTAAGCTAAGTTCCAGCAGAAGAGGAAAAGTTCCTATTTACTCCAGCAAACATAGCAGAGCTGAGAAAGCTACAGCATAGCAGGGCTGAGATTATTGCAGAAATGTTTGCCTGCCAGAGTTAAGCCAATACCTGCTGATAACCAAGATATCGTTTGGAAATTGTTTGGATTACCGTTTATGCCGAGTAAAGCTAATACAAAGTCTGGACTCCGTTTATTCTACTCCCTTCGCCATTTAAATTATTTATCCCCTTTTTTGCACTTGTTTCATCCAACTATGTCTGGCATCCATGGATATCCCGGTAGGAGCACCGCGACACGTGCTTATAACATCTACAGGGACACTGTAGGCCACTCTACACCACTCTGGCAATCCTAGCCTGGGTACCCACACTACCATCTACAAAGTGGACTCCATGTCCTCGTTGCTTAACTGCAATTGGCGTCACAACTACTTGCTCTATTAGAGGGACATATTTCATAGAAACCTCCTAAGGGGAGAGGGATACCCCAGGTCCGTGCGTGGGACGTTGCAATCAATTGGTGTCACGAACAGGATTCATGCAACGTTAAAAACTGTGTGCCATTATGAACCATTGAGAACCTAATTACGAACCGTACCCAACTGTGTGCCATTAAGAACAGGATAAGGACTTTACCAGACTGTGTGCCTACACCAACTGTATTTACATGCCCAGAGGCGTGAAACTGAAAAAACGCCTCCTCTGGAAGCGCGAAAACCTAGCCGGCCCACCGGGAACAGTGTTACATTACGGGAGAGGGAAGAGAAAGCTCATCCCCTAGAGCTCCTCCTTCATTTCCTGTATGTACCCGCGCTGAGAAAACCAAGATGGCGTGCCCAAGACAACTCGATTGGGGTGGCATGGTCTGGGGTGGTGAAGACCCTGAATCCAAAGTTGAACCTGAAGAGATCCGCATATCTCAGGTACAACGGGCCCCACCTGACAAACCAAGAGCATTCCCTGTGCCAGCTGACATGGCGGGGGCAGTGGGAGTCACCACTTTGCCGCCCTGAAAATCGTATGCCTTTAAGGACTTAAATCCAGAGGTCCTGGAGGCGATCATGCCCGGGCCCGCAGTGGGACTACTGGAAGGCGGTAGAAGACTGGGCCGTAAGGGTCTGGGACCGGCCACTGCCCGAGGATCCCATTCTCATGCGAAAGATCAGATGGGTGGTCTAGTTTTTCAGTTGAGCGAGGGTCTGGGTTTATTCAGGATAATGAGACTGGAAGGGAGCTGTACGTCAACCGGCGCTCGGTGAAGCGGCCCTACCTCCTGCAAGATCGCCACAGCCTATATAAGGGGGATACAGTCCAGTTCACCCCTATGGAGTCGCTGCAAGGCCCATTCATGGTGGCGATAGTTTGCCTACTCAAGCTCCCTGCACCTTGCACTGCACAAGAGGTGTGGCCGGAGGAACCAATGTCCCCCGGTCGGGTACGCTGCCTACAGGAGGGACCAGACGGCGTGCTCCGCTTCAGAGAACAGCCCCATGCAGAGCTGGTATCGCTCATCCCTGGCCTGCCTGCGCAACCAACCCTTGGTTCCCCACAAGCATGCATCTCCTCTACCTCAGTGACCATTAGTCCCACAGTGGTCACCTACCAGCTGCCATGGAAGCTGGAAGCTGCGATGAAGAGGGCAGCCCTACAAGAGTCACCACTCAAGGAGGAGGACTGTCTTCCAGCACCGTTACAGTTGGAGGTGTTGGATCCTCTTAGCATGGCCAAAGCAACTGCTCCAGTAAAGCAGAAAGTTGCGGCTCAAGTGAATAGTGTCACTACTCATGCAATACCTGATTCCGCCACAGGATGGCAGTGGCGCTCCACTACCCAAGGTCAGCTGGATTACCAAAGGCAGGACAGACCCCTGATGTCCTATTCCAGCGACAGCTCAAGCAGCGAGGAGGACCTGAGGCCTTTCTTCTAAAGAGCTGGACTTCCTCTACAGCGCTACTTTAAAAGAACATTGACTTTGGGAGCCACAGCGTGGATGGTTCCTGACTGGTGAGGGCCTGTTGGCATATTTTATGTGTTTTATGTTTGCAGGTTGCCTTTTTGTGTCCTCACCCTGATGGTCATGTTTTGTTAGGACTCCCCCCATCATCATTTAAATCCCTGTTGCACTGGACAGTGCCAAATTTTCCTTTTAACCCCCTTTTCAGGTTATTTGGGAGCCTCTGCTAACATTTCTCATGACCTGTGCTGCTATTCTTACCTATGTGGATTACAAATAACTTTCTTGCCCATGAGGATTACAAATAACTTTCTTGCCCATGTGGATTACAAATACCTTTATTACCTCACTTGGATTACAAATAAATGACTGTTACTATTTCCCTGGATTACAAAGGACTTTTGTTGCACTTAAGGTGACCGTTCCGTGCACTTTACCTTCAAACACTGAAGAAAAGAAGATAAGAGACTCTAATGTGAATTTAATACATTATTGCACTATTCAATTGCCTCATCTCTTGCTCGATTTATTAATAAAATGTGCCTTAATTATTTATATGCACTAACTTTTACCTTTTCAGCAACGTTCAAGTATTGTGCCTATTGTGTGCATTCTTTTGCAGGTGCCATAATATGTTTTAATATGCACTTTATTGGGTGACTTAGTCATCTGGTCAGCACCTTACCTTGTTGCTCATTTGGACAGCCTCTGAGTGCGTCTGGTACATTCCAAGCAGGCCTAACTCTTTATTGCTCCTTATGGATTGCCTCTGAGTACAATTAAAACTAATGGTTCTAAACCAAGTGGTTGTGTGCTAAGCCGATGTACATGTAAAACTAATGGTTCTAGACCAAGTGGTTATGTGCCAAGCAAATCTAACACCGTTAAGGGTGACCAGCTGCTATTATGTATGTCTGGAGTTGTAGGAGAAAATGTTCCTCTTCCTAGATTTATTGAAGAGTTTTAAGTATGCAGCAGCTTAGGAAAAACGTATTACCTGTTTGATTCATCAAGGTGACAAAGCGTTAGGCATGGTTAGACCTTGTTGTCGGAGGGGAGTACAGGATAAAGCCACCCTTCTGTTTGCGGGTGTTTTCATTGCATAGTGGTGGGACTACAGAGTGAAGACACCCCCGTGCTTCCTTTGGTGTTCATGGCCAGAATACTCAAAGCTATTTAGGAATGAGCGCTTAATGCACACTGATTTCGTTTTCTGGTTATACCTGAGAGGGAAACTACAAGGGCAGAGAGACCTTCTGGTAGCCGTTGCTATGTTAATTAGTGACATTATGTCTATGCAGCACTTTATCTACAATCTATGGTACCCTTAGAGCATACTTACATAAACATACCTACCCTGAGCACAAGTCGAGGGTGACTTGCCTTTAAGTAAGGGGGAATGTAATGACCCAGAGTGCCATTACCACTCTTTTGCACCTTGCTGTTACCTCCTATGAGCTGAGAGTGTGTCATCTAATACATTTGCATCATGTCATTCTCACTGTGTATATTTATTCCTATGCAGATGTAATGTTAACATGTAATGTGCCTGGTTCACCAGCAGGTAGCAGCAAATATGTGCAGAGATAGTCTCCCTGGAGAGGAACCTTCCAGTTCCTTCCAGCCCTCTTTAGAGAGGGAGGAGTTTAGTGTTAGTGAGTCAGCATCTAGTATACCCTTCCAAAGGGAAGGTTGTATGCCGGCCAACAGAGCACTGTCTGCTCTGCTGGGCCCGCAGGCCCTGCTTGCAAAAGCGCTACATGGTTGCTTATCCTCTCCTAAGCTTGCATTGCCTATATCCAAGCTAAGGACGTTTGAAGCCAGAAAGAAGTTCCTAGGACTAAAGATAAAGTAAGTGACAGACTACAACTAAGCTAAGTTCCAGCAGAAGAGGAAAAGTTCCTATTTACACCAGCTAACATAGCAGTGCTGAGAAAGCTACAGCATAGCAGAGCTGAGATTGTTGCAAAAATGTATGCCTGCCAGAGTTAAGCCAATACCCGCTGATGACCAAAATATTGTTTGGAAATTGTTTGGATTACCGTTTATATGCCAAGTAAAGCTGTGTTCAATGTTAATACAAGTCTGGACTCCATTTATTGTACTCCCTTCACCATCCAAGTTATTCATTCCTTTTTTTGCAATTGCTTTGTCCAACCACGTCTGGGATCCAAGGATATCCAGGTAGGAGCACTGTGACACGTGCTTATAACATCTACAGGGACACTGTAGGCCACTCTACACCACTCTGGCAATCCTAACCTGGGTACCCACACTACTATCTACCAAGTGGACTCCATGTCCTCGTTGCTTAACTGCAACTGGCGTCACAACTACTTGCTCTATAAGAGAGACATATTTCGTAGAAACCTCCTAAGGGGCAAGGGATACCCCAGGTCCGTGGATGGGACGTTGCACACGGTGACTTAAAAGACTACCCCACCGCACTGGTGTCTTTAACCACGGTTGCCGGCAGGATTCATGAAATGGACGTCGCCACAAATCTACACTATGAACTAATAATTGGAAGAGACTTCCCGTGCTTCCCGGAACTGTGGCCAGCTATGAAACTTACCGGTCCTCAAGAGTCAGGGATAACCCCAGTGGATTGGCATTGCTCAGGTGGGAGGCCAGAACCCTGGGAACTCGAGGCCGAAGGACCAGCGGTAGGGCTGACCGCCACTTTGGTGGATGAGGGGGGAACAACCTCGCAGAATGTGATGGTTGGGGAGGTAGAGGACTTGCCACCAGGCCCTGATTTGGCAGACTTGAATGTCTCCGGTGATCATTTTGGTACAGCACAACACAGGGACCCGACATTATCCCGAGCCTGGGAGAATGTGTTAATGATCGTTGGAGAGCCACAACAACCGGGGGCCGAGTCGATATTTCCGCATTTTGTGGTTTTCCATGATTTGCTGTATCGGGTCAACCAACTATGAGGTGAGAATGTTGAACAGTTGGTGGTGCCCAAGGCTTATCGCAAACTGGTACTAGATCTAGGGCACCAACATGTTCTCGGGGGTCATCTGGAATTGCAGAAAACACAGGACCGTATACTACAGCGGTTTTACTGGCCCAGTGTGTTTAGAGAGGTGGAAGAGTTTTGTAAGTCTTGCCCGACCTGCCAGAAAACTAGCCCCCAGCCCCATTTCTGTAGTCCCTTAGTACCTCTCCCGATCATCGAGGTCCCGTTTGAAAGAATCGCTATGAATCTCATAAGACCAGTACCAAAGTCCGCTAGAGGGCACGAACTACCAAAGTCCGCTAGAGGGCACGCGTAGGACTACCCAAAGAGGTGTTGACGGACCAAGGGACCCCGTTCATGTCCAAGGTCATGAGGGAACTGTTCAAATTGCTGCACATAAAATAGTTGCGGACGTTTGTTTACCATCTGCAAACGGACGGGCTGGTAGAAAGGTTTAACCAAACCTTAAAAAATATGAGTGGTGTCCAAAGATGGAAGGGACTGGGAACTCCTCCTGCCCTATCTCATGTTCGCAGTGCGAGAGGTGCCCCAGGCCTCTACTGGGTTCTCGCCCTTCGAACTGCTATATGGCAGACATCTTCGCCGGCTGTTGGATGTAGCCAAGGAGGCGTGGGAACAACAACCCACTCCACATAAAAGTGTTATTGAAGGGGACGTGGCTTAACTGTCCGGCAAGATGGACGTGTGAGTGAGGAGCTCCGCTGCCCAGCCACCACATAGAAGCCCCACAAGCACGGTGTCCGGGTCCCATGGGGAAATCGCTAACCTCCAAGAGAGTGAGAGGAAACCCGGCACCCCTTTTGAAGACCCAGGACATTACCGTCTTCCTGGATCGTCGCGCTGCCGCTCCGTCTGCTTCAGGAGGTCTGTGGCGCGAACCTGCGGTGGGAAACATTGCTGGAGGAGAAAGCAGTAAAGCGCTCCTGACACAGCACGCTGCAGGAAGCGACCCTCTTACAGTGAGTCCATCTCCTCTATCTCCACTAGCGGAGGAGTTTGCCTATAAGCCGAGGGGGCAGAGGCAGTTAGAAAACGCAGGGGGACAGTCGCAAGGGGTGAATCTCCTGGCAAGCATGCCGCCCAAAATGGCGCCGAAGCGCAATAACCCCCCTGCTACCCCAACGGAGCGCAGAAGAGATTGGGCAGAAGCCTCAGAAGACCATGGTCACATCACCAAGGAGAAAGGTATGGGGGAAGATGTACCCTGGGACTTAGTCAGATATAAATGAAGATCTTGAAGATAGCGCCCCGCAATTGTCGCAGGCCTCAGCTTCCTTGAGGCAGTCGCTGCAGCACCTCCCTACTAAAGAGGACTTTAAAAACCTAATAGTTGAAGTTAGGGATACATTTAAAGCTGAAATCTCGTCCTTACGTCAGGACTTTCAACAAGTTACAGCCAGGGTGGACTCCCTAGAAATTGAGCACGATACTACGCGCAAATATATTGCTCATCTCCAATCTAATGTAGAGAAATGTACCATGGTGGTCCGAGAAAACACAAGGCACTTAGAGGACCTGGATAACAGGGGTCGCAGACATAATATTAGAGTGAGGGGCCTGCCTGAACCAGAATTAGAGGAAAATCTACATGAGGTCCTGAATGGATTATTTAACTCCATCTTGGAGGCTCCGGCGACTCATATTATCAAAATGGACCGCGCTCACAGGGCATTGCGACCCAAAAATATGTCAGCACAGCCTCGGGATGTTATTTGCCGAGTCACGGACTTCCAGGTGAAAGAGGCCATAATGGCTAAAGCCCGTGCTCTGAGGGCTATTGATTTTCAAGGGGTGCAAGTGCAACTATATCAGGATTTATTGTGGCTCACCCTGCAAAAAAGGCGCCATCTCCAGCCCCTATTACAGTCCATGAGGCAGAAGAAAATTCCATACCGCTGGGGCTATCCATTTGCACTTATTGCTAACAAAAATGGGAAAGCTGTACCAATGCGTGCTCACGCAGATTTACCTGCTTTTTGTGCTACCTTGGGACTCTCGGAGCCTCCTATTGATGACTGGGAGATCCCTGATCCACAGATGGTACCCCTTCCAATTTGGAGCCAAGTGAGAAGCAAGAACCGCAGGTCCCAGCCAAGAGAAGAATCCAGGGGATTGAATGCGAGAGATGAACTGACCTGACTGGATGTGTCCTGAGTCATAAAATGACGCTCGCTTCCTACAGTTTACGTCGCTATATTAGGCGGCTGTTGTTCCTCATATATTTCTGATACCTAATTGTTCAGGAAACTTGTATTCTTGAGCTTTTGAGGAGCTCAGTAGTTCCAAGTATTGTTTACAGAATGTATGGGCATCCCTGTCGGATGTGTTCAACCATGTCACCGCAGGGGGGAATGTTGTTGTTGGCCCTCTTCCTTTTCTCAGCTCTCTATAGAGTGGGAGAGAAGAGAATGGGCTATAATATGTGTTTTATGCCTTTTTTGACTGCCCTCATCTGGACTTCAAAGTCCAATGTTTGGATAATTCCTGTTTTTACTTTGTACATGTATGTGTCTTGTGTGTTCCCTTATATCCTCGTGTTTCATGTGTCATACTACCTGTTTAATGTATCTAACGTTACTGCTGATGATTTATTCCAGGATCTCACTTGGAAGGATTGGGATGTGGTCTCCTGGAGGAATGATACCTTCTGCCTAAATAGCAAGTATATGGCGCAGCCAGTATTTCCGCTATGGTCAAGTGTATGTCCTTAAACGTTAAAGGCCTGAACTCCAATGTAAAACGGAGACTGGCCTTAGCGGAATGTCGTGCTCAGAGAGCGGATATAGTCTTCCTCCAGGAGACACACTTTGATAACACTGGAACGTTTAAGTTTGCTATGGGATTGTTCCCAAGGGCCTACTCGGCTTCTAGTGGGCAGAAAAAGGCAGGGGTAACGATCCTCCTATCTGCTAATTGTCCGCTCCAAGTGACCAACCAGATCTCTGATCCTCTAGGGCGATATGTAATATTGCAGGCCACATGTATGGCAATCCTATAGTATTATGTAACCTCTACGCTCCAAATACCAAGCAGATTCCTTTTATTACTAGGGTATTCACTAAAATATCTCAGTTATTACCGGCAGCACTCATTGTAGGGGGGGACTTTAATGTCTCTTTCTCTGAAACGCTTGATAAAATGACACTGTCAGGGAAACCCCCCTCCAGAGAGCAAGCTAAACTTTCTCGTCTTTTTAGACGTCTGGTGAGACGATTTGGGTTATTTGACCTATGGAGAGTAAACTATCCTACAGCTAAAACATACACATTTTACTCGCACCCTCATAGTATGCATTCTCGTATTGATTATTTCTTAGGTAATGTTCCTACAATGCGTTTAATGATTGATGCTGATATAGGTTCTATCTCATGGTCAGACCATGCGCCAATTTTTTTGAAGCTGAATACTGAACATCCGATTACTAAGATCTGTCATTGGCGGTTGAATGAAAGCCTGCTTTCTAATCCTGTATCTAAACAGGAGCTACGAGAGGGTCTATTGGAATATTTCTGTATCAATCAGCAATCAGTTTCCAACGTATCCACTCGATGGGAGGCGCATAAAGCTGTCTTCAGGGGTAACTGCATAGCCATTGGTTCTAAATTAAAAAGAGACAGGAATTTGCAATATTGCAGTATTAAAAAAGATTTGGAAAATCTGGAGGGTCAATTGGGATCCCGTAGTTCTCGCCACCTTTTAAGACGTATAGTCCTGTTGAGAGACCTGGCGTTAGTAAAGACAGACAAATTGCTCTTGTACTCCAGACAACGATACTATGCCTGGGGGAATAAGTCGCACACACTTCTGGCGAAGCAATTACGGGACTCCACTTTAGTGAACGCCCCGACGGCCATGAGACAGGCTGATGGCACTGTTACATATGACCCCAATAAAATAATGGTTCTGTTCCAAGAATATTATAAAAATTTGTACTCTCTTCCCCTACAGGGAGCAAGGGACCCTATACAGCATCGAGATCAGTTCTCTACTTTTCTTAAAAAATGTAAGCTACCTAAACTGTCTAGTGACCTAGCAACCACCCTTAATACTCAAATTACAGCGGAGGAAATCACTGAAGTGATTAATAATTTGCCAAACCGTAAGTCCCCCGGACCAGATGGTCTATCATATCTTTACTATAAGACGTATATAGATATTCTGCTCCCTCACATGGTTAAAGTCTTTAACTCCTTCTTGGGGGGTTCCTCTATACCTGACACGATGCTGCAATCTTTTATTACTCTCATACCTAAGCCAAACAAAGATCATATGGATTGTGCGAACTATCGTCCTATAGCCCTCCTCAACTCGGACCTAAAAATATTTACAAAGCTATTGGCAAATAGGCTTGTTAATCTGCTTCCGAGTTTGATACACAAAGATCAGGTTGGCTTTGTATTGCACCGCCAAGGAGGAGACCAATACGAGGACTATAGATCTGATAGATGTTCTTAATAGGAGGAAACAGCAAGCATTAGTATTAGGCCTAGACGCAGAAAAGGCCTTTGATCGCCTGAGTTGGCCGTTCATGTTCTCTACGTTGCAGTGTTTTGGTATAGGGGGGCCCTTCCTGAATGCTGTACGAGCCCTCTACACCTGTCCCTCGGCTTATGTAAAAATGACACATGCTCAATCAAAGAGGGTACCCATCCACAATGGCACGAGGCAGGGCTGCCCGCTATCGCCATTACTCTTTGTATTATGCATAGAGCCGCTAGCAGCGCTAATAAGAGCCCACCCTGACATCCAAGGGGTTGAAGTGAATAGAGTAGACTTTAAGTTGTCACTCTTTGCAGATGACATTCTTCTAACGCTAACAAATTTGCATATCTCGCTACCAAATTTATTTCAGGTTATAGAGGAATATGGGAGGTTGTCTGGATATAAGATAAATAGGACAAAAACAGAAGCATTACCTATAAATCTCCCTCCAGATGTTTTGAGCAATTTACAAAGCAATTATCATTTTAAGTGGAATGACATCGCCCTTAACTATTTAGGAGTGAAACTTACAAAAACATATGGTACCCTGTATACCCATAATTTTGTCCCACTTTTTCAAGAACTTAATACACTTATGATTAAGTGGATGTCCTTGCCTATTTCTTTGTTGGGACGTATTGCAGCGGTCAAAATGACTATATTACCCAAGCTATTATATGTGATGGAGACTATCCCAGTCCTGATACCTAAAAAAGAGCTAAGAGCATTACAATCTTCTATCCTCCGATTTGTCTGGAATGGGAAGAGACATAGAATTGCATGCAACACCCTAACTGCTCTTAAAACGCAGGGGGGTTTGGGGCTTCCTGACATAGTGAAATATTATTGGGCGACGCATCTGCATCGGATCCCGGCGTGGTCCTCTCTTCAGGCATTTTCTAGATGGATGGAGATTGAAAAGCTTTGGCTAGCCCCCATTCATCCCAATGCTCTCCTGTGGTCCCCTCTACCAAATGATTGCTCTGTCCAGTTACTAGGCCCGATGTCACACACATACTCCATTTGGAAATGTTGTAAAAGTAAATTTCCATTGGTTTCTGATAGGCCCTCTCTGACCTCATTCCTATTCAACCCTGTGTTCAGGATAGGAATGCAGGGTATGCTCTTTAAGCCATGGTTCTCTAATAAGCTATTTAGATTCGCTGATATAGTGGACTATAGAACTCTAGAGATTATATCTTTTGACTTGCTCAAGGAGAAATATAATCTTCCCGAGTCCTCTAGATGGCAGCATTTACAAATAAAGCATTTCCTTAGATCTCTGTTTCGAGATACGAAAGTGTCCACTCCGACACAGTTTGAAAAACTATGCAAACTTTCGACCTCTACTAGGGGTCTTATATCAGATATTTATGTCCTCCTCTCATCCCCGGAGCCACCTCAGGTCCTACGACATGCGTATATGTCTAAATGGGAGAGATACCTTGAGCGAGACATCTTGCCAAATGAGTGGCAGCTTATTTGGCGTAGGGCTGCAATGTCATCCACTTGTGTGTCCTTCAGAGAGAATTCATACAAGATATTAATGTTTTGGTATCATACCCCCCAGATGCTTAGGCATTTGAACCCTACGGTTTCGGGTACCTGTTGGAGGTGTGATTCAGGTCAAGGGTCTTTATTCCACATTTTTTGGGATTGTTCAATCATCTTCCCATTGTGGAAGGAAGTCCAGTGCCTTTTATTGCAGCTTCTTAATATCAAGTTTTCATTGGACCCCTATATGTTCCTATTGAACATGCCTCCAATAGTGCTAAAGAAACCGGTGCTTTGCTTAGTACTTCATGTCCTGTCAGCGACAAAACGCCTCATTGCCCAGTTTTGGAAGAGACAGGAAATACCTACTAAATTAGATTTGTTTACTAGTATTATGGAAATTAGAAGAATGGAGTATCGGACAGCAGTTATTAACAACACGGTAGATAAGTTTAATAAGGTTTGGCAACCTTGGGATACTTTCTTTGATAAGAGCGACTAATACTCTTTTCCCCTTTTTGTATGTTTGCCCTTTTGTGTCCTGTCTTGTTTCCCCTTTTTTGTCTTTATAAGTATATATTATCATTTTAGAAAGTGAGATTCACCTACCCGGTTTCCGGGTCCTATTATGGCTTGCTAGGATTAGCATTATGAAGCTGTATCTATATTGTCAATCCTGCTATTTTATCCATTTAAAATTCCTGATAGTTAATCGTTTACATGAAAAAATTTGTAAAAATGCACTTTTATTATTGTACTTTTATCTTCAATAAAAAGACAATTATACAAAAAAAAAAAGTGTTATTGAATATGTCAAATGCAAGATCGGATAGAGACAGTGTTGCCTCTGGTCCGGGAACATATGGAGGCGGCTCAGCAAGCCCAGAGTCGAATCTATAACCGGCAGGCTTGAGTCTAGAGCTTTAATCCGGGTGATTGGGTCTTGGTTCTGGTACCGACAGTGGACAATAAGTTATTGGCTAGGTTGCAGGGGCCCTACGAAGTAATAGAGAAAATTGGAGAGGTAAATTACAAGGTACACCAGCTAGGGTGGTGAAAGCCGGAGCAGGTCTACCATGTTAATCTACTAAAACCTTGGAAGGGAGACCTGTGCTGAGGACAGACCGCATTCGGTTTGTCTAGGAGAAGAGGTTTTAGCCCCTCTGTCTGCTGCAGGGGAAGCAGTTGCCACTATAAGAATTGCTGACAGCCTCTAAACAGGCTCAGGAAGCCAAGGAGTTTGTTATTCGGATCACGGATGTGTTCTCGGAACTCCCTAGGTGCACTTCCATAATCCAGCATGATATTGTCACCGAGCCCCAGGCAAAAGTCCGGTTAAAGCCGTACCGGGTGCCCGAGGCTCGGTGAAAAGCCATCTCGGAGGAAGTGCAGCTAATGCTGAGACGGGATGTCATCGAGGAGTCTAGAAGTGAATGGGCCAGCCCAATAGTTCTAATACCTAAGCCAGATGGGACATTACGGTTCTGTAATGATTTCCATAAATTAAATGAGATTTCTAAATTTGATGCGTATCCCATGCCCCGGGTGGATGAGCTAATCGAGAGGTTAGGACAAGCAAGGTATTTCTCCGTCTTGGACCTCACTAAAGGGTACTGGCAAGTGCCCTTAACAGAGGCTTCCAAAGAGAAAACTGCCTTCATCACCGCTGAGGGGCTGTATCAGTATAAGGTGTTACCCTTTGGCCTTCATGGCGCCCCCACCACGTTTCAACAACTAATGGACATTGTACTTCATTCCTATCATAGGTACACCTCGGCTTACCTGGACGACATTGTCATTCATAGTACCGACTGGGAGAGTCACCTGCCCAAGGTGCAGGCTGTAGTGGACTCCCTTCGGAAATCTGGACTAACCGATAACCCAAAAAAATGTGCGATAGGGTTAGAAGAGACTAAGTGCCTGGGTTATATCATTAGGCGCGGAGTCATCAAACCCCAAATGAACAAAATAGAGACGATACGGAACTGGCCCCGATCTGTCACCACTAGGCAAATAAAGTAATTCCTGGGAATGGTGGGCTATTACATGAGATTTATTCCCCACTTTGCTACTCTATCCGCACCATTGATAGAACTCTTCAAGGGACGAAAATCAGTGATGGTTCACTGGGATGATCGGGTGGAAGAGGCTTTTTCCGCTTTGAAGTCAGCCCTGTGTGGGTAACCGGTTTTGGCGCCGCCCGACTCCAAGAGGGAGTTCGTGGTACAGACCGATGCCTCCGTAGTAGGCCTTAGTACTGTACTGTCTCAGAAAGTCAAAGGGGAGGAGCATTCCATTGTCTTCCTAATCCGCAAGCTCACCCCAGCCGAGACCCAGAACAGTATAGTGGAGAGAAAGTGCCTGGCCATCAAGTGGGCACTCGAGTCTCTCCACTACTATTTGATGGGGAGAAAGTTCCGCCTGGTGACTGACCACTCCGCTCTCAAGTGGATGAGCCAGGCCAAAGAGAGAAATGCCCGGGTCCCCAGATGGTTCTTATCCTTACAGAACTTTAAGTTCTCGGTAGAACACAGAGCAGGCTGGTTGCAGGGAAACGCGGATGCCCTGTCCCAGGTGCACTGTTTGGCATGTGTTCACCCCCTCAAGGTTGAGCAAAGGGGGGAATATGTGACACAGAAAAGGGAGTTGTATGGGGAGGGCGGTATTTTCCTCCCAGTGTGTGCTTCTGGACTCATTAGCGGCCAGGTGGGGTCAAACACCGGAGTGGACTGGGTTTTGGCAACACCTAGCTGCATTAAAAGACAGCTGGGTTCCGCAGAAACAATCTCTGTATTGGGATCTGAGGCTTATGCCGGGCTTGGAGGGCTGAGACCAGTGTCAAGGTAGAAAGGCTGCCTAAAGCCTGTTCATGGACTCTTTGAGGCAGAACTGCCAGCAGGGTGTGAACTAACACCAAAACCCCAAGGTGACTTTTTGTGTTAAATGTGACTTGTTGTTTATTCACACTCTTGGCAAGTTCATAAACACTGAACTGTTTGATTTAAGAACTGGTTGGTGCCTCTATACTGCGTCTGCTTATCCTGTCTACCAGAGCGAATCCCCACACTGCTGTTACAGTAAAGATGCCGTAGTCTCACTGCTCTTACAGTAAAGAGTCCATAGTCTCACTGCTCTTACAGTAAAGAGTCCATAGTCTCACTGCTCTTACAGTAAAGAGTCCATAGCCTCACTGCTCTTACAGTAAAGAGTCCATAGTCTCACTGCTCTTACAGTAAAGAGGCCAGTCTTACTGCTCTTACAGTATAGAGTCCATAGTCTCACTGCTCTTACAGTATAGAGTCCATAGTCTCACTGCTCTTACAGTATAGAGTCCATAGTCTCACTGCTCTTACAGTAAAGAGTCCACAGTCTCACTGCTCTTACCGTAAAGAGTCCATAGTCTCACTGCTCTTACAGTATAGAGTCCATAGTCTCACTGCTCTTACAGTATAGAGTCCATAGTCTCACTGCTCTTACAGTATAGAGTCCATAGTCTCACTGCTCTTACAGTAAAGAGGCCAGTCTTACTGCTCTTACAGTATAGAGTCCATAGTCTCACTGCTCTTACAGTACAGAGTCCATAGTCTCACTGCTCTTACAGTATAGAGTCCATAGTCTCACTGCTCTTACAGTACAGAGTCCATAGTCTCACTGCTCTTACAGTATAGAGTCCATAGTCTCACTGCTCTTACAGTACAGAGTCCATAGTCTCACTGCTCTTACAGTAAAGAGTCCATAGTCTCACTGCTCTTACAGTATAGAGTCCATAGTCTCACTGCTCTTACAGTAAAGAGGCCATAGTCTCACTGCTCTTACAGTAAAGAGTCCATAGTCTCACTGCTCTTACAGTAAAGAGTCCATAGTCTCACTGCTCTTACAGTAAAGAGTCCATAGTCTCACTGCTCTTACAGTAAAGAGTCCATAGCCTCACTGCTCTTACAGTATAGAGTCCATAGTCTCACTGCTCTTACAGTACAGAGTCCATAGTCTCACTGCTCTTACAGTATAGAGTCCATAGTCTCACTGCTCTTACAGTATAGAGTCCATAGTCTTACTGCTCTTACAGTATAGAGTCCATAGTCTGACTGCTCTTACAGTATAGAGTCCATAGTCTCACTGCTCTTACAGTATAGAGTCCATAGTCTCACTGCTCTTACAGTAAAGAGTCCATAGTCTCACTGCTCTTACAGTAAAGAGTCCATAGTCTCACTGCTCTTACAGTAAAGAGGCCAGTCTTACTGCTCTTACAGTATAGAGTCCATAGTCTCACTGCTCTTACAGTATAGAGTCCATAGTCTCACTGCTCTTACAGTAAAGAGGCCAGTCTTACTGCTCTTACAGTATAGAGTCCATAGTCTCACTGCTCTTACAGTATAGAGTCCATAGTCTGACTGCTCTTACAGTATAGAGTCCATAGTCTCACTGCTCTTACAGTATAGAGTCCATAGTCTCACTGCTCTTACAGTAAAGAGTCTATAGCCTCACTGCTCTTACAGTATAGAGTCCATAGTCTCCCTGCTCTTACAGTAAAGAGTCCATAGTCTCACTGCTCTTACAGTAAAGAGTCCATAGTCTGACTGCTCTTACAGTAAAGAGTCCATAGTCTCACTGCTCTTACAGTAAAGAGTCCATAGTCTCACTGCTCTTACAGTAAAGAGTCCATAGTCTCACTGCTCTTACAGTAAAGAGTCCATAGTCTCACTGCTCTTACAGTAAAGAGTCCATAGTCTCACTGCTCTTACAGTAAAGAGTCCATAGTCTCACAGCTCTTACAGTAAAGAGTCCATAGTCTCACAGCTCTTACAGTAAAGAGTCCATAGTCTCACTGCTCTTACAGTAAAGAGTCCATAGTCTCACTGCTCTTACAGTAAAGAGTCCATAGTCTGACTGCTCTTACAGTAAAGAGTCCATAGTCTCACTGCTCTTACAGTAAAGAGTCCATAGTCTCACAGCTCTTACAGTAAAGAGTCCATAGTCTCACTGCTCTTCCAGTAAAGAGCCCATAGTCTCACTGCTCTTACAGTATAGAGTCCATAGTCTCACTGCTCTTACCGTAAAGAGTCCATAGTCTCGCTGCTCTTACAGTAAAGAGTCCACAGTCTCACTGCTCTTACAGTAAAGAGTCCATAGTCTCACTGCTCTTACAGTAAAGAGCCTATAATCTCACTGCTCGTACCGTAGAGTCCAGATATACAGTATATTGTCCTCTGTAGTATATATACAGTAACTGTACTCTGATATATATATATATACATACAGTATTTTGTCCTCTGTAGTATATACAGTATACGGTCCTCTGTAGTATATACATACAGTATTCTGACCATTGTAGTATATATACCGCATACTATCATCTGTAGTATATATACAGTGTACTGTCCTCTGTAGTATATATATACTCTGTAGTATATATATACAGTATACTGTCCTCTGTAGTATATATATATATACAGTATACTGTCCTCTAATGTATATATACAGTAAACTGCCCTCTATAGTATACTGTTGTAACGGATCCGCTTCCGTTAATGGACGCTTCCTAGCTTGCACCGAGGACCACAAGCACCACACTGGACACCACAAGCACCGCAGACTCCACAACCGCCGTAGCTTAACTGGAGCCGCGCCGTCTTCCTTCCACCCTGAATGAACCTCCAGCATTCAGGATCGTGTGGGAAAGATCTCTCCTCCAGGGAATATGCAGAGCATAGCAATCCCCAGCGTGACGCAGCAATTCCCTCCAATAACGAGACGCGGCTGCGTTTTGAAGGGTTCCCAAAACATGAACTGAACATGAACTGGACTGAACCTTTATTGAGGGCTACCCGCCCGTATTTATGCAGGTCCCCACAATGCATCATGGCTTCCTCCTCTCTGCCCTGGAGACACCCGAAGTGCAATTCAATTATCTCCCAGGACAAAGGGACATCACCAATACACATGTGGGAACAATAGGAGAGGAATCCCCACCCGAATACACAAAATCCTCCCTTCTGTCTGGATATAATTATGGATTAACATAACTATCACAGACAGTAAAAATACAGTTTTTAAACATACACTGTAACTTTAAAACCATACATTCCATCTCCATAAAAATTACATATTTAAACTCTGCATACATCAAACATAAACACTCCCAAAAATCACACAAATCCCTCCAGCGGATCAAAAGTTTAGTGGAAGTCCTTTATGACCGACCGCAAGCACAATTTCCTGCCCAAAACAGTTCCATAGATTTGGGCTGTGCGGTCGGTCAATTCCATGCAGAAAAATGACTAAGTCCCATCTTCGAACGGGACTTAATCTCTGGAGCTGAAAGTTCAGTATGGCAGAAGGTAAGGGTCAGCGGCGTTCGTGTATCCGCG